>NW_025763683.1:600000-935680 GCF_020744475.1 Fusarium redolens | reverse complement strand
GTACTTTAAGAATTATGTCCTAAAGTGAAGGCTATGTGAGTATTAGGCCCTGTGAGGGAGAAAAAAAAAGAAAAAAACTAACAAAATATGGCTTCCAAAGCGTTGCAGGCTATGGCTTTTTTTTTTTACTTTATCACAGTTGATTCCTACAAGCCCGACCATTATTGGTCCCGTATCAAAACCATATAGCTCATAGTTACAGGAAACTATAATGTCTTTGATCAATTCATCTAGCCATTATCACGATCTATTCCGTTGAACCGTAATCTAACAGCTTGGGCACATAATAAAGGCTCAAACAAGGACAGTCCTGAGGGAGTTAAACACTCTCGTCTACTCATTCGTAGTTAAAAGTTATTGATCACAACCAAGATTACTGCGATGATAAAACGGTTGGCTAATGGCAAGATCTCTGTACTGCATAGACTTGATCGGTCAGTAAGGCTTTCTTAGCTTCTTAGCTAACTGTGTCTGATAGTAACCAGTTTGGCAGGTTTTGACCGATCTGTATCAGAATGCTTTTCCTCATAATGCCATCCTAATGGGCGTTTGGATATGTGGAGTCGCACATGTACAATTAGTCTAAAGTACGGTGGGGTTCTTGACTCTCGTCTTCTTTTGGCCATCCGGCACGTAGGAACTGATTGAATCAATTTCAAGTTGGATAAATATTACTTGACAGCCTGCCCTCAGAGTTGGCCTTCATTCAAAACTACGATCTAAAAATTGAGCCTTTGACAGCGCGAACGGAACGTAGCGGCGTCGTTGCCTTGACCCCAACTTTAACCTACTACTGACAAGATTGACCGAGAAGTCCGATCTTGTCGGCCTCCAGAATATCGAGATCCACTCACCCCAGGTCGTTATCACACTATCCTCAGGGCATACAGAACATGGCCGTTGGTATGAAAGACAGCAGAAGCGAACCATGGCTACCATGGGATTGTTTACTGCTGGAGACTGGGACTCGGCACCTCCTTATCAGCTCGGTCTACGTCCTAATCTTTGTATACCATACGCGCCGCAGTCTGCCACTCTACCATACCAGTTGGCACCAGGAAAGGTTTTTTACCTTGACACTGCATATACTGTCTGGTGTCATCGAGTTGGCCAGGTACTATCTACGTGCGATCGAGGGCACTGTCCTGCCGGACATTGTGGACACAATTTTGTGTTTAATCCATTCCGTGACAACTCTGAGACTTGCCAGGCCATTATTGAGGGGCAATGAAACGACACGGGCGGCTTACCAGGCGCCCGCCATCATACGACCCATACTAGCGGTCATTGCGGTCGTTGGCAAAGACCCCGGTTTGCATGGAGCTGTTGTCAAACTACTGCACGCTTTCCTCTATACCCGGTTGCTCATCTTTGCATCTAAACGAATTAGATTGACCAAAGTTCAATCTCAAGCTACCATATACGCCCAGTCAGTTTTCCTAGGTGCTGTCTTGGCTATAGAATCATCCGGTCTCCCTGGGGCAGTGGCAGTCTACATTGGCACGGTTGGTTTGGTAATGGTCTTGAATCGATCCGTATCCAATTCTTTATCTCGGTCAGTATGCCCCTTATCAGAAAGCATCGGAAGCTTCTCTCTGACCATGATTGCAGATCACGAGAGGCAGTCAAATCCTCCTCACGGTTTTATCAACTTTTAGTACAATCCTGGTTATGGATTGGACTGACTGAGCTTAGTAGCATTAAGGCTCATCAACCTTCAGCGCTTGCGTCCAGTGCGAGCGATGAGTATACGGATGACAAAACCGCAGGTGCAGACAAAACAGACCATCAATCTCGTCGGTCATTAAAGCAAGATTAGCTTTTCATACATAGAAGGCTATTTATCATACGGGCGGGAAGCTCTTTCGCATCTGCGACAAGCTCTCCGTGCAGAAAGGACAGATGACAAAATTGTGTGAGAAGTTCAAGAAAGAAAGTTGTTGCGATACTTGAATCTATAGTAGCTAGGTCATAGATTAGCCGGAAGCTCAAAACGAGATGACAGACAGGTGTAGTAACCCGAATCCTTTGCATGGCCATTTTCATTGTGGACGCATGCAATTTCGATTCGTGTTTAGTAGATATCAACAAAGTAAAGCAGCCCACATAATGACAGCTAGGAATGCTTACTTTATACATTTTCGAAGACATTTGTGTTGTTATCAGCCTCAGTCGAAGTTTGGTAGACATGCTAGGATAGGTACTTGAGATGAGCAAATCAACTAGGGTGTCATTTCAGGGCACTTGACTGCTACCAGCCTTCCTCACCTACCCTGTACCGATGTAGGACACGGCACTGGCTGGCCCCAAGCCCGTTTTGCCGAGAAAAGAGGATATATTATTGCTTAAGCTGGTTAAGAGTAGGGACCACCGTACAGCGTCCAGTTCGGGCTGCAGCTGTATTCTCCCCAATGTTGCGTGAGTTCCAGTCAGCTGTGACGATTATTTTGAAATGTGAAATTCATTACATTTTGACCGAAAAGAGATCATGTAACGTACATTTTGAAGAAGTACTTTAGTTGGCGAAATCTGTTTTAATCTCTTCACCGAATCCCTTGCCAGTTGATAAAGTCTTCAATCAGTATAAGAAGGTGAGAAGCAAAACAACAAATACGAATAAGCTTCGGACAGAAAAAGATGACCAAATGTGGAACTCAAAACAATGACAATGTGCTCA
This sequence comes from Fusarium redolens, assembly GCF_020744475.1. Taxonomy (NCBI): domain Eukaryota; kingdom Fungi; phylum Ascomycota; class Sordariomycetes; order Hypocreales; family Nectriaceae; genus Fusarium; species Fusarium redolens. Next base: position 933,003 of record NW_025763683.1, on the reverse strand, counting down.
GAAGCGACGGAAAGTCGGATCGACTTTTCAGAGAAGCCAGGACAGCCTCTGTTCGTAGCGCTGATTCTCTTGACATGAGTCAAGATCAAGTGCAGGTACCTAGCTCTGTAGATACGTTGCTGTGGGAGCGGATGAGTACTGGAAGACATTATGCAGCACCTTGCTTACATGGAGGTAGCGACTCACAAAAAGAAATGGTTTTGAGTTCTTCATAGCTAACATCGAGCAGAATGTGACCCTGCCAAGCGTTCCCATGATCGAAATGCAAATACAAATTACGTGGCAACTACGGTCAAGCCTCATTGATTTTGTCGTCCGGTCACACCAGTACTTTCGTCTTCCTTCGCAGGTTCCTTTTCTTTCTGTCAATCTGATTGATCGATACTGCTCGAGGAAGCAGATTGGCCAAGAATACTACTTGTTGCTTGGGAGTGCCGCGCTCTGGATTGCTTCCAAATATGGCGACAAAGCCTACCAAGTGAAGAGTTTCAAGCACCCTTCGGCCAAAGAGATAAGCGAACTGTGCGATGGCATCTTTGATGAACGTATGATAGCTCAGATGGAGAGATCAATCCTGTGTACCTTAGATTGGGTACTGGGTCATCCAACAACTGACCAAGGTATCAAGTTCTTGCTGGTAGGAGAGCCTGGAAATAAGGAACTCGCTAGTATGGCAGCTTATTTGTCTGAAATATCGCTTTACCATCGAGAGTTTGTTGGAGTCAAGCCTTCTGTTATTGCCGAATCATGCTGCATGCTCGCCAAGATTATCCTATACGGAAGCCTATCCATAGGGGATAATACAGAGGCTGTGGTGATGGAAACTTTGAATTCTCTCTGGAAACACGTTTACCAACCTCCACCAGCTATTGCCAAGAAGTATTCAAGGCAGAAACGACACTATGTAGCGCAGATAGTGTTTAGCCGCCTGGCAGATTCAACAGGGCATGCAATTTGTGATGGACAAGCATAGAGGAACTCCTTGGAAATCGACCATCTCATAGGAACTTGGTCGCATTACCAGGCTATTATAGTAGAATTAGGGTGATACTATATTCTCGTGAGCAGGTTCCCCAGAACATGAAAGGTGCAACATATTGTGTTTGGACTTGTTCCACAAATGGCGCTGGATGCCAATATTGCGATACTTATCTGGGTATTAGAGAGTGTGGCATGTCACACTAGGGATTCTGTAACTGCATCAATATTGATGAGACACGGAACCTTCTGTAGGTGATGCAAAGGATGTATCAAAATGTACAGCGAATTAGAATCAGCTAAATGATGTTAAAGTTGTTGACCGTATAATTCTGTTCCAAACTTGCCTGCTCTTATGTCGAAAACCTCTCAACATGATGGGTAACCTATTGAAGGCTTTTTTATCTAAAGTATGCATTCGAATGGAGGCGAATGGTACAGTACCTTAGCATATTCTGTCTCGCCACAGGCTCATACCAGAGTCTAGGCGCCCGATGAATTCTCAAAGGTAGATTCATATGCTAGACGATTCCGTCAAAATCTAGCACCTATGGAATCGGACTGGTACGTACCTCTATGTATAATTCGGACTAAGGACGCGATTCAGGATACCTAACGAACAGGCAGTCCAGTACAGGCTGCCGTAATACCAGAACGGGCTTCAAAGATGGTTGTGATCGATATGGTTTTTTGTTACAACAAGGAAAACCACAAAGCCAGAAACGGAAGTGACCTTTTTGACTTTGGCGTCAGCTATATATAAAGGTTAAACAGCAAAGTGATTAAGGTTAAAACAAAATTAAAAAAGAACGCGAATCAAAGACACGTCACGATGAAAAGAAGTAGAGACTCAACGGATGATCAAAAAGACTCACATGCACAAAAGAAAGTTAGGAATGGCACATCTATCCCTTTCGTACATCGTTTGGAAAATGACATTGGGACCGGCTTCGCGGACTTTACCACAAACATGTATAGTTCACGCAACAATAAGAGAAACATTGATGAAATGAACGGGCAGCCTGAGCCTGAGTCAGACCGACCAGCTAAGCGCATGGATCATGACCATGTCATGCGAGACGAAGTTATAATGCATAGCCCACGTAACAATAAGAGAAATATGGAAGAAATGGGCGGACAGGTCGAGCCTGATTCAGACCGACCAGCTAAGCGCATAGATCATGGCCACGGTGTTACATGGGCCGATAATGTTGACGGTCCACGCAGCAACAAGAGAGACATTGAGGAAATGAACGGGCAGCTTGAGCCTGATTCTGACCGACCAGCTAAGCGCCTGCATCATGACCATGTCATGCAAGAGGAAGCCATAATGCATAGTCCCGTTAATAATAAGAGAAGCATGGAGGAGATGAACGGGCAGCTCGGGTTGGAGTCAGACCGACCAGCTAAGCGCTTGGACCATGGCTACAATACCATGCCTGCTGCCAGCGATCATGATATCATGCGAGATGAAGTCCAACCGAACCAAGGATTGGGGGGTGAGATGACCGTCTACGCCAATCGAGTTAGGGTTTATCATCGACTTTTGGAGATTAGTATTGACGAAAACCTATGTAACGCGTTGAACGTAGTCTATGCAAGCGATATCACAATTTTGGCCACAACCATCCATGACTCTCCGCAACACATCCGTTTGTGGGCTTTGCAGCAACTGGATGAGAAATTCAGAAGAACTATCATCGAACTCATGTCGGACATTGAAAGGCATAAGGAAAATAACGACCCTAAGTCTGCTCTCCCTACCATCATGACAGACTCGTTGGCCCGTGAACGCGTTGTCGGGACCCGGACCTGTTTTGTATGCGAAGATGGATTTTGCAGTGAAAATAAGAAAAACCCGGTAGATGTCGAAGACGTCGTTTGGAAAGACTGCGGCGCTCATTTAATGCATCTAGAGTGTTTTCGCCGACAAGTCTTGGAAGGCAAAATGCCCCTCAAAGGCCTTTGCGCATGTATCGATAACGTTTGCTAGATCCAACACACAACTTTCAACTTGGATGAGAGTAAATAGTAGGAGAATAGGCACGTAAGGAACAAATCAGCCCAAAAAACGTATGTTTGATGGATTTTAGGGGATTTGTATCATGTTCTTGAAATAAACCTAGCTTGTTTCATGTTTTTAAAATAGTCATAGCTTGTCACAGGCACTATTTAATGTGAATATCTGGCTTCCTTGTACTAATTGCGTACCCTGTACCTTGCTCTTTGCCTACGAGATAAGTATTCCTCCACATACAGAAGAGACATAACAAATTACAGCAACTTCCAATGACGCATCCCAGTCAGCCTGTCAAAGCAATGCATGGGCCTCTAGAATCATCTACACCGGGACGATTTCTCCGGTACCGTACGCGACATTCTTAACCCTCGATTCAATCTGTAGAGGATTACCTAGAACGCTTGGACAGCGTGGCTGATTACTTGTAGTCAGATCTAGGTTAGATTTCTCGTCGACGCCATATTTGCAAACGGGGTCATTGATGTTGTACAATTGATAATTCTGCGCGACCCAGCTCGTAGGCTGGCTGATGCACGACGAGACATAATTCATGCTATTGGCGGCGGACAGGGGAAGTTTACCTTCGTGAAGCAAATGTCGACATTCCGATGTGTCGACGATCTCGTATGACATTTGGATCCCTCCACCGACCAGGGGGTCGTCGATGGCTGATGCACCGAAACCTAGGAAGTTCCAAGCATCGTACGAAATATCATACGCACCCCCAGACTTATCAATACGTAGAAGATGAAGGGAGCGCCCCTCATTTGAGACTTTGACGCATATTCCATCGCATCTGACGTCCAAAGGCCAGTAAGCGATACGATTCATATCAACCTTACAGCCCAAGACTCCTACGGAGCTAGAGTACTCTGCGTGGGGGGTAATGAACGCGAAGCTACGAGAAGTTAGACGACTAGCGTAGACATCTGATATCCAGAGAGAAACGGAATAGGCTAAGAAAGTCGGCCAAAGTTGCGAGGCTGACCGCATGTCGAGAGGTGAGAATATTATGTTGGCACGACGCATAAATCTCTACGGGGCCCTGGTCAATAAATGTACAATCGGATGGATCCGATGGAATAGCCTCTGGCGTCAAGAACCCCAAATGACAAGGTGGCAGACGGATGCGGATCTTCTCTTAACTTTCAACTCAATTTGGACTTGAACGCGTATGCTGTGAGACCAATAACCGCTGTCGCGACCTAAATAGTCAACGATGTAGAACCAGCTATCTTCTTCCGTCTGCGGGGAAGCCCTCTATTAAGGCGGAAATTTCAGCTATACGCCAATATTCCGTAAGAGATTTCAACAAGGTTAGATAGATAGGCTCCGGTGAACAAGACCGCGGGCCTGGACAGGGCAGAATGGTTTGCTTGGTTTCAAATATAGAATGAACGACTAACGAACAAGAGACGGGAAGTTGGGAGTCTATTGGTAGTTGATTGTATCTAACTGACTAGATTAACTTAAACCTGCTTCAGCATGCTTTTGTGAATCCGTATGTATATTTTGGTTTGGTCGTTGATCCCTATCGCTTAGTCAATCATTGTGAGTATTAACAGGGTTCATGGTGGCGAGTACCGTATCACCGCGCTTAAGAGCTTGACCATGGACACTTATGTGGCTTCAGAGATAATAACACTCTGCTGTTGTATGTAATTGAGCAACATCCTTTGTGACCGACAGCATCTGTGCTTCCATCTCCTTCCATCTCGCTGTTCCGTAAGTAAACCAGGGTTGAAGCGATCGCTCGTGGAGCTCTCTAAGACTGATACCGGAGGGACGGGCCTGGATATCATATTTCCTTTCCTGACCGGTGAATGCGTCTGGCAGAAAAGAATTGATCCCGGGTAGTGAGGTCGCTTTTGCTGTAGTCGATGATGAGATCGCATCTTTCTTTATCATTTCGTTCTTGGACTCGGAAGCTTTGGGATACTTTTCCCTGACTGATAGAGATGCATTAGGAATCTTAAGCTCAGAAATATCATCCAAGATTACCACAGTCTTCTTGGACACCGCTCTTGTATCGAGCCTGTCGGGTGATTGTGCAGGTATGTTTCCCGTGTTGCTGTTCGCGGTTTTCGGAGTGTGTTCGTTATGATATGTCGGAGAAGTCGAACTTTGGTCGCATTTTAGGCGATCTTCTTCTGCTTCTTGAAGGCGAGGAATGATTCTCATATGGGGCATGTCGTCCCTCTGTTGAGATTCAAGTGCTAGAACTTCAACCGTAGCTTCGGACCTGTCTGACGGGTTGTGAGGTGAGTCCCTAATGGAAACAATCTCATCATCTGCTGCACCTGCACGATCGCCGGTGCTATCACACTGGATCCTTCCAGAGATATCCCCTGAAACGATGCCAGGCGAACACTCAGGGAGACATTCTCGATCCTCTGTTTTTTGAGAGAGCCGCGAAGACTGACGCAGGGCTGACGGTTTCCTGTCTTGAGCATGCTCTATTCTCATTTTCTGATGAGAATATTTGTCGTCTTTTATGGCATTTTCGCGTCTTGGCCTCGGCACACATCTGCCATGTCTATCGTCTCCGTAGGTAGAGACTGACCTAGGGATAGAAGTTGATTTCCTCCTCCTTTTACAGGAACTCTCACTCGCCTGCACATCCTTAATTCAGTTGTAGAGAAGTCCAAATCATTTCAAGTGACTTTGCAAGCCACTGCGGGTTTAACTTACCGAAGTGGGAGCACAGACTATGGTTTCTTCAATGGTTTCTTCCATGATAGATACGAAATAGGAACGTGCGGTCCTCAGCGAGTACTGGCGTTGCGTAGGTAGATAGTGTAAGTTCAGATCGTCGACAACCGGTATTGATGAGGGGAATACGATCGCGAACCATTTATTGCCATACGATCGTGGAGGTGGACGAGCCACCGTATTTAACGCTTTAAGTGAGGAAACCAGCACCAAAGGCTCAACCTCTCATTGGCTTCGTGTCCCTCTAAAATTCGAGATATATGGACCAGTTTTGTGGGGCAAACAGGATCTTGCTGCGGAGCATTGCCACTTGCAGGCTTACGCTAATTAGCGCCAATTAGCGCCGACAGTCTTGCAATGCCTTTTTCTCGACAATTTCTATGGGCAAGAATGAAATGTTAGAGCCAGCCAGGTGGCTGATATACGCAACAGTTTATTTGACAACTCCTGCCGACGCATTCGCAGACTTTCGGAGAAATACAACACCAAGGTGTTTAGTGAGTAAAAGCGGAGTCTTGTCTGATGCCTTTTCGCTGCAGTGTCCCCCCATGGCTGTCTTCAAGGAATCAAGATCGTAAATGTTAACAGGGCTAGAAGCTATGGTGAAGTGTTGGGATTGCTTGAAGGATGTCATGCTATGAACAAGGCACGAGAAAAACTTTGAGAACATGAAGATCAACAGTTTCTTGGTCTCCAGAGGATCAATAATTATCAGACCCATACCCCCTGCTTTGTCTTCGTAAGTCAAAGCCTCCTCAAGCAGAATCTACATTTAAAGTACTTATGACTCGGATCTGACAGAATTAGGATGAAGGGAAAAATGAAAACTATTTAAAAACTAGTTTGTACTTTTGAAAATATCTAGTTAATTAAAATAAATTCATATAAAATATAAAAGAAATACTTTTTAAATTTATATAGTTACTTTACTTTATATATTAGAACTTTATTTCAATTCTTCTACTTATAAATACTGTAGGCAAGTTATGCTAATTTTCTTTGTCCTTTTAATAACTAGCTAAGAAAATATCCAATTTAGGCTTCTCCTTTGAACGTACCTAATTAACCTATTTAGACCTGCCTATAGGCAGGCTATAAGTAGCTGCAGGTAGGCAATTTGAAGCCTTAATTCACTTCTTTAGAGATGATTTAGATAGCATAATTAAAGCAGCCATTATAATACCTTTTTTTCTGGCTAAAATAGGCCTCCTGTCTGATTAACGCAGGGCTGTTATATGTATATAAGTTGAACGAGCTGCCCACATATTCTCAGGGCTGACAAGAAGACATCTACGCTGTAGCCTCAACATGACTTCCACACCAGATAAGCTGAAGCAAGAACCGCCAAATGACGACATCACGATGTCTGGCGACGGCGATACTCCACGAGAAAACGGAGACAGCTCTGGCTTGTCTAACCAGGCCGATGGCAGTCAACCTGGTCAAAGCGATATGAACCAGGTTGGTCAGAACAATGGAAACCAACCTGGCCAAACCGATATGAATCAAACTGGTCAGAGCAATGACAATCAACCTGGCCAAACCGATATGAATCAAGCTGGTCAGAGCAATAATAATCAAGCTGGTCAAAACGATAAGAATCAAGTTATTCAGAGCAGTGATAATCAACCTGGTCAAAACGTTACGAATCAAGCTGGGCAGAGCAATGATAATCAAACTGGTCAGAACAATGGCAATCAATCATCTAACGAAAACCCATTTCTAGCTCGACCCTTCAAGCGTAGTCTACAAAAGCCCGATGATAGAGGCAATTCAGCCGATAATTCCAGGGCTTTCAGTCCAGCAGTAGAAGACCCTAATGCTAAAAAGGCGAAAACAGATCATGTCTTTAGTTTTAATTCTGCAAAAGCGAAGACGGCTCCCTTCTCTCCAAGGGCACAAACGACAACAAGAGCCTCTCCCTTTTCTGACGATGATGGAGTTGGCGACCCTGACCTCGAAAAGGATCTAGTCGGTAGTCAAGCTTGCCCTGAGAATATGACGACGCTTGGGCTCGTGAAAGTAGGGAAAAGGCCGAGATACCTAAATGAATATAGAATTGGTGACCGAAGCATCTTACGAATTGAAACCTTGAAAGACGGCAAGTTCGACGAGAATGCCGCGGAAGTCTTAACGGTAACCAGTAGGAAGTATCAAGCCCAACATGCAGATAAGAAATGGCGTGAAGTAGATTACGTCCTGGGCGTCGCAGCGTTTGGGAGCGAATTGAACTATGAAGAATTTCTGTGCAAGCTGGATCCAGAAAACCCGTACAAATTCAAATGGAGACAAACCGTATTGATCGGAATTCGATGGGTTGACAAGACAGTCACATTTGTGAGCCGTCAATGGTGGCGCGATAATTATGAGGCAAGGGATCCGTCCGCTAAGCAAACGTATCTGGACCGCAAGGAAAACGGATACCGTTATTGGTATAAGACGCGCGATGATCCTGATTGGAGGAGTCGAGTGAATCACAATGCCTTCCAGGACTATAGGCTATTCAAGTGGGCCTTTTTGTATGAGAAAAAGTACTATCAGGCCATGAATCCTGGGCAGCGGTTTGAGATTCAAGATCGCGCCAAGTCGCCATCGCCCATTGATGATGAGCTTGCCAAGTTTAGGGCGATGACGGTTGAGGAAAGCCCGAGTTCAAAGATCTATCAGTCTGTCGAGACTCCTCTGCCCGACGATGACGAAGGTTTTGATACGGATTCCCGCCGTAGTACCCAGTCACGATATAAATCATCGGGTCAGCCCAGGGCACATCGTGCCGCCTCCCTGCGGGTGGAGCCAAATGGCTCACCACGTCCCCGAAACAAGAACAGGTTCAACACAATGAGACGGTTTCAGCAACCACTGGGAACCACACCTCGCTCTATGGCAGTGGCTCATTGATGGAAGGTAATGACCAGGCGGTTTTTTAAAATCAACAACAGCGACAGAACCAAGAAGCTTGCGAGATGAAGCGTTGTTTTGCTAGCCGCCGTAGTACGATTCCAACAACCATGACAGATGTCGGGTCAAACATAAGGACGAAGCCTTTTCTTCTCCGTCGTCGCTCCTTTCATTATCAAACCGATAGTATCCTTTCATTTGTAAACGCTACTAAGGCTTATCCCATGGCGCCTGAATTGCCTTGTATTTATATAATCTTTACCTTTTGCTCTGTTTATAGCTTGCAATATTTCTTTTGTATTCTTGTTTATATCTGTAGCTATATTTCTTCTCAATAGAATATTATAACCTTTCAGTTTCATTTTTGTAATAGTAAGATCAGTAAGAATAGCTTTCGAGTCTGACATTCATTTTCTTTTCTTCTATTTTCCATCCTCCTTTTCTCTCCCGCTGTTGTGTTGTTAGTCCAACCACCGCCATCATGTCTCCAAGGACGAACATTATGTGGAAATGCCTGCATAAATTGCCTCAGGATGTCTCTGATAGATACGAACTCCACGTCGTTGGGCCTATTCCGGACCATTTGCTCCTAGAAGTGGCTGTATCTGTATACACGCCCATAACTGAGCTGTACAAGAATCTGCTTTCGAAGCCGTCCGTGTCAATTGACAGAGGAATCACTGCATAAGCATGGACCACAACTCGCCTATCGTGAGGCACACTTTGACTTCATTGAGCGTACTCGACATGGCATTTCCCGTCGTAGAAAAGTCTAGCAAGCTACTACCGTGGACGATACCATTCTATGATACCATAGAATGTGTATATCCTGTTAATCGATACTCTATTGGTATGTCACCGATCTCATTGTCGGCCCTGTGATGACTACCTCTCAGCAAATATAGAGCACAGAACTGACAAGGTGAAGGTAATTAAACTGGCTTGACAAGTGAGGAAAGATAACTGTAGGAGAGATTCAGCCAGGCGATCATATCCATCATCCCATCGGTAGGACCGTCTCATGATCAAATTTGCTCAAGTGTCGCAGATCTTGGCGAAATCGACATAATCAGTCGACTGTATTAAGGTCTCGAGGTTCAATAAAACAAGCCCCAGCCAATCTCAACTTCATCATCATGATTCGTGCCCTCCTCTGCAGCGTTGGAATTATGAACGACAAGTCAACAATGGGACTTCTCTCCTGTCGAGAACTTCATTTTGCATTCTGCACTCTGATACTTTGGAGAGACTTTCAATTACAGTGGCTCGGGCATGAGATTTTGTAAATAGAATACAGTAAAGGTTCATCTTCCAGAACAATGAAATCGCGTGAGGCAAGTTCGACAAATCATTTGGATTCGTTGAACATTGCAACCAAGTGTACATACTGTACGTAGCCTAAACATTGTCAAGATGCGATTGCAAAACGACGTCTTATTTCTCACATCTCACAGCCGTGGCCTGTCATAGTCTAGTGGCCAGAATGAACAGCAAAAGTGCGACGAACATGTTTTTCTTACCTGGTTTCATAGCCCATTCGTGGTGCCAAAAGTCGGCTATATCGGACTTTACTCTGCACTATACAGGATCCTCGCGGCCGGTTTCCGACTTCAGGGAAGTGATGAATCCAAAAACCACTTTCAGTGCCATATAAAGTGGCACAATCAGCACCCGTTTGGTAACTCTTCCTCGCACTCACGTTGGGGAACACTCTCGATACCAGTTTCATAGAGCCAATGGATGATTACCAACACTTTCAGCATCTCGCGTTACGGCCACACACCAAAACGTCACTGGCACTGATGTCGGCAGCCACCCGCGTAGCCCATAAACGATTTGAAAACTGTACTTCCAGCCTCCTTTCTACTGATTTGACATCTTTTCCGCCTCACCAACTAGTTACTCAAGAAGATGTCGACGAGTCTTTACGAGACTTAGTCGGTCCGGTGGATGAAACCTGGACTGAACGTGTAAACAAGTTGTCGCAATTGAAGCGTCCCCCGGAAGGCAGCAGGATCACCCAGTCGATGTGGCATCTGGTACGCGGTGGCCACCTTGATTTCGGGATTGTGGAGGATTACCTACAGCTACTAAGGTCGACAAGCCACCATGTAGAGATAGCTCCGGCTCGGATGCTACGGCACGATCAAAACTGTATTCAAGAGACAGAAGGGATTGACCATCCCGTCATCATTCCGTTCTGTCATGAAAACAACTGGGCGTTTGCTGTTGCGTACTCAGACTGCGTCCACTGGTACGACAGTACTCCTAATAGTGCTACCCTTGTACCTCCCGTTACCGGTGCGCGACCCGTCGTAGAAGGGTGGCGGGGACCTCAGAATAACAACCTGGCAGATTCAGGCGTGTTCATGCTTATGGGCATCAAGCTTATATTACAGCGCAAACCTCATCTAAGCCAAAGGGTCGCGGATGAGCTCAACCAGTCTTTCCGTTCTTGTATATTTATCGAACTTCTTTGTCAAAAGGTTCAGTCAACCTCTACAGACCTACGTGATATCAATTTAGACCAAGTGATAGATACAGGATACTTATCCTCAACCGCCGACCAGATAAGCCACGGACATACGTTAACTGATGGACAACAAGAATCATCCTTCTTCGAAGATGCGATGGCTGCGACAATAAGTGCAACTCGGGCCATTTCCTCGGCATCTCCTGTAATATGTCAAGCGGAAGAAGTCAGCGCTTTGAGCAGAAACCCAGAGCTGGCACCCGCCACGGACCCTGACCGCCCCCCAGGACTTTCCAGTTTACAGCCACAGCATCCGGCCAACACGTCGCGCAAGAGAAGATCGCAACCAAGGGCCACAAGTGAGAGAGCAGAAGGGCGTCTACAGCGAGTTTTGGATGATCGTAAAGTTATTTTAGATAATCTCTCACATGCCATCCACTTCAAACGATCTGCCCTAGTGTCCTTTGCAGATGATCCGGTTGTTCTCAGGGCACTTCTTAGGTATTCAAGGACCAGTGGGAATCTTCATCGTCGCTACCACGCTGTCCTTTTCCACTGGATGACGGAAGATAACGAGCGAATAATAGAAATGAAATCAGCGATGGGGGAGGATGCTGAGAAACGCATTAAGAGAGATTTATGGAGTTGTAACTTCTGGAAAAAGGTAAGTGATATTGGTATGAAACACGGCTTGGGGCCCTTGGTACCACTTTGTGCATTTGGAAATGACTTTAGCGGTTATCGGTTGTCAGAGGACGCTCAGGGTCCACTGATTAAAGAATTTGAAAATCGGTTGCAAAACGAAACCGACATGTTGCGTATATGGCTTCAAGATGCGCGTGGACTGTGCGAGGCCATATTAGTAGGACCCACGCCTGTTGCTTCCTTCAACATTGATAAATATAACTTTCAGGCTGAGTTCGACATGACCGACGATCAATTTCGATTCTATGTTTGTTCAGGGCTCAACTAGGCAGAGAATCCAATAGGTTCTAAAGTAACCTTCCCAACAAGTCAAGGCAGCTCAAGAAGTTTGGATCAAATAGCATCGAACAGTCTATGCATAGAGTTCCTTCCATTTGAGTTCATTGACCCAGTGCGCATGAGTCACCAGCTATCATGAGTTACGTAACAGGCCTGTGAGCGGAAGATTAGTGACGTTACGGCTACGCTCTTTGTGTCATATTCACTTTAGATGGCGTAGATTCTATACGGTGATCTAATTTTGGTGCCAATATGCATATTAGTAGACCTTCTCAGAATTGAGTTAGAAATAGTGGATCAATCGATATATGCATTTTCCGTGCGCGCGCTAAGGCATTTCGAAGCTACTCACTTCACGGCTAGAAAGTGCCAGAAACTGTCTGCTGGTATGTACTTTAGAGATGACTGGTCCGTTCTGGTAGCATTGCGACCTCATTAAGCAGTGTTGATTGTGATGATAGAATGAGTTCAAGCTTTCGGAGTCAACGTCTTGCCGAATTTAGAAACTACCGAAACGACCCATAATTATGCGGTCGCTAATTTCTATACCTGCTGCTGTATTGTCACTAACTTTGGCTTCCTCAGATAGTATGTACTAAAAGTCTAGATCGTCATATTGGGTTGGAATCCGGATTTAGTCCAGATGCGATGTGCTGGATATAAGACGGCACATGTTGACCTTGGAAAAGCCAAGCATGAAAGGCAGCGTGCCATGATAATTCGCAAGCATAAGGAAAAGTATGGCGATCATTATCATAAATTTGAATAAGGCCCTGGCCTGCGTCCTCTTTCTTCTTCTTCTTCTTCTTCTTTTTCTTCTATTTCTTATTTTTTCCCTTTTTTTCCTTCTTTTTTTTTTTTTTTTTTGGGGGGGGGGGGGGGGGTTTGGGTTTTGGGTTTTTTTTTAAAAAAAAAATTATTTAATAAATACGTTATGTCCAGAACACGCTTGCTCGGTTGACCGGCTTCGGGTGGAATTGTACGTCTTACATTCAGTGCATGTTAGCTGAAATAAGTATAATATCATACTGCCAATAGTGACCTCTCCTGTGCTTGTCTGTATTTGTAGACGCTAAGGCTCAGTGTGATCAATGGAAGAGCTGCTAATTTCGTCTTCGCTGTGCTTTCCAATTTCTCAACTAAATTTGACGCAACAGGCCCGAAGAGGCTTGGCCCCAAGTTATATAGGATCTGATGAGACCCGCAAGATCCTAGGTCCCTCAAACCATCTAACCTAAAATATGAAGGCAGTTCTATGGCTCTGGTATGTTTCGCTGGCAAGAGCCACCTGCACTTCCAAATATGCCATATGGATCTCGCAGGACAGGGCTAAACTAAGCGAGACGTTGGGGCAAGCTCTGCCTAAGCTGGACTATGACGATATTTCAAACCTTAATCCTGGTGTTGATGTCGGTATGGCGGCTGTTCCTGGAAAGCGATACAAGATCCCTTACCATGCAAATATGGCACTCATTCCACCAGCCTCGTGGTCTGACAATTGCCCAAAAACGTTGGAGCTTCATGGTGCCAAGTCAGAAACGGTTGAAGTCTTCCATCAGCCATCTTCAACATCTGGAGGAGTTAGCCATAACCCGTCTGTATCTAAACTGGCTCAATCACCGGTGCACACGGAAGCCTCTGGTGGCGGTCTGATACCAAGAGCAGCGTCTGTCACGACCACTGAAGTTTCTAAAACAGTAGGGACATCCGCCACTATTGAGACACGAACAAAGCCACACGCGGCGACAGGCACAGACAGCCCTATCTTGTGCTGGGAAGAAACCCACCCATCGGTATCTAACTTTGTCTCAAGTCCAACATCCAGGATTGGGTTTGCCAGGTCGTTCTGTGACAGACTCCAGGATGCTACTTTTGACGCAGCGCATCCCATCCAACCATTACCCTACGGCGACACGTTTATTGGAATGCAGGTGTTGCCCTCCTGTCCAAACTATTCCATTGGGGCGAAAGACATGGATTCATGCCGTCGAGTACTTGAGAACATCAACCATATATGCCCGAAAGCGGGCGGGACATATAGCAACCATTGCGTATTGTACTACTTCGTCAAACGGTAAAGTGTTCTAAGCAAATACACCTAGATATTTTCATTTGATACATATTGCGTTTAAGCTTCAGGCGCCATACCGTGATCCGCTACTGGATGGATTGGATGTTATGGTGCATGCATTGGGTGAGCTCATGCAGGCATGTCCTTGATTTACTATCATACAGGGTCCATAACTAGTTGTAACTTCATGTCCTTTTAAATATAAGCCGGGATAGCGGACTAAGCCTCGAAAGCAAAGGCATGAACTACCATATCGCCCACAAAGCTCAGGAGATCCATCCTTCACATTATGCCGATCAATCATTAAAGATCTTCATACGCTAGAACCTTGATGCTCATGATGTGTTTGGCAGTCTGTAGAGCTGGAGTGGACAGAAGTGTATGGGTCACTAACTGCCGGAGCAGTCTCACAAATGCAAGAAAATCGTCCAGAGTGTAGGGATCGCCCCTCTCCAGGACCTCGTCCCATGACAGTTGCTCTGATGAACGAATATCATCGTCGATTTCCACCTCTACGAGCTGAAACTCGTCTGCTTTGAAGACTTTGGGCTTTGGCCCGTCGAATTCCGCTTTCGATGATACCCAATGCTTTCGCTTGATGCGGTAGTTGATGAGCCATAGCGTTTCCAGACCCCCAAATCTTGCACCATATACAATGTAACAGCATAAGGAGTCAAGGCTTCTGATCCGGGAGGATTCGTGGAGGCTCGAAGCCCATGATGGGTGGTATTGCCAGCCTACGTGCGGTATCTGTAGCAAGCCCTGGGCTGTGTTGTTCGGAATGACATCTTCAAACAAAAACCGACTAAACATGTCAGGGTCATCTAGTTGGAGAATAAAGAGGTCCTGGCTTGGAGACACGATAATACTGCGCTGCTGGGAAGAGTCGCTCTCTGGTGCGTCGACCTCGACATTCGAACGGCCACATCTCACCTTCTTCCGGATGGCTATGGGCTTGGTGGGGCCGAGTATATCTCTCATGACACAATGTGACTGCCTACAGGCACTCCAGAGACCCGAGTCGATCAGGTACGTCGAAAGGTTGTTTTTAGTCCATGAAACTGTGATTTCGTCGAAGCCATTGACTCGACTGGACTTGGGGCCAAAAGCCCACTTGGGAGCGGTGAGGTAATAGGCATCGACCCAAGGAGCTTCCGAAACGCCGTCTTCATGTGGTTGACTTCTATGATCGCTGCTCAAGCTGAAGATTTGTACACCTGCCTTTGCAGGACGAACGGCGGAGCTCCAAATCTCTATTTGTAGCTCTACCGGAAGGTTTCTGAAGCAATGAAATGAATCAAACATCCTGCTTATCATGAAATAGCCGAGGATAACTCGCAAAAAGACGAATTGACTTGTAGGATTATCTAGTTCCTGTGACACTTCAACATCGGGACAACCAATTCTATAAAATCGTCAAAGCACTTCTAGATCTATGCTCGCTAGACCCGATAGGTATCGCAAAAAGGACTTTAGAAACCATTGTATGCTGGGATTGACCGCCAATGCAAGACGTTGGACGGCTTACAGTAACGCCCATTATTGGCAATACGACGAGTTCCCATCACTGATTGTTTCTTCAGCATATTTTTCTTCACATATACGCAGACAGCAGAAATTCTGGTCAAGATCGGGCCGATTTTCTTCTCTATACGTCTATCGATCAAGGTCGCTCCGGTTGAACCTTACTGTGCCTGAGTGTTATGGCGCCATGCCTACGATACGATTCTTCTAACTCGTGGCGGAGTGACATCGCAGTTGTTGGGGATTCCACTGCAGACTTGTTCTGCTCTGTCTGTGTTTGGCCTAAAATCACTTTTTTAGCCATCTTCCTGGGTAGAAAGTGTGTAGTCTCTTAACAGTCTTCTGTTTACTTCAGCCAGTATATGTTCATCATGAGTGCTTGAGGTCCTTTCTGGCGAGCGCAGAGACATCGCATAATGATGTGCATAGGGACTGCAGACGGAGACACTAGCCAGCCGGCAACATGGCACAATTAAGTCCATCTTTGCATGATGAATCATTACTCACTTACAATGAGGCTACCTCTCTGTCTCCACTCCCCGCTGTTAGCGCCGTTCCACTGGAAGTTTTTGAATCTGTGCGCCTTCGACTGCCAAATAAATTGTCAAATATGCCAAATTCTTATTTCAAACCAAACAAAGGCGGAGTACTGGATTTGAGATAATATTTAATGTATTTGATACGTTACAGGATATAAAATTGGAGATCTAACCGGCTCCCAGCCTACCCGCAACCTGGTGAGTGCCTAGGTAGAGGATCTGACGAATAAGAGTCTTCACTGATACTGCGGCGAAGTACGCATTAGTGAGCTACCCCTTCATTATTTCAAGATCTGCGATGTTGAGTGGAAGTTTGGGTGTTGATTGCATTGCATGAATTGACTAGATGTGAATGATAGATAGAGAATTGATGCTGGGGAATAAATATGCGATGTATTGTTTCTGATCAATCGTGTTCGCCATGCTAGTACAGTGACCCCAATGGTACAGACGTAGAAAGCCCTTGTTTCTTTTTTGTATTTTTGTCGAAATGCAGAATAAATCCCAATCAATTGGCGATGTCCTAACAGACCCCCAACTCCTCGTGTACTCCATACCCTCCCATTTTCCCATCCATTCCCCCCTAACAAAAAATCCCATCACGCTGAACAGCTCTTAGAAGCATGCCTGTTCGTCTCCGTCTTGCCATCCTGAACAGTCGTCTCCGTCTCAATCTCAAACATCAACACAGGCTGGTACAGCTGTCGGCCAGATGGACTGTAAACCCAGATATCCTGAGGCCATTGACGTTGCTGGGATTGGATTGTCATTGTTCGGCGGTGATCATAGTCGTATTCTGATTCTTGTGCAGGGATGGGGAATGCCTCGACGTGATATCGAGAGTAATCTATAGAACCATTTGCAGATCTGGTAAACGTTGCTGGAGTTTGCATGCAGCAGCTTTCACTCTGCTGTTGTACTTTGTTGCCGTTCTCGTCAATCTTTTGACACATGATGTGTAGTTTTTCCCGGTGATAAGTGAATTTTTAAATACTGTTCTTGAGTTGGTTATCTTCACTTTCTCGTGAGGATTATGGTCTTCATATATACCTGGTGGCCTGCGGGAGCATGGATGCGAGACTTTTTTTTGCCAGCAGAAGCAAATGCAGCTCATATCGCCAATCACGATTCTCTGACACCTCATAGCATCATCTGAAACTGTTTGTATCGAATGCCATTATGTTTTGTGTAACACAAGGGTTTCCTATGCATTCGAGGCTTGCATTTCGGCTGGTCTGGGCTGCGGGGGATGAAAATGTAATCGTACGAGGGCGGCAATCGCACCATTAATGTTTCTCTTTTTTGCTTCTGTTAGAAAATGCGCAATGATGCTTTTATTCCATTTTTTAAAGTATTTAGTGATGGTGTTTTAAGCATTTAGACTAAGCTTAGCTTCACGCTGTACTCTGGTACAATTTAGACCAGATCAGATAAGCCCGGGTACACTCCCCGTGCTTCTTACAATCGGCCCTTCATATCCGAGCCTTAAAAAAAGTGAGATGCAAGAAAACGATCGTCATTCGCAGTTTATTGGTGCCCGCCTTTTGACGCTGAGATTCAAGAGGCCAGAATCTCGACCGGAGCTAGCCCGACCGCGGCAGAGGGGACATAATGACCAAAAAACTGAGACAGACACTGAAACATGAATGCAAGAGTCTCGATATGGAATATCGATGCCCGATGATTATCGGAGATCATGATCTGATTGCTCTTTTAGTTTCAACCATGTTCTGTTGACCGGGTAGTTGGATTAATTTCTCGTAGTGAGAATTTAAATTCCTGGTTATCGGCATATTTTAGTGTGATCGCGTTTTTTTGGGCGGGAAGTGATGGAGTTAGCTTGGCAGGTTTGGCAAGAAAAACAGCAACACAAGGCTTTGTGTGCGACGACACAGCATTCAAGCCAAATGACGAATTTTGCCACAATTTCAGTTACACAGCATAAATAAATCTTACACGCATTCAATGTCCCATGCCGTCAATCGCACAAAATCTGAAAAATAAATTATATTAATTATCAATCAGCCCTTACCTGCCTCGTTTGTCTCATCGGTTACAGTCCGCTCGGGACCGAAAATGGCAAGATCAAGATTAATCTCTCCGAGACGGCCTAGGGTAGTTAACTCTTCTAATCTATGACGCCAATCTCCACGCCCTGAGCCCTGTAGTCCCGAGGTCGCCAAGTCTAAAAAGCGATCTTGCTCCGTTAATGTCCTTTTGCAGCCAGTCGGGTCCCAGTAGAATCGGGATTCCAAGCTCTCGGTGAGAGGATAATGATATGAATACTTGGTCACCAATACCCTCACTTTTAGCGATAACCTGCTTATTTACTTTTGTCACCATCTGCCGAATATTTTGGGACCCGCCTGGCAGCCTACCCGAGAGTGTCTGTGAGTCTGTCCAATGAGAAGCTTCGTTAATACTACTAGTTAGTGATGTACGCTTCTTCATCATTTCGGTGTCTGCCAAGTAGAAAGTAGCTTCCTAATATCTTCCCCACTTCGCCCCACATCGCCAGTCGCGTCGCTGGCGGCCTCTTTACCTCTTCTCGCGACGCGTGCTGGCCCTTGCCCTCTTCTCTATCTTTGCCGTTGTCCTTTTTCTAGCTACAGACAAAATTGGCAACTCGATTCAAGTTGACGACGTTGATAGCTACAATGCCGCGATGACTAGGTCAGAAGTGATGCGGCAAAGCTTGATCCTATAGAGGCTAGGAGAAATAGGCTAAAAGCTCAAATGGTAACACATGAAACATTGGAAATATTGGATATGAGAAATCGGCCCATTTTGGCCAATATTCTTCTAAGGAAAAAGCTTAAATTTGAAGGGTTCGTCGTCGGATATTTGACGTGACTGTCCAAAGATCTATAAAATCACGGCGATGCGCAAATCGGCAGAAAAATAAGCCTGCCTGGTCAGAGTCTTATTATAAGACTTCACTCTGACAGTACTCCACCCCTACATCACTAGACCGCAAGCGTAGTACGGAAGGGTTTTGATTTTCTCCCCCCAACTGCGGCGTGACTGCTGGATAACCTCTTGATATTGTTTAAAGCGTGCCCAGCCGCTATCTATCCCCAACAATAGGATGGCTTGGAATACCAGTGAGAAAGCCCTCGAGCTCTTCATTATCCAGATCTGCTGTACCATACTTGTCTACCTCTCGGCATGTTTACGGTTCTGGGCACAATCTGTCATTATGAAAGAGCATGTAATACACGACAAGTTGATGTATATGTCAGTGGTAAGTTCACGTTCTAAATATGACAGGTGTACCGCGCATAGCTGCACTATTCGCCCCCTACATGAGGTTTTCTGCCCCTGGATAATGACAAAATGACACTAACTGGGGACCACTTTCTCAGTTCCTTTATACTGCCCAGGTTATCATGATAATACGCGGCATAGTGGACGGCGGAATTGGACAACATGCGGACGGCATTGACAGGGTAGAAATTGTCAAAGGTTTCCAAACTTGGTATTTCGGGGAACTAATATACGCCGCACTTTCATGCTTCACCAAAACATCGGTAGTCCTGTATCTCCATCGCCTTTACATCGGCGAACCATCAAAAGGGGCGACCGTCAATAGACCCTTCCTTAAAATAACTCTGACCATCTGCCTTGTCTGCGTCTGGGCTACATCGATTGTGTTTTTCTTGACCAGCATTTTCCAGTGCTCTCCCGTTGGCTACTACTGGGGGCAATTCAATGATCCCGTCAGCTCTGGCAAGTGTTCAAAGAGCATCGTACCCATCGCTGGTATAGTTCTTAGCATCGTTTTGGCCCTCAGCGATTGGACCTTGGCTCTAGTAGTACCCATTATGAGCCTATGGAATGCGCGGTTGCCGTGGAAAACCAAAGCTGCGATCCAAGCTTTGACGAGCTTAGGCGTACTGTGAGTGTTATTTTGCATTTTTGTGTTTTTCCTTTACCTTGAAAGTATTGTTAGTGTTACGGCTTTATGAGCTCGTATGCCTAAGAAGCTCTCCTCCTAGAACTCGCCTAGTCCATTGACAACGATGAGAATACTCATTGGTCTACTTCCGAGGACAGGAGGAGCCGGATTGGTGCCAATTCAAACTTCATTGCCTGGCTGACAGCATGGATATGACAGAGCGGGCGCGGCAATGATTGTCCGCATTCCCTATATCAAGATGTTGGATCTTACTCAAGACTTTCTCTATGAAACAGTGTAAGATCTACATTCACTTGCTGTTATCTCATGCTTGCTCACTCACTCGTATATAGAGATGTTGCGAAATGGACGGTTATAGAGGCAACTCTGGGAATTGTGGCTGGGTGTTTGCCAACCATTTGGCCATTATTGAGAGCGATGAAATCCAGACGTGTCTCACCGAGCTTTGATCATGTGAATGATGAGGCCTTGCACCATAAAGTTCGAGTCGAAGGAGGGACGAAACAAGACACCATTCAGAATAACCGTGACACGATTCATCTTCAGAGAGAGTTCTTCATTTCGGAATGTTTTATTGACAATTCTGATAATCGTGTGAGATATGCCCCAAACGATAGTTTTAGATATGATCAATGGCATCCATAGGATAGATCGATATAGCAACTAGTCAGCCGTCATGCTCGTAATGTTAAAGCTTAGAAGCTCTCAGGCTAAAGAAGGGAGTAAGAGGTATGACTAAAAGAGACTTTTACTAATAATACCAAAAAAACAGACGACTTGTCACATATCAGTATGAACTGATATACAACAGTGGAGTATGGCGGCCAAATGACAAAACCGACGGTTCGAGGAAACAAACCGTTAGAACGACCCATGGACAGGCTTTTCATCATGCTAGCGAGGCGTATATCTGGAAGTCTCTGGTTGGATTACTTTCTTCCTATACCACCCTTCCTGAGTAACTGTGCAAGTGACTACTTGGGCTAGATTCGCTTCTTACAATCTTAGTAATCCCCAACCAAGTATCAATTAGTCCCTGTTAGTACCAGTTGATTGCTTCAGCATATTAAAAGAGCTACGGAAAGGCATTTCTTCTGGTCCCGTCAGCATATATGCTACCCGGATGCTCGGAGATGGATACATTGCAGACCTTGTGGTGATCCATTCATGTTTCTGTTCTTTCTCCACGAGGAGACGCCGTTAAAAGGAGTGTAACCAACTTATTTATAGTAGACAGCTATATACACTGACACATAGCATAAAAAGAAACTCGTCACATGGAAGCCTGCGAGTTTAATTTGTTTCTGGATACTTGCACTATGAAATTGTCTCATACACTTGATGATGACATGTATCCACCTCCTGATCCAAATGTCTTATATGGCAGCTCACCGGTGCACATCTCCATCCAGGCTCCAGATATCATCGTCCGAAGTCTCCCATCTCAAAGTCTCATTATAACCTTCGTTCTCGTAAGTTCCATCATCGTCCGTGACGCTGTGTAAGCTGGTTCCTTTACTACTGTTACTACTGGATAGCGTACTCCAGTCATAAGGCAAACCGTCGTCCACATCTTTCGGTGGCGTATACCATTCAATTGTAATCTTTTGAAGTTGTGGCATCTTGGCAAAATAAGAGAGGCGCTGGATGTATTCCATCAATTGCCCGCATTGACAGTCCTGCCTTTCCACCTTGATCGTGAGGTCGCGCACTAGCATTTCGACCGCAACAGCATCTTCCCAATCGCCAAGCATATCATCTAAGAAGCGAGAGAATCCGCTCAACGAGATTATGAATGAGTTCTCCTCATAGAACACCCTTCGAGCTTCTAGGAGAAGATGCCGTCGAGACTCATCGTTATTGAGGAATCTTTTTAGAAGAAGAAACCTTCCAATTCTCTCTTCATCTGACCAGGCAATAGGTTCTTGCACCACGACTGGATCCTCCTTCACCAAGTACTTACAGAGTACAGCGCGGCGATCGTCTGATGGCATGTTGGAAATGTCATCGAGGGGTCTCCCACCTGTCAGTTGAGCGAGATCATCATTAGCGGTCAGGAGCTGCATCTCTTTGGCCTTGTGGACCACTGAAAGTGGCTGGCAGATGTTAGCAGCTGTGACTTCGACAAGGATCTGACCCAGGGTTGCTTGATAGTCGATGAATGACGATCTTACTCACCTGAAGAAACTTGTGTATGCTCTTTCCTGACTGGGAGAATGATTTCAAATGCGCTCCTCGCATTCTTATTTCTTACAAGCGATGAAATGGGTATAGCTGGAGATTGAAGAAACTGGGAGCATTGCTATGGAGAGGCAGATATATGCCAAGCGGCTGCCTCAAGAGTTCACGTCCGTTTCAACAATATAGATGATCAGGCAGTTATATGGTACAGCACTATGATTGATTTCATCCATATTCGCACGTGTAGCTGCGCCAAAAGTCAGATTGAGCGACTCCTTATATGTACAGTTTTTGGCTGTTATGATAAAGCCAAGACAAGTTATAGGTTTGCCGTCCGACACAAAGACCTCATGCTGAAGCCCACAATGTCGGAATAAAGGCTGACTTGCGTGAATGAAGTGAATAGTATTGGAAGAGATAGTTATGGCCTACCGCCGATTCAGGATCGGTACAACCGAGACTGGACATGTGAATAGCCTTCCGAAAGCCTGCGGAACATTGCCTTCTACCTTTGCTGTTTATGGAAGTTGTAGGCCATTAACATGGCTGTACGATACAATATGAGTCACCTGCTAGTGTCGGCAGCGCACAGGACATTCGTACTGATATACTGTCGATTGAAGTGTTTTTTTTTTTTGGACGTCAGAGGTGTATCAGACGAGGGCTTTCAACACCTTGGTCAGGTCTTGCTAGAAAGTTATCTTACCCAACAAGCTCACCGTTCAATCACGCCTAGTACACAGCTACTAATGATGAAAGTTTGTAATTCGATCTCCATGATATTACCTTAGAATTTCGTGACAATTCAGTTTCTAATCCATATATTATCTTACATATGTCTTCTACCACGTAGTTGTTCTGTCTTGAATTCCTGCTCCAAGGGCTACAAAGAAGCACAGAAACTACAAATGGTGGTAACTATTCCTCATGAAGTATATAAAAAACATTCAGGAGAGATTGCAGGATTGTGAAATAGTGCGTTATTACGCTGCTCATATGACCAAGTTATGACAGCCAAATCCCATAGAAACACTGTTAAATCCTGAAAAACACCATCTATCCCTTTCACTTCACTAGTCACCTCTAGATAACCGTTTCTTATTTCGGTTCAGTTGAAGCCCCTTATAGATTTCCTCAATGCTTGGCAAGTCATCATCGTCGTCATTGTCGGGGGACTCGTTTCCACCTCGGGGGGAAAGTGGGACAGTTCTTGGGCTTGAGTAAGCTACCGCACTTCTCTGTACAACTATTAGAACTACGCTTCAATATCCACGGAATCACATACGTCTGAGTTTCTCTTCGATCTCATGGCCGATTTCCTGCGTGGTGTCGCTCGTGTCAGTAAACTAGTCACCCATGATCCCTCGCTCAGACTCTTTAGCACGCTTCGTAAATTTGGGTTCTCGTTGGGACAGCCTCCTCTCAGGCCGATGCGACTTGTTCTTCTCTCTAGTCTTGCTAAAATGACGATCTTTGCATTGTGCAAATGGTACGGTAGTAGCGGTGGAGACTTTACTGATTCTTCGCATGATAAGGTGATGAAGGAGTTTCTGGATGACTTTCATCGGCATCTGTTTGTCTGAAAAGAGATGTTGGAAAGATGACCAAGATGGGACAGAAGAGGAAATGGATGGAAGATGATGGCAACTTGCTGTTATTTATAATGAGAGATACTTAGGTACACATATTTCTTACCAAATATCCTTCCTCGAAGTAACCAGGATTCTCACCCCAAACACCAGGGCGTAGCGTCATGAGAAACAGAGCGACAGATCCATGGCGTTCTTGTGAGCGACCAAGATCCAGACGTCACGCGCCTCTACTTGGTCCTTTCAGGAATACGGGACACGCCTAACGAGGCTTGGGGTAATGAGCCGCCGTTGGCGACATGAAGCTATGTGAACAAGGTCGAGCCGGAAAGGATGCCTAGTTAGCTGAGACATAACATCTACCCCTACTGATGTCTCCCCTCTAAAACTATCATGTTTTGAAGGAGATACTCGTCATATCTGCTCTCTGAACAGGCTCCATCAAACCCTGCACCTATCATACCCTTTCGTTGTTTAGCCACTCCACCATGGTTTCAACTATAAGACGTGTGGAATAAGACGGCCCATGGATTGAGCGGTCCAGATCAAAGGATTATGTCAATCACGCTTCGACCCAACCTTGCCCGCTCTCCGTAGCCCAAGTGCTCCCACAAGTACGCAAACAAGCATTAGGGCAAAGAGAGTCCAGAAACATGCACGGTAACCTTCCAAGCGAGCCTCGGGGGATTTTAGGTTGATGTTTCGGTTTGACACCCCTGCGGAGACTACTTGAACGATAGCCAACCCCAGAGCGTTCCCAAACTGCGCTGCCGTGTTGAAGACAGCGCCAGCAAGGGACTGATTCTTCTCGGGGAAAACCTCAGTAACAATAATGAGTCCGACGGTGAAGAGCACATCGATAGAAAATGGCAGAAGGATTTGTGCGAAGAAAGCACCGACCCAATAGGACCAACTAGGATTGATCATGGCCATAAGCAGGGGGGATCCCGAGGAAAGTAGTGACGAGACCGCTACAAGCCAGACAGCAGGTATTTTGTGCACGATGAGACCGGTCATCAGATTAAGACCTAGTCCGACGACGGTACTGGGAAGGATGCGTATTGCAGCCTCGACAGCCGACAAATATTGGATCTCTTGAAAACTGGGGTGTATAGTCAGAAAAACTTTCACTCAAAACGTTCTGACCGTTCACCTACTAGAGACTTGTAAGAAGATCAAGAGAATTCAGCACCGCAAACGATAAAGCTACAGCAATACATATAGTAGCAAAAGCAGAGTTGCTCCAGAAGCAATTAGGTATTAGAGCCGGCATGCTTCTTCTTACTCGGTAATGCATCCAACCAACAAACAGTGGCAGGGTCGCCAAGCTGAAGCATAGGAGTATAATAGTCCCAGTCTCCTTGATACGATGGACGTCCGTGCTGATGACCCTTGATCTGGTTAGTACCATCTTGGTTGCAATTGGAAATACTTCAACTTACGCTAAGAAATAGGAAAGCGAGGCTATGGAAGCCGAGGCAAGTAGTGCTCCGATCCAATCGACTCTGGATATCAATTCACCGAAGGTGTTCCGGAAACCGAGCGGCTCAGATTTTGGCAGTGACCATAGACCAACGGCGGACAGGAGCAGGGTAGCGCCTCCGTAAAGATACCATCCCGAGCGCCATCCAACAGTATCAACGAGTACGCCACCAATGACAAGGCCAAAGGTGAAGCCTAGCAGCTGACTCAAACCCAGGCAAGCGAACGATATGTTTCGGCTCTGTCCACGGGGCTAAGTGTCAGCGACGAGAGCCACAGAGCTGGAGAAATGCATCGCTATGGCAACGCCCTGCAATGCCCTCATAGTAATCAATTGTTGAACGCTCTTGATAAATCCACAGGACAACATGAGCACGCCGTTGAGTATGCACCCCGATAGGTTTACGGATCGAGACCCCAAGACATCAGCGACGGCGCCTGAGAGTAGCAGTGCCGAAGCTGTGGCTAGCCCTTGAACTGATGATGGCCAGAAGGCGAGCGACTGCGGTATATTGAGATCTGAGGTCAATTGAGGAAGTCCAATGACTATGAGACCGCTGGATGCGCTCGTGGCGAAATTAACACCGCAAAGCTGGAATACTACTGCAGTTCTTCTTATAAGTGTTAGCGGAATTGCAGCGCCCGTGCTTGAAGCCTGCGAAGAATTGCCGTCGTCGAAGATGGCCAGATGAACCTCGGTCTGATCTTTGGGCGGGGATCACGACATCGGACTAAAGGGTAGAGACTCCATGGAGGCCATTCTGTCATACACGGCGCTGATGGGACGTAAATGATCACAATCCACACAGAACAAACTGAAATCGTGGGTGCCTTTGGTCTAAAGGTGTTGTCTCAGTCTCTTACTATCCTGTATCCAGGTCCTAGACTGGGTGAAGCTCTTCTCGTATATCTTTGTGTAGTGAGAATACCACTTAGAAGTATAACCGAAATTGGATTCAATAGTACAAGCCATTGCCAAATAGTCGTGAAGGTGGCATACGTCTTTCAGATTCTGACAAAAATGGCTGCTGGGAGTTGTAGCCCATGGTCTGTCAGCAGGAAATTCATAATGCAAGCTCTACACCGAAGATGCATACATCGTCTTCATCAGGCCTTCAATCCCTAATAGTCATGTTCCTACTCCTGCCTCTCATTCGACCTGAGCAAACCTTTCTATTCAAGGTCTTGCGATCCATACATCTCCTTCCCATTCATTATGAGACTGAAGCAGCTCGAGCTCTGGGTAAAAAGAACATCTTTGGAATAATACATACATGATTGTACCAAGTTAGAAACAGTCGCTTATACTCCTGGGTACGTGTAAAGATAGTGTAGAAGTGTTCAAAACTTGTATAGATAGAAAGCCACCCGAATTATTCAGAGTAGTAGCTCCAGTTCTATCGATATGTCGGCAGATTCATACGTCCTCCCCGACATGTTTGAATCAGCTTTGATGCTTCATTAAATTGTGTACTATATATGAGATTGGTATCAATAGCCTGATCTGCATAGCCCAGAGTTAGCTGATTCATGTATCAGAACGTATCATAATCGCATAGCACGACCGAAATTCGCATCCCAAGCCCATTACTTCTTACAAATGAGGCGAGAATGAAACCAGGCTTAAGGTAGCTATACATAAGGCTCCTTGATTAGAACGACTGGGTTCAAGTTTCCCATTTTTGGCAGCAGTTCCGGAAGGACAAGAAAAATGAGAAAAGGATTCACAAGGCTACGATCGAGCCGGCAACGGCCGTTCCGGGCGCAAGACAGGCGGCCATAACAGCTGTATCCAGCTCGATCCTGGATAAAAGGCCAACTCGCTGATGCGGCTCCCTCAGCCATTTTACCAAGGTCGACAGAATTTGTTGTGGCCCTGCAGCAACATGTCTTCGTCTTGTCTAGCACCGCTCGTCTCACGGCTATCACATCTCTTTGACGGTAATAGCTGGACTGACCAGTATCATTCAACCCAGGGAAGGGTGAAGAATGCATTCCGACGGAAGAAGATCAATTTGCGGCCTTTTAAGAAGAAGCGCCGGATGTATACTCAAAGATATGAGGCAGACAATCTTGCACCAAGTCAACAGGCAAATATGATGTATACAACAAGATACGGATCAAGCCGCACCAAAAATAGCGGAAGAGAAGATGTTGCCTCCTCTCAAGTCATCCCTATATCAGTTAACGTCCTCACAATGCCGCGACACGTCGATCGTGCATGTCAAACTGATCTACGACCAACTTCGGCGCTCTCAACATACGAACTGGTCTCCGCGAATACTCTAGATGAGTGCACAATTCCAGATGGAAGGCAGCCGCCTCCTCCGCCTCCGCCTTATGCGCCTCGACAAGGACCAAAACAGTGATCGGCGTGAGCGGGCACAGCGGGCGAGACTGTGTACATATAGTAGGAGAAAACAGGTAAACTTGTTCTGCAGCATATCATAATGCTCAGATCAAATAGAACGATCAGGCGAGATGAAAGATGCAGTTACAGTGATAAAACAGGGCAAAGGGTGTGCTTCCACTGATAGTATGGGTGTAATCATTGACATACCCTGAATTGTAGTGAACAATGGGCCACGGCCACTTGAAGGCTTAGTAGCCCAAGTAAGCAGTGAAGGTTTAATGAGGATAATGCGTAGTTTTAGTACGCGTATTGGCAGACTGTGGATTCCAGAGTCTGTAATGGAAGTTGAGAGTGAGAGTTAGCATCCGCGATTTATTGATTTTGCTAATTGTCAGTAATGGTGCCTTTCCCTACATGTGCTTTAGCAGTGCACAAGAAGTATTCATCCTCTTAGATAGAAAATCGTGGAGTATCTTCATTCCTACCGTGGCTTCTCACCCAAGGGGACTTCATGGCATACCGAAGTTCAATACCCATTGTCCTGTTTAAACTAGGCCCGTATAGGCTCTATGGCGAATACTGTTTTCAAAGCTCAAGGGCTTGGATAGGTGGCCAAACACCAGTTAATGGGCTTAGCAAGCCCCTTTCTCTGGTCCTCCATGCTTGTCTTTGTTCACATGCCGGCGTGGACCGTAATGAAGACATTATGGCATGGACAGGTTTAGCAGCCATGTCCTATCACATTGACTCATAAAAAAAGCCATATAGCGGAAAATGACCAAGAGTCTACCGCCACATATGGACTTTCTAAGACAGATCTGTGTACATCAGTCCAACCAGTCAGTCCATAATTTGCCTTTACATTTGTACCCTCCCAGTTTACCCTGAGAGTATTTCCTTGTCCGTGAGGCCGCGTGGAATTCCTGTACTTTTAAGTTTCCTTCGACCCTCACCATCAACGAAAAACCATCTGGCAGCTTGTTTGTTTTCTCATCTACTCACATTGAGATAGAAAGGCTTTTCAGGAAATATGGCTGAATTTGTTTTCGAAAATGAGGACTTGACTGCCCTCAAGGGTAATGTTATCGTCGTCACAGGTACGCAAAATACTGCTCGTCTCGGCTCCCCATTCGCATCCCCAGGTAGTCATGCTCATAAATGGGTTGGCTATACACACGTTAGTTACTTCGGCCTCATTTAACATTAAAACTCTTTCAATAGGCGGTTCATCTGGTATAGGATTGGCTACCGTGGAGCTACTTCTGTCAATCGGAGCCTCGGTAGTCAACGGTGATGTCCAGGCTCCAAAAAAGGAAATGGCAGGCGCATATGAGTTCATCAAGACAGATGTAACTAAATGGGAAGAGTTACTTGTGCTGTTTAATAAGGCGAAGGAGACATATGGCCGCATCGATCATGTTTTTGCCAACGCCGGCATTGGCCCACGCGCCGATTACTTGTCTACTCAACTTGACCAAGCTGGCAATCTAATGGAACCATCGAGCCAGAATCTCGACATTAACCTCAAGGGTGTCATCAACACGTCAACTCTCGCGATTCACCATCTGCGACAGCAAGCTGAGGGAGGAAGCATTGTTATCACGGGATCCGCGACCAGTCTCCAGCGTTTTCGGGCCGTTGACTATGGTAAGTTGGGGAACGGTGTTCTCAGCGCGCTTTACGCTGGCTGATACGTATTAGCTACTGCCAAACATGGAGTGCTCGGTTTTGGGCGAGGACTTGTCCCGTTGCTTAAAGCCGCTCGACTTCCGATCCGGGTCAACACCTTGGCACCCAGCTGGACGGATAGCAACGTTGTCCCATCCTTGAAGAGCTTGCTGAACAGCATAAACGTCGACGTACAACCTGCCTCTGTAGTAGCTCGTTGTGCTGCTTACCTCATGGCTAACACCGCCATGAACGGACAAGTCGTCCATGTGCAGCGTGGTAAGTATGCTGAAGTTGATACGGCTGTTTTGATTCCTGCGTACGGAAAGATCAAAGGCGATGACTACCCGAGCGAGGATGAAGTCTTCGAGCGACTTGCAGCAGCTGCAGCGTAGGGTGTTGGTTATTGTACAGACGAAATGGGAATGAGCACGCAGCAGCAGAGCGAATTCTGTACAACTATAGAGCATAGCAAGATACGACAAGAGAAAACTCCCGAAACCACTTGATATTCTTTTGTTCAAGATGCAATATGTGATAGAATGTTGAACAGTACAACCCTACCGCACTACGCCGGGAAACTTCTGTTAGCTTATCGAATATTCACAATCAACCCCCACGGGCCAGCCTTCACGGAGAATCTGCGTTCTCTTAAACAACGTTTCCAAACATAGTAATAATTAGCTGCAGTCCTCCACCCATATCTGTCCTCCAGACTGGTTGCACGGCGTGGTACCGCTTTTCAAATCCTCTTTGTAGTCCCAGATGCCCGTTTCAGTCAGATTTCTGCAACTCCTCGGAGATTGTAACCCCCTTCCCCGGCTCGAAGACGATATAGGGGTTAGGTTCCGCCTCAGCTAGGTATTATTAGGACATCACCGCTTCTCGGTTCAGCTCGGTATGCGAGTAAAAGACATGCCTCAATAAAGTCCATTTTCATCGAAATATCCTGTAAACGTGTCTCTCCTATACATGAGATACACCAATAATGGCCATATATGGAGTACTAGGTTTCTAACTACCAAAAGTACCGACAGCCTTAGACGCCAAGTACCACCAGCTAAAGAAGGCCGAGTCTTTTTCATCCCTACTTCAGTATATCTTTCAGCGTGGAAAGAAAAAAGACAAATACATTTTTCTCTGCTGTCCTTTTTCTATGGGATCTGTTTAGTATAATCTGTTTCTGCATCCATGCATCATCGGGGCCATTAGAGGTAAGTTAAATCACATTAGTTTCTAGTTTCTACATCCGCTTACTCCTTCTTAAGATCAAACAGTTATTCAACAAACATATTGCTTGCAATATGCTGGCTCATTACTTGAGAATGGCCGTCTTGGTCATTGCGATCCAGTCTATGCTTAGCGCCGCAGAGCCTAACGCCTTACAACTGTATCAGAGGGAACCTTCCCAGAGTGACGTAAAATATGCCAACATGGTCTACTTTATCAACTGGTATGGCAGCCTTAATTTCCATGCGATTGAAGCCTTGGCAAGCCTGCCGCAGCCACGGCCGGATCATATTGAACGAGACGAGATACTGATCGTAAACGTATCTCAGGGGGATATATGAGCGAGATTTCCAACCCCAGGATCTCCCCGTCTCCAGCATAACACATGTACTATACGCTTTTATGAATATGCAGGAGGACGGCACTGTGTACGTTCGCTCGGAAGAAAATAGTAATATCGGAAGCTTCGATCCTAACCCTTCTTAGATTCACAGGCGATACATACGCAGATTTGGAAAAACATTACGAAGGGGATTGTAAGTTTTTTCACACCTACAGCAAGTTTGACTTCTACCGTCACCCACGATCTCTGGCGTTTGCGGTTTTCAAATGCATCTTTCGTGGCAAACGCAGAACCCCATCAACCCTCCCTAGCTATTCCAACCCGTTTCCCAGTATAACTTGCCAAAGCTCAAACTCGGATCAACTCGTTTGCTAACAGAGGACCAATCTCCTCTCTCTAGCTTGGCTCGAAAGCGATAAAGATAATGCGTTTGGATGCGTTAAGCAACTCTTTCTCCTGAAAAAGGCGCACCGCAACCTCAAGGTCCTGCTATCCATCGGCGGCTGGACTTGGTCTACAAATTTCGCCACTACTGCAGCTAGTGCCGCCAGTCGGTCTACCTTTGCCAAGTCGGCAGTGACCCTTATGAAAGATTGGGCCTTTGACGGTATCGATATCGACTGGGAGTACCCAGCTAGTGATGAAGATGCAGCCAATATGGTACTCCTCCTTCAGGCGGTTCGGGACGAGCTCGATGCCTACGCTTCTAAGCACGCACCGGGATATCACTTTCAGCTTACCATCGCCGCTCCAGCGGGCTCGAGTCACTATAGCAAACTACGCCTCGCGGATCTTGGTCGTATAGTCGATTACATCAATCTTATGGCTTACGACTATGCCGGATCCTGGAGCTCTGTAGCTGGTCACAGCGCTAATCTCTATGCCAACACAGATATTCCCCACTCTACTCCATTCAATACTGATGATGCCGTCAAAGCCTACCTTGATGCCGGGGTACCGTCTCACAAACTCATCCTCGGCATGCCTGCGTATGGAAGATCCTTCATCGGTGCATCTGGCATGGGGGAACCGCACTCAGGCGTAGGCCTTCCCAACAAGGCGCTAGGTAGCTGGGAGGCTGGTGTCTGGGACTACAAGGCTTTATCCAAACAAGGTCTCGAAATAATGCACGATGAGAAGGCCCAAGCGTACTACGGCAAGTATCAATCTGGCGGAGGCATCTGCTCGTACGATACTCCAGAAACTATCCAGAAAAAGGTGTCCTACTTGAAGCAGCGAGGCCTGGGAGGGGCTATGTTTTGGGAAGCATCGGGAGACGGGAGAGGACAAGAATCGCTGGTGGGAACGAGCTTCAGATCTTTGGGAAATCTCGATCAAACAGAAAACTTACTTGTTTATCCTGATTCAAGATACAGAAACATTGCTTCCGGCATAGAAGCGGGGGTATGATCTAGGGGGCAGTTGAGCGGCGGAATACATATATGGCTTAATGTGCAAAAGCTGCGACTTGATATCGAGTAATCTACATTGAGTGGGCTTCGAATGATGGAGATCCGTGCGTTTCGTTCCAATCCTGGTCATCTTGCGTGGTACCTAGGGCTTGAAAGAGATTCACAACTTTCAAGCTGCCATGTTGGCTGAGCTGCAAATGGGGACAAGCTAAGGATTGTTGGTGGAATTTGACTTTGTCGTCGGCAAATGTACCTCTCCTCAATGATTGACTCTTACATTAGGTACGAGACATTATCACTTTTGACAAGCGATCCCACCCAATTACCATGGTTTGGTAATGGTAGAAGAATGAATGGCAACTGCAGTACGACACATATATTAGTACACATTCACCGATCTAGATGTTCGTGGATAGGGTAAGAAATAAACCTACAGTCCGCCCAAGTGACTTTCATATGCAACCTTCAGTTTAGGGTACATACTCAATTGATAAGCGAATATAGCCTCGAGTTGATGTAGCGAAATTGCTCGGATAAGTGTAGTGTATGAGCTGAAGCAGAAGAATCTCATTTGATCAAGTTTTGGATATCAGGCAAGTTAAGGAAAAAAAAACATAAGTGGAGTTATTTCATCGTACGAGCCAATCGTAGTTTCGAGGACGATAATTTAAGGTATAACGTTATGGTAAAAAGCTTTAAATAAGTAGATAATCACATAAGCTTTCTCTAATACTATCGAGAAAACTACAAAGGAGCCCAGTTTAGTACCAGACGAGATGTTAGGCATACCAGACATTTATTATTCAACCCGCAACCGGGAAGACGAGATGATTGCACGTCCAAATGAGTCAGCCTCAAGTCGGCCTAGAATATCATCTGGTGCAACGTTGCGGCCAGCAGTACTATTAGGTAGCCATGCTGATATAAACCTCGCAGCTCGTCTACATAAACCAGCAATTCTCACACCTTAATTTACATTCTGGAACCTGCCCAACACTCAAATGGACCAGTCCCCTTCGCGACGAACAGTCCGATAGAATGAACTCGTTTATAATAGCCAATATGCGCGCCTACAAAGATCTTTAGGTATATAGCAGGGCTCCTATGATTTGCGCTGTACCACCATCTCTAGCCACGCTAGTATCTGCTCATTGACCTTGGTATGCGATTCCCATAGTGCCCAGTGAGACGCATCCACCTCTCTGCGAGTCAGGTTTTCAAAGTATTGATCCATGCCCTCGGACATGCTTGACGGTAACGCTTCGTCCCGGATGGCAGCCAAGAACAATGCCGGCATTGAGAATTTGAGGGGCTTCAATAAGAGCCGTAACTCGTCGAGGTAGTTGTGTGCCCGTGTGCGATACCAGCGGAGGGGTCCTTCTAGTTTAGCCTGTCCTTGTAGAGAATATCTAGAGACATAATAATCCATCTCGGCGTTCGACAGCAATTGGGATTGGTTCAATTTGGGTAGATTGTGAAACAGGATGCCTTCTGCTGCATGGAAGCCAACTTCATTTTCTGGACCCTTCGCGCCAAACATTGCATTAAGAAATTGCCGGATCTTTGTTTCATCCGTTATCTCCTTATCAATCAGCGCGCCTTGGAATTGTAGCTGATACCTCAAGCTCTTCATGCCCTCGTGTTGCGTGACGTCATCGAGCGAACGATAGATGCGCGAGGGCGGGATGAACGGAGTGCCGACGCTAAAAATACCCTGGACCAGGTCGGGAAACCACAGAGCCGTGCGCCAAACCACGGCGCCGCCCCAGTCGTGTCCACCGAGGATGATTTTTTTATCTTTTGCGACAAGATTTGCCAGGCCTCTGATGTCCTCGGCGATGCTCCTCAATGCGTACGAGCTTGGCTGACAAGGGGCGCTGGTAAGGCCGAAACCAAGCATGTCTGGCGCGATGATCTGATATCCATGAGATTGCAGACAGGGGATCTGATACCGCCAGCCGAAGGCCAAATCAGGAAACCCATGCAGAAGGATAATTGTCGCGAGGGGTTCGTTATCCGGGTCGGCTTTCATGTAATGGTAGGTTTTGTGGCGGATTGTTGCTGTGTGCCATGTCACTCTAGAATCCTCGATCCCAAGCTTGTCGGCCATATTTTCAAGTCGGATATTTGAAATGGCTGGATGAATGCGTAGAAAATGGGCTACAAGGACCAGCTATAACGTTAGCATTGAATATGCGAATATGCTCGGGTTGTAAGCCGATGCTTTAGAAACAGCCATGCGTCAATACTGTCACTAGCAAAGCCCTCAATTTCATCTCTTATAAGGTTTAGATCTAATCATATGAAGGAGAAATACGAGGCATGTCACGAAAGCGAAGAGGTGAAATCGACGGAGAGATGTATTCGGCCGTATATGCTGGAAGGTCATCAGAGGTCGCATTCGGACTATATTGTCACCATTAAAAAGTCGGAGTGTGCACTTGCAAGGTACTGTACAGTATGCCAGCTGCTATTAATTTCAAGTAAGGAAGTTATCTTGCCCGACTCAACGGCCATTTCTGTCTTGTCTTCCCTGGATAGTCTTTCCATGACTCTCGCCTGGCGACTTGGTTTGGCCGAAAAGGCACTAGTCACTAATGCTTGCATTGATTTTCTTATTTTCGTCCTCCGCTCCCTACGCCCCTGCTTCGCCACACGTTAGTCAAACTATATCCACATTACCTAAAGTCCATATTCAATCCTGCTGTGTATTAACAGACGTGGAACTAGTCCCCTCATCGATACTGTACAGATAGGCAGACAAACAGACAGACAGACAGACAGATCCATTACGCCTAGTAAGTCAACGCCCAGAGGGCTCTAAGAAATAAAAGTACGTACACTTCGCCAATTCTTATCTTGCACTCGCCAAGCCCATACAGCTTCCACAATATTCCTTCCAGTCTAGTCATTGCTTTTCTTCTTAGTCCTCGTGACTATTAGTAGCAGCAGGTCTATTTGAAGCCCAATTCCTCCAAGTGTTCAGTTTCCTATCTTCGGCGACTGAAGCGGTGCCTGCTCTTGGCTATTTGAGGACGTCAGAGATTGTTAGTTCGTTAGTATCGATTTCATGATGCTAGGTTAGTTTCGTTGGATCATGTCTGTTCCATGCGACCTGTAGCGATCGCAATCTGATTGCAGCTTGTACTGCGTCCATGTTCGGTGTCTATTTCGGACCATCTTATGCTGCCTTACCTCCTAGGTGAAAGAATAGGCTGCCGCATTTTTCTTCCGTACATTGTAGCATCTCTCTACAGTATGTCGTACACTTCAAGCAACGGAAGAACAATCGCCTAATTCATATCATTTACATGCCACGACTCTATCTATGTTACGTGGGGTTAAAACTGTGAGCCATCTGTAAGTGCTCCGTGTTGTTTAGTATTGCGAAGCCTGGCATCTGACTTATCAATAACCTTGGCCTTTTCCAACCCCCGCTCGTATCTTGTAGATGAGGCAGCCAGCCTGGACTTGCCCTCCCACACCTCCGTTATTGCACGCTTTCCAGCTGTACTGGTGAAGAATAACCTCACACCTAGGCCCTTCATCCCCAAGGGGCTTCTGCCTGTCCTGTGACTCGCCTACGCAGTCTTCCGCCCAACAGATGGAGTATTCATAAAGGACGTCCCACGAGTCACGTTGTACATCTTTTACACATCCATCACCAGCACTCATGAGCCCCTTGACAGCCGGTAAGGAACACCATTCAAACGCAGTCTGCCTTACACGTTGATCTTGAATGTCAACATGACCTCGCAAGTCATCTTTACCTCCACATATAGGCTTTGGAAGAGTCGTTTGGCCGGGCGAAGCCCTCGTGACAGTTTGTTTCTCCACAAGCGTAATTGTCGACGTTATCAGCACTGGGCTGTTGGTATCTTCTGATTCCGCTGTCAAAGTTGTTGTGATGTGTGGGGTTGTGAGTACCGTTGTCGAAACTTCTGTGGTTTCTGCAATTCCGTGAGAAGTCAAATCTACGGCTGTTGTTGTGTGCAACATTGCCTGCGAATGCTCCAACTGCGTATATAGTTTCCCCATCATAGATTCGACTCCTAGCATATTGATTGAAACCGATTCCGCTGTAGGCTTCTGCGAGTGAGCCGCCATCGACGTTTTTATCTCGTTATCAGAAGTTACTGCGGTTTGTTCCACCGCTTCGTCGAATGTTGTCCTGGCTGACGGAACCCGTATAAGAGTCATCAACGTTCCAATTGGTATATTACCATACGTTTCGCTTGTTGGCTTCTCGACCGTATCAGCGACGTCATCGCTTACTCCCAAGCTTTGGGACATGCTATTCAAGATGGTACATGAAGTAGCAATGATGCTCGCTTCTCGGTCCTTGCCTGTCGTAGATGTCGGGCGTATGATCACGCCAGTACCGGGCATGGCATACGGACCTGTGTTAGTTGAAAATTTCCAGCCATGAGTATAGCTGGCACCTGTTTCATATTTTCTGACTGTAGGGGTATGGATGGGTACAACTGGATGGAGGGGAATTTGAAGCAAGCGTGGGCAGCCAGTACTCCACGAGCCGAAAACCAATCTCTCCTTATACGGCACATCGTAGAAGTCATAATCCTTGGCCAAATCAACGTCGATAGAAGGGTTCAAAGCCTTGAGGTCCTGTATAGTAATATCAAGTGCCTTTAAGACTAGGCCGATTGTCTGCCCGGCCAGAGGTTTCCACTGGGCGGTGGTGCATGATGCTGAGGTTAGATGGGTCCAAGATACAGCAATGAGCATCCACAGGGTCCAAGGTACCGTAGCAGTAGGGTAATGGACACGCATGGTGCGCAGTAATACTGTGTGTCATCTCATCTCAGCAACTCAGATTTGTTCACGAGTTTTGTAGGTGTCAAATGGACTTACAAGTCATATTTGGATCAAATAGGTTGGCGTGAAAAGAAGACGTAACTTAGTACGCCTACAAAGGCGATACCGAATCTGGAACATCTTGACACCTGGAAGATACCTTGGCGGTGGAAGTTATCTACGCAAAAGCAAATTAGGTACAAGATGCGGCGGCTGCCGAGGTAGAGGCCTATGATAATGGTGATAGCGATGATGAGCCTTGAGGTAGTCGGCGACCCTATTTGTTGTTGATATGCAAAAGAAAAGGAACGAATACGTGGATAGTCAGGTTTCTGGATACGGACGTCCCCCGGCAGAAATCTGCCAGATGGTTAATATTGAAACATAAAGAGATGCAATTCACTTTGGATTCGACTCACCTCAGGACAGTCTCAAAAGCCTACCAGCCTCTTCTGGGGCGAGTGATTTTCTGGTGCATCTATATACTAAATCATGGATCGCACGAGCCTGACGTCGATTGAGAAACAAACACTAAAAGAACACGCCGATAGGATGATGGTTCAATGGGTCGCGCTCAGGGAGAATTTGAAGGTATGTACACTTCCAGGCAATGCTGGAGTACTGTGCAGTATGGTATCGAACCTTCAGAGCAACTCACATCCGTATCCTTTCAGGAAGCCGATAGGTCGACTGTATCTAGGTTTTGCTTATATCTTCAGATCTTGGCTCTAAGTCTATATCCTGATTATAATGCGGAAGAAGCTAGGGAGCTATTGGCACGAGATGAAATATCCATGCTGCGAACATTCTTCGAGAAAGATGACGGGCCGGATCCGGAATCAGTCAATCACGCGCAAGCTGACCACATAATAGCACTTGCGCATGGCTTGTTTGAAGCGTCAGGAGGCAAAAAAAGTGCTTTCTGGGATCAGTTCAACAGCAAGTACTCGGCTTTTAAAAATCAGAGCATATGTGGTTTCATGGTTGATGCCACGGGTATGAATTCCCTAGAAGAGGCCCATGCTGAACAGCTTTACCATGCGATATTGAAATCCAAGCTACTTCCGCGAAATAAAACCTTGAGCTTTACCATGTTTCTGGAAAGTGTTCAAAAGTGCCAGAATCTTATCAACCCAGACTGGCATCAGAGAGCTTTCCTGGGATTGAACTGCTTGAAAGAGCCATGAATGTGCATTCAAGGCTTGGTCCAAAATTAAGCATCAAGCAAAGCGCGGGCCGGAAAAGGAGTTCATGGGAAGCCGGACGTATGATGGCATTTACGCCAATGGAAATAAAGCTAGGGAAGCAGGAGACTCCACTATTATGATGACCTTGAGAAGGACTTGTAATGCGTGCATTGTATGTACATACAAATAACCCCGAGGAGCCATTCAAGAACTATCAGTCAACATTCAAATGTACTGGGGACATTACAGTATTGTGGCTTTTCTTTACAAGACTTCCATGCACTCTTGAATGGCCCTAGACCTACGATATATTGTTTCCCATGTTACGAATCCCTGGTGCCCATCGTTAAGATAGCCTGGTTGTGTAACTGCGATGGTTGTCTCACTCAGCTTTTCCGTCATCGTTGTCTGCACGTGCCTGTCCAAACTGATTCACCTATATACATATGTTGGAACTGTGCCGCACGTTGCCCTCATACTCTTCCTGCCATCGGTTCTACTTCCCGACATAGTGGTTATATGTCTATCACGACTATTCCTGTCCCGGAAAAGGACCACCATCACCTACATAAGCCGTTTGTTAGGCTGCACTTTCTCGTAAGTGGTAAACGTCTATAATTGCCTGTGATTGAATGCTTATAAACAACCAGGCTCATCCTACTCGTCGCAACAGCTTTCCATGCAACATTCTATTACGAGACTGGCACCGAGGTTACGTGGACAAATGCACAGAGATATGTTCGCGATAAAGATGGCATCAAACTTTTACTCAGTGGATCTAATTCCGCTATCGTCTGTGTTATTCTCATTTTAGGTATATCGTGGTTTTCCCAGACGCATCTGTACCAGTATGCTGGCAGGTCTCTGAACATGATTACGGCACCATTGTTGCGTGGTAAGTATCCATGGCTCCACATAGTCTCCCACAGAAGCTAACTTATAGTTCTGAAAGCACCACAGCTCTGGAACATGTGCAAACGCCGTCGTGGCTGTCACAGTGTCGAGGACGCGTATGACTATCAGAGCTTCATCAATTTCCAAACCGGTAACAGCCATGGGAAGGTCTATCTTGACCTACCGCCCCAGGCCAATACCGGGAGGTCGCGCAGATACCCCAAGATTCTGGCCCTGGCCATATTCCTCTACTTAGCCTTGACAGCCAGTCTCCGCCCATCCTCACCATATTCTCAAATGTCGGCGAGCCTGCCCATCACGATGCTGCAGATGATCGGCTCGCACAGTGACAGCCCGGCCAATCGCTATACTTTTAGCAGGAATCCCTGGCCCTTTCCGCAACTCATCCATACGACAAACTGGGAAAAGCCCAAAGGGTACTTCAAAGGATGGGCACCGGGTGATAACAGCATTCTGGCCCAGATGTATCGAGACCGTCTACCGACTTGGTTACCGGAGACATCTCCTGTTGGATTTTGCAAATGGTTATCTACAAATCATTCGAACCAAGTGAATAGAGAGGTAGGATATGGTGGTGACACTGGTCGTGTCTGTCACGAAACGAAGGTCGATGGTATGTTCTACAACCCAGTGAACGACCCACTTCGGATCACCAATCAAGATGAAAGCATTTTGGACATCCTTAGTGATACTTTTAGGAATGGGACAGTCAAGATCAAGCACGTTGCTCTGATCATGCTGGAAAGCACTAGAGAGGAGCTCTTTCCCCTGCAACAGGGGTCAGACATGCACAACATCATCCTGGACACTCATAAGGGACGAAAAGACGGTGATGATGTCAATGCGTTTTTATCCCAACTGACTCCAGTGGCGGAGAAGATCACTGGAAAATCTGGCTGCTGGAAGAGAACGAATGGTTCGGATCTCGCCAAAGTACCAATACCAGAGTGGAATGGTACAACGCAGGATGGTTACGGTGGCATCAACGTCATAGGTGGTTTCGCTGCCGCTTCTCTTTCGTTCAAGAGCTTGGCTGCGACTCACTGTGGAGTCTGGCCTATGCCTGTCGACAGCTTTCAAGAATCCGAAGCGCAGAGTTACCAACCTTGCATCTCACAAATCCTACATCTCTTCAATCAGAATAAGGGGGCTAAGACGGCTTCGAACGACTTTCTGGAGCAGAAATGGCTCACAGCCTTCTTTCAATCTATAACAGACAAGTATGATCGCCAGGACATATTCAACAATGAGATGGGTTTCGAAGAGATCGTTACTAAGGATGTCTTGGAACAAAGAGCTAAGGCACGGTCCGATTGGGAAGAAATCAACTATTTTGGATACCCTGAAACAACTTTAAAGACACAAGTACGAGAGCTGATTGAGAAAGTGCAACGGGAGAAGAAGAGAATGTTCTTTTCCCATTTCACTAGCACAACCCATCACCCTTGGGGACTACCTCGTGATTTCAAAAAGATCGAGTATGTGAATACACAAGAGAATATGGGATGGCATAGGGACTTCAACAGCTACTTGAATACTGTGAGGTTCCAAGATGCATGGCTCGGCGAGCTTCTGCAGTTATTCGAACTACACGGCATTGCCAACGAGACTCTTGTGGTTCTTGTCGGAGACCATGGGCAGGCATTCAGAGAGGATATCACCACCAGGACCGGGACCTACAAGAATGGTCATGTCAGCAACTTTCGTGTGCCCATCACGTTCAGGCATCCTCATATCCCTCGCGTGCAGTACGAAGCGAATGCAACTTCAATCTCCATTCTTCCCACGATCTTGGACTTGCTCATTAACACCGGTTCGCTTAACCGTAAGGACATGGCCGTAGCATCTGATCTCCTTCACGATTATGAAGGACAATCGCTCATCCGGCCATATAAGAGCTCTCGGAACGGCTGTCGTGCATGGAACTTTGGCGTCATCAATAGCGGCGCGGGTATGCTCTCAGTCACGTCCGCAGATGCACCCTGGAGGCTTGTCATACCTCTTGACCGTGCATGTCAGTGGAGATTCACCGACTTGAAGAACGACCCGCTCGAGCTTGAGCCTCTTGAGAAATGGTCACTAGAACAATTAGTTGGTGATGTGAGAAATCTCTATGGCGAGGAAGCGTCGCAATGGGTTGTACAAGCCGATGCTGTGGCTCAGTGGTGGACCTGGGAACGTGAAAGGCTCTGGGGATACAAGTCTACGAAATAGACCAGAGCAATCAGTCCACGGTGACTCTTCGGGGTTAATGCTTGTAGCGCAGTGGAATCTTTTATTACCAAGCACAAAATGTTGCATTTGACGTGGCCGTCGATGCTATGAGGAACTGATCAAGACTTTCTGTTGTTGCATACATATGTAGTTTTACAGATGGGTATATTGTAATTGCTCGGGCACATCCGAATCGCACTTGAAAGACCAGTCTGCGATCTCAAAGCTTTCCTCACGTAAGACCCAAGCATCGGGAGAGTCAAGCCAGATCGAGAGCATCCGCCCAAATAAACTAGGTTGTTCAGCAGATTGGATGGTCTAGTAGAAGAACAAATCAATCTAACAATACTTCCCTCTCTCTTTTAGAAACATCAAGGCAACAATAACCCTGAATTCTCTAAATATCAATCAAGTACAAAGTTTTCTGTTTTCTCCAGCACTGCCGCGTAATGACCTGCAGTCACCTACGCGCTCTCCGGAAACTAGAAGTTGTAACAAGCAAGCTACGGACATGTGTGGGGAGAAATAAAACGGCCCTTACGTAGGTATAAGTCACATGGTTCATCTTCATGTACGTATCTACCTTTGAAGGGAAAAAACGACTGTAAATGATCCGGCCGACCACTTACCTTTTGGAAACTGTGGCGCCGCAAATGGTGCAGGTGCATAACGTGACAGAGCTTGTTGACGAATGAAAATCAAGGGCGCCTGCGATGGTCTTGTGTCTGAGCGACTGGCAACCCCGCTTCTAGTTTTCCCCTCGGTTCGAAAACACACAATAAAACTATGCCTGGCAACATGGACTATGAGCTGAATCCTAACATCTTATGTGCTGAGAATATCAGCTTTCTTTTTCTCTTACACGGTGTCCCAAGTATGCCCAAGACCTCGCCGATTGACAAAGATCAGATACCCGAGGCGGGATACAATTTGCCGTTTGACAAAGAGCGGGGACTAGCGAGTACCCTGGCTTTCCTTTCCAGTATTCGGGATGATCCGAATCGAATTCCTGCTTTATGCATCGAGAGTATTCCTGGCGTCTGCGCTTTGAAAGTTCACTTGGCAGTAAATAAGAAAGGTTTTGATGACAGCAACACCGATCTACTAGAAATGAAACTCGCGTTGAGTAGGATACTTGCGTCACTTTCGCAGCATACAGAGAGTGCGTGCATTGACCCAGTCATGAGGCCTCTTCCACATAAATATGAATAAGACTACGTACTAATTGAGAAGTAGCTTGCGATACCTATGATACGATTGAGGATGTCTTTCGCGTGATTATAGATGTCTGTGCCGAACGCATCCTCAGTCGTCTTCGTCTACGTCCAAGCAATAAACAAAATATCAAGAAACCGATGATTGAAACTCTAAGTCAGACTGTCGATGCTCTGAGAAAACTTCACCGAAAACAATTGGATCCAAGAGACTTGGTGGAGTCTGCATCGACCTTCGAAGTTAGGGCGAATGAAGCTGTCAAGCTCATTACAGCATGGACCAAGCACCAAACAACTACTCGATTGAGGGAACTCGTGAAAGGAGTCCATAAAATGTGGACGACGAATAAACTCCATGAGCTACTTGATTGCATCCCAAACAATCTCATAGACCCCAGCTTGAGAATCAGTTTGTATAACATCATCTGCAAAGTGGCTAGATATAGGGAGGCGGCTAGATACCTTTGTCGCATGGCTAAGCGTTACCCGGCCCTCCGAAGAGCAGAAGTTGTTTCTGTCACTCTTCAGCGTCAAATGTTCGCCAGAGTAGAAGTCAATCACCACTCGCCTTCTTTAAGTACTACATTACGCCGGATTGCCAGCAAACACCACCTTTCTGCCAATTCTGATAGGATGTATTCTTTATTGAAGCTTGGTAAAGACGAGGCTGAACACATGTTCTCGGATCAGGTACGGCGAGCTCTGAAAGGAGCAAAAATCCATGCCGAAATCCAGTTGTTCTACCACATTGAAGCACTTCGCTTAACCCGACCACCACGCGTCGTATGTTCGAGCAAGGATGCTTGCTATCTTTGCGACTACTTCATTACCACCATCACGAAACTTCACAGTCCAAAATGTCACGGAAGACTTTACCCTGGCTGGCGTTTACCAGCGTCATCAGTGAACGACGAAACAATGAGGAAGTTCAATCATGCTTTAGAAGCGATGGCCGGAAATAGTGTTAGAGACTTATTCAGACA
The DNA here is from genome assembly GCF_020744475.1 of Fusarium redolens. NCBI lineage: Eukaryota > Fungi > Ascomycota > Sordariomycetes > Hypocreales > Nectriaceae > Fusarium > Fusarium redolens. The sequence continues at coordinate 889,299 of NW_025763683.1, read as the reverse complement.
GCAGAGGAAATTCAGATTACCGGATCCCCTAGAAAGCACAATTCTCACAATTAGACGATCGGTTTCAACGTTAGCTTCAGTGTTAACAAGTCCAAAAGCCGTGGAGACGACAAGCCACAATACCACCAATACATCTCATAGAAGAATGACCAGTGAGGACGTGAAACAAAGTATAGCTACTTTGCCGACTGGGTGCTCAGAAGCTGCTGGGTGTATTCCAGAATATTCCGTTCCTGTAGACGATACAGCCTCGATCATGGAAATCGCTACACCAATGGCAACCGGCGATCAAATCCAAATGCTACCGTATTCAGATAGTGAGGGCGAAACCTATAACAAACTAGGGATGAAACCCCAACGCAAACTAATCGCTGGTTGCGTTCCCTCGGATGATGCGACGTGCGTCCGTGTTGGTCCACTGAGACTCTATGTTGAATATTCGGCGTTTCACAATGGGAACAAGGAGTATCCCCACAATCACCTAAAATTTGATGTCGAGTGGATGACTGATATCAACGACGAACTAGTCCAACAGGACGGAGAATCATCTGTGATTGACATTGAAAAATCTACATACACGGCATCACTCCCCCCGAATTGCTTGAACCAATTAGATATAAATTATAGGGGCCAAGTTTTTAAAGTTAGACTGCACCCTTAAGAGAAGGAGAGAATTACAAGGACGAGTAGTCAGTAGTTTTTATTACATTACTGGGCCTGGGGGTAATCAAGGAAATGGCATGACAAGATATTGACATCCACACAGTCAGCTCAGAGGCGTGTTACATTAAAGATCGCTAGTAGTACGTTTAAATTTAGGAGCGTAGAAGAGACTTAAAGTCCTCGTTGGATGATGAATGTACAGAGTACTGAAGCACTGAATCGAAGCTACTGTGGCTTGTTGTGGCTGAGATAATTCCGTATTGGGATTGGCTAGACTGAGGGAAGTATTTCTCTTGTTAGAGGTTACAACCCCAGTTCTGAATAAACTCTCTTTTTTCCTAGTCTTCCTTCTTCTTTTTCTTCTTCGATGACTTCTGCCCCCACAGGTACTCTGCCTGTCGAACTTCTTAGACGGAGCATTCGTATGAAAGGGATTCGTATGAAAGGGATAGACTGAAATAGCTATGTTATAGAACACCTACAAATAATGCCTAAGATACGTAGCTTACAAGGTCCCATTCTGGACGCAAAGCAGGGACCTGTTGCGTACCATGCGAATTTGTCCAGAGAAGTCTAACCGGCCCAAAACTCCACCTAGCAAGCTGGTAGTTAACCTGTTTTATTACATCTCTGCCTGTCATGTCTCGTCTAGATTATTTTCACTGAGTTATGCCACATTTCTGTCTAAACCTTTCCCGTGCCTTGTCCCCGCTGTAGCTGGAAACAACTTCCAAAAGACGAAATGGTACTTCTTGCCTTACCGCCAGAACTTTACTTCATAATTGCTACTTTCCTTGAGCAAAAGAGCTTGCCACTTTGCTTCGCACTAGCAAGCAAATTTACCCTATCATTGACGACATCTTATATTACCGCGATGCGAAAAGCGACAGCCCAGCTGCCCTACTCTGGGCTGTAAAGAAAGGAAGGTTAAACACGGCTAGGAAGGCCATCATTGCTCACAAGTGGCAGTGTACTTCCCATGACATAGAGTCCGAATGCACAATTCAATCGACATTAAACGGGGTCCTTTGCCTAGCATCATCGGGAGGGCATACCCGTATTGTCCAACTTCTTCTCGATGAAGGCGCCGATGCTAATGTACCAAGAAGAGGGCGCCCAACAGCCCTAAAGCTAGCATCATTACACCGCCACGAGAAGATTATTCAGATTCTGCTCAATAATAATGCTCATTAGTACCATACTAGCTATATTACATTTAGTTTGGTATTAACTTATTACTTCTTGATATGTTTTTATATTAATGGCTATGGCTTAACTCTGTATTCGTAATGGTGCTTGGGTTAACTGTTACTTCCTGACTTCAATAATTATGCTTATGGTTATCTGCAAACAGTGCGACATCGTGGGATTGTTCCGGACTCTTGGTCTCAATAGAGACAGAATCGGGTACTTGGTCAGGTCACCCCAATCTGTATGGTTGATCGACAGTCCCGGACGGTCAATGCAGAGTGACTGGATTGCATGATATCTCCTGTTTAGCCCGCGTGATCTTCCGGATAAAATATGGATTACGTAGACCACATCAATTGGTTGAGCACAGTTCCTTAGCAATCATACTTTGGCTTCCCAGGAAGTGGCTCAAATTGGCACGTGAGTCTCCCAATGTTGGCAAATGGTAGCACTGTCTCCATTACTCAGGGGTGGCTGGCTCGTCATGCGTATTCACGCCGTTGAGCAGGCTTCAGCGCTTGAGTGTCCGGATCTGATTGAGAGCCGCAAAATCGGCCACGGAAGCGGGTGAAAGAGCCCGCTCAGATATTTAGGGATATGTGGTGCACCTCTGTATGCTTACATAGCCGGGGGAAGTTGGGGTTCAAATCGACATCTACAATGAAACAGTGCAGCCAGGCCGATCATGGCCTTCAAACCCCTCCAAGTGCCGTGATCTACCATAATGATAGGTCTCAGAGTCGCGCCCATGCCTCTTTCTCTTACCAGTTAACTTCGATACCTGCTTATGTCGCGCCGGGTGCAACAGGCTCGCCAAGTTGAAATCGATGAGCATGATGCGGTCATGCTCGTCGTTCCAGAGGAGGTTCGCCTGCCGCATGTCGTTGTGTACAACGCCTTGCTTGCGAAGCAGCTCCGTAGCCGCGTCTCCTCTTCTAGGATACTGTCGTTCGTCACAATCGTATCTCCTACCCATGACATCAGCAACATGTGAACGATGTCAGCCAATACCAACGGGTAGGGCGTCTCCAAATCGATGCTGCCCAAGCAAACGGGGACAAAGTGGCCCTGCAGTGGTTCTAGACGCGAGTAGACATTCGCTTCGTGTTGCAACCTTGTGACAGCCGCGGCGAATGTTCCTTTCCCAACAAATGTATATCCGTAACATCCCAGTGTCAGCTTGAAGAGTGCCCCTGTATCACCGTATTTGCCATCGCTGTCCAGGGGTTTCAAATAGCGAAGGCGGTAGACGGGGCGAGCTAGTTTCTTGCATAATAGTTCCCTGAGACGAGTAGCACTGATGGGATGCGACAGGCCGCTTTTGGCACGGCGATGCAGAGCCACATTCGGACATTTCTCATCGAGAAGCCCATCTCTTTTGAGGCCCAGCAGACAGCTTTGCGTGCAATACGGTCGAGCCTCGAGTTCCGACGCTCCGCTGCCTGTAGACCCGTCGTTTCCCGGTGTCATGTCTTTTCGCTTTTTCGAGCCACGGGCTGACACTTGTAGTGATGGCCGCGCACCTTGAGTCCGTCCACTTTCGTCAACCAGAGGCTCGTCATCGCCACTACTGGTATCGCTGGCATCAATTTTCGGCAAGGGTTCAGAGTTCTTGCATGATGCCCTTGTCGTTTGTCGCAGCTCTACTGTGAGTTTCTGAGCAGCAACTATAGACCCAGCATACGACGAGACAGAGCGTGTTGACTCTGGCGATGCTTCCTCCTCCGTTGTTCCACCGCACATCTCAGCATATGGCTCTGGCCATTCCTTGAGCAATGAGATTGCCGCCTCTCTCCACTGATTAGACTTCCCAGAGCACCGGCAGGTCTGCAAGCAAAATGCGGCGAGTTGTGCAACGGCGGTGTAGAAGGGATCGACCGTTCCGTCCTCACGCTCGGCGTCACTCTCTGGCTGGGCCATATGGTAATACAGCACTGTGGGATCGTCTCCAATGTGCAGGAAGATCAACGACTTTCCAGCGGTAAGGTATCCATAGCTACTGCCGAGCCGAATCATGTAGTGGAATGTCTGTGCCAATGCTTTGGCAACCGTTTCCTCTATCTGTTCTTGTAGATGACTCTCCCCGTCCGTGCTAGCTTTCCCGCTGGAAATTCTTGAGATGACGCGGATAAATAGGTCCTCTCTATGCATGGCCTTCTGAAAACTTTCGACCGGGATTTTATGTGCTGCTTTGTACTCGCTGGGAAATGCGGTATTCTTTTCCCCCGAATTCCTGGCTCGAATACACCATCTATCCGGCCCTTTTCTTCTTGAGGCTCTGCGTTGCCGTGCCACCCTTTTCTTTGACCCGGATTGCCCTTGTACAGTCTCGAAGAATACCTCGTCATCGTTGCGATCAATCTCGTCGGTCTCCGTCAGGCTGAGAGGGTGGTTCTCGAATGTGATCGCTTTGCAATCGAGTTCGCGTCCGATCGGGTGGTTCTGTGATCGAGAACCAAGCGCGGCAAAAATGTTCTCCACAGGATCTTCTACAGCTAGATGCTCAAACGTCCTGAGGTCGTCCTCGCTGGCCACGGGCCTTTTGTTAGCAGCTTGCGCTATCGCGCGGACAGCTATTCGTGAGGGCAGGAGGAAGCCTTCGAGTATTTCCTTAATGATGCAGTGGCACGATTTCTGCTCGTCGACAAATCCATCCCAAGGTCGCAACCATAAAGGATAGCGTTTACCCGTTACATCTGTTGTGCCGCCGCCGGACGACTTCGACTTGTCCTGCACCTTGAGGGTCGTGAAGAGGTCTTCGTGGCAGAGTCGCAAGTATTCGTCATATGAGGTGTCTCGTTGATCGCGTCTAAGATTCTCCTCTCGTGCCCTTGCCAATTCTTCACGTTCTCTTGCTGCCGTTTCTCGTTCTCTTGCTGCCGTTTCTCGTTCTTTCGTCTCCTTCAGCTCACGCCGGAGTCTTTGGATCTCGTCATCGTGGTCCGTCATCGTGGTCGGTCTTTGTCTGCAAAGTTTAGGTTGTTCGGGAATTACGTTGACGCGCAAGCAAACTCGGCTCTACGTATCGCCGTTCGGATAAATAACGGCAATTGTACCATTAGTCCGATTGGTGGGGCACATCTCTTGAGACTCCAGTCTGGTCACTCGCAAGGATCTAAGCCATTTATAGTTAGACACAAGAAGAATACTTTAACACCAAAGTGGCAGTTTCTTGCTCATAAGATTATAACAGATACAGATGTATGTCTGGCCAAAATAGAGCTTCGGCTGATACTGGAATAACAGTGGGTCAGTTAAACACCTGGAGTCTGCGCACAACCCAGAAGATGGAACTGTCCCCGTCATCCGCATTTCCTTCCAGACTTACGTCATCGTATGCAGGTGTGTTGAACATGACTCGGATGATGAAGCATCTTCTCGGCTCTGTTTGACGAAATGACCGCTTGGTGGTGGAAAGCAAACACAAGACTCGTGTAATTTCTCCCCCTGTGGGCCCGTTCTGAAGCTGGCCTGAAGGCACAGTGCTCCTGCAAGTCAGGCCCGGAAAGGAAAGGTTGATCCACCCCGTTTTCTGATTGGGTGAGGTTGTACGTACTAGGAGGGGTTATGCCATCCCTGACTTGGTGAACGGGCAAAAGCCGACTGGTCAGCGCTCAGCAACTCGCTTTACCTGGCGCAACCGGTCCATCTGCTTTGCGTTTGAATGCAGAGGCAGGCAAGCATGACAGGATCCGATTGGCAGGCAGGAAACTAACTGGCAGGGTAAGGTTCTTCAGGCCGAGATCCCAGTAGAGAAGCTCGCTTAGCTAAGCTCAAATCCAATCAAAGTGTCGCACTGGATGTGCTTAAAATGGAGCAGCAGTAGTGAGTTGATTGGTTCTATCTTCTGTGTGGGGTATTCCATCCCACAGGCTTTACTTTAAATCACCCAGCTTGATTACTAAGGGCTGTTGTTCCTGAGGATCATTGAGACCATGCCCGGCCTGCGACACGAAGTCTTGCGAGACATCATTGTATTGCACACAACCTAGAGACATACATACTGAGCGGGATGGCGCTACTTTGATACATACCCTAAAGTCAAAGAGAATCTTTACAATCTTTACAATCTTTACAATCTTTGTTAACGTTGTGGAGGCAGCCGTTTGGAAAGTCAAGCGGGGCGCGACGCGACGCGAAAGGAATGGAGAACTTGTCCGGTAATGTTGGGATAGTAATGCAAGCCCTGATCCGCGAAGTACGCGACGAAACAATGAAACAGATGGCGAAGGCGCAGCAGGAAACCGTGAAGGAAATCACGACTTCTCACGAGAGAATCATTGAGACTCTGTGGAATGCCTGGAAAAAGGAGCAGCAGGCGCTCAAGCAAATGTTCGAAGGCCAGGAGAAAGCGATTAGGCAGCTGCAACAGGATATTCAAGGCATTCAGGCGCAAGCCGCACAGGAACGAAAGCTGATGCAGGAACAGATTGACGAGCTCAAACGAATGCAGCAGCACGCCCCACGCGATATCGAGCCCCTGCAAGTGCAGGCTTCCGAAGAGATCAAACGCATCCATGAGAAATTAGACATCATGGCGCAGCACGCCGTAGCCGGCTCCGCCCGGACGAACCCCAGGCAGTCATTTGCAGACATAGCTCGTATGTCGCCAACAGAGGGGCAGAATGGCGGTGTTAGAGGCCCCGAGGTGATGTCATCACCTACGCCGCCGCTTTCATCCCCTGGAGAGGACCTGTTCTGCACGATAGACATCTCCGGAGTGGGCGACGATGATAGTAACAAGGCGCAGATTGGAGAGGTCCGACAGGCTATCGAAGCCGCTGTGAGGACAAGAAAGAAGGACGAGAGATGGAGATGCGCAGCGGTGGTGAGAGGGGCCAGGAACGCTAACATCATCAAGGTGATCTGTAGAAACGTGGCGGAACTTCACATGGTTCGACAAGCAGTGTTGGAAACAGATATACCGGGGGCAAAGCTCCTGAGAGAGCGGCTGTACCCGGTCAAGATCAATGGGGCTAACCGGTCGGCGGTCCTGGACTCGAACCACAACCTTCTTCCCGGCGTTGCTGAAGTACTCGGCCAAGAGAACGAAGTGACGATTGCTAGGATGAACTGGCTTAGCGATAAGGGAAACGGCAAGGCATACGGGTCGATGGTGATCTACGTGACGAAAGAAAGCGATGCAAGACGGCTCTTGAAAGACAAATACTTTCACCTCGCAGGCGAATCAGCGAGAACTAGCATGTTCGAGCCTAGAGCCGAGGTGGTGCAATGCTACAATTGCTGGGGGCTAGGCCACAAGGCATTCGTCTGCAAAGAAGCGCAGAGATGCGGCAGATGTGCGGAGCGAGGACATCACCATGGACAATGCGAATCAGCAGAGCCAGTGTGCGTGTCATGCGGAGGACGGCACGAATCATTCCGTCGAGCATGTCGATTGCGTCAAATGCGAGGAGATGAGCACTAGGCTACAAGTGTACCAACTGAACGTGCGTAAGAACGATAAGGTGCATCTGAGCATGATGAATGACAAAGAACTTGAGGACTATGTAGCGCTGGCGGTGGCAGAGCCATGGGCATGCACAATCGAGGGACAGGTGATGACGGTGCCTAATCACCACAGCAACTGGACGAAGATGATCCCCACCAAGACGCGTGAGCCGCGTGTGTCGCGATGGCCGATCCGCAGCATGCTCTGGATACGGAGGGACTTGGAGGCAGAGCAGGTCCCGATACCGTCACCAGACCTGACGGCAGCGATCGTCAGGTTCCCTGAGCGTGACGTGCTGGTTGTGTCGGTGTATATAGAGGGGAGAAACGAGCAGGCACTCGAAGCGGCGATGGGACAGCTGCACACGGCGATTGCAAAGTTCCGCAATGGGTCCGGCAGAAGAACTGACGTGACCTTGGTAGGGGATTTCAATCGTCATGACACACTATGGGGAGGTGATGAAGTGACGGGAAGGAGGCAAGGCGAAGCTGGACCGATCATAGAGCTGGTGGGAGAACATGACCTTCACAGCCTGCTGCCCCGAGGCACGAAGACGTAGGAAGGCCCAGGGGGTATAGCGAGCACGATTGACCTGGTGCTGGCATCGACGGAGTTGGCGGACGAGATGACGAGCTGTGGGATACATCCAACAGAGCATGGATCGGACCATCGGGCGATCCGAACGGAATTTGACACGACACTGCCGGAACGAACGCCCAGCGACAGACTGCTATTCAAGAATGCACCTTGGTTAGAGATCAAGGAGAGGGTGAGGACGAAACTGGAAGCGTTGCCGTGTGGCGGCACAGTGCAGGCTCAGACGGACAGGCTGATGTCGGTGGTGCTGGACGCGATCAACGACCTGGTCCCGCGAGCCAAGCCGTCGCCTTATGCCAAGAGGTGGTGGACGACGGACCTGACCCGACTCAGGCGGATGTACACATACTGGCGCAACCAGGCAAGGGCATGCCGGCGACGAGGACGAGAGGCAGCAGACCTAGAGCAAAAGGCCAGAGAAGCGGCAAAGGAGTACCACGACGCGATCAGGAGGCAGAAAAAGGCACACTCGGACAGCTTTCTCGAAGACGGAGCCAACATCTGGCAATCAGCCAAGTACCTCTCGCCTGGAGGCGAAGCAATAGGTGATAAAATACCTCCTCTAAAGAGAAGAGATGGAACGACGACGAGCGACAAGGCAGAACAGGCAGAGGAGCTTCTCAGCGTCTTCTTCCCGCCTCTGCCGGCTGTGATCGAGGATGAAGAGCGCCGGCCGGCACAGCGAGAAATAGCACTGCCAGAGTTGACACTAGAAGAGTTGGAAGAGAAGGTGATGGCGGCCAAGGCATGGAAAGCCCCAGGCGAAGATGGACTGCCGGCGATGGTGCGGAAGCAGCTCTGGCCAGTAGTGGGAGACCGGGTGTTGCATCTGTTTCGGACATCCCTAAGAGACGGAGAGCTGCCGGTCCAGTGGAGGAGCGCGAAAATCATCCCGCTCAAGAAGCCGGGCAAGGACGACTACAAGGTGGCCAAGGCCTGGAGACCGATCTCACTTCTATCGACGCTGGGAAAGATATTGGAAGCGGTCATGGCGGACCGGATCTCGTACGAGGTAGAGACATTCGGACTGCTACCCACCAACCATTTCGGCGGAAGGAAGCAACGATCGGCCGAGCAGGCACTCCTGCTCCTCCAAGAGCACATCTACAAAGCGTGGCGCAACCGGAAGGTGCTCAGCCTGATAAGCTTCGACGTGAAGGGAGCGTACAACGGGGTGTTCAAGGATCGACTACTGCAGAGACCGGAAGCCAGAGGCATCCCCAAGGGATTGGTGAAGTGGATCGACGCTTTCTGCTCCAATCGGTCCGCGACGATCGTGGTAAACGGCTACACCTCTGAGCGACGGGACCTGCCACAAGCTGGACTTCCGCAAGGGTCGCCCTTGTCACCGGTGCTGTTCTTTTTCTTCAACGCAGTTCAGAAGAATTCGGGCTAAGTTCAACATCACCGTGGGGGATGAACGGAAGCTCCCATCCGATTGGCCAGGACAGAAAACATTGCAGGACCTCACGAGAATGGCTGTACCTCTCTTCATTTTCGCGGCGACCGTTTGCCGGTTCATCGACAATCGTAAGCGTGGCAACCCTCAGAAACAGCTGCATGATTTTCTGAAACAGGGACACAGAAGCCATGGGTCTCAACTTGACCAAACCTATGGGCCTGTTTTACGCTCCCAAATCGCCGATGTCTCAAAAGACGACAGAGAACAGATCATCGAGAACTTCAAAGACATTGTTGGTAGTATTGTTATCCTTGCAAGTCCTCTATCAGTAACCGCTCTGTCACAATTACTTGACGTCTCTCCGGATGTCGTGGATGATCGACTAGATGCGCTTCACTCGATTTTAAGTATCCCGCCGACACGCAAATTGCCCGTGCGGTTGCTGCATCTATCATTTCGAGAGTACCTTATCAGTCCTAAACAGAAGGAGTCAAGTGAATTTTGGGTGGACGAGAAACTCGCTCACCGAAACCTGGCAAAGCACTGTCTGCGTCTTATGCGCGGCACTCTACGCGAGAACATATGCGGCCTACCTTTCCCAGGTATACGTCAATCTGCGGTAGACAGTGCGCGACTCGAGAAGTGCATACCTTCACAGCTTCAATATGCATGCATGTACTGGGTTCATCATCATACCAAGGCCGATTTTGAGCTAAATGACGGCCACGAGGTCCATGATTTCCTGATGACACACTTTCTTCATTGGGCAGAGGCGCTGAGCTTGATGGGCCGAGCTGGAGAATGTCTTGACTCAGTTAGGTCGTTAGTAGGTTGGCTAGAGGCAAGCCTCTTCCGTAGATTGAAGTCTGACTACTGCTGACTTCTACCAGAACCGAGGGGATTCCAGTCTGATCAATTTTCTGGCTGATGCCGTTCGATTCCTCAAGGTGAATTTCTCTGTGATCATTGAAGCACCGTTACAGTTGTATTGTTCTGCTCTAGCTTTCGCCCCGAGGAGGAGCATTGTTAGAGAGGCATTCGAAAATCGTATCCCAGAATGGTTCAACGTCCGGCCGCGGGCTAAAGAAGACTGGGATGCGTGTTTGTTGACGCTGGAAGGCTATAGCAACAGAGTCAACTGGGTGGTATTCTCGCACGACTCGACGATGGTAGCATCGGCCTCTGATGACGAGACGGTACGGATCTGGAATGCAGAGACAGGGAAGTATGAGCATGTGCTGGAGGGCCATAGCAACTTCGTCAACTCTGTAGTGTTCTCGCATGACTCGACGATGGTGGCATCGGCCTCTGATGACGAGACGATACGGATCTGGGACATACTAGCGGGAAAGTGTGAGCATGTATTGGAAGGCCATAGCGACTCGGTCAATTCCGTTGTATTCTCTCACGACTCGACAAAGCTGGCATCAGCTTCTAACGATAAGACAGTGCGGATCTGGAACACAGGAACAAAGAAGTGTGAGCATGTGCTGGAGGGCCATAACGGTTTCGTTAGGTCGGTGGTGTTCTCGAATGACTTGAAAATGGTGGCGTCGAGTTCTAATGACAAGATGGTACGGGTTTGGAACGTATTGACGGGGAAGCGTGAGCATATGTTGAAAGGCCATCGCTCCTCGGTTAACTCGGTGGTGTTCTCACACGACTCGACAAAGCTGGCATCGGCCTCTTGGGACAAAACGGTACGGATCTGGGATCTCAAGACAAGAAAGCACGAGTATATGCTGGAAGGCCATAGCGAATGGGTCAACTTAGTGGTGTTCTCGCACGACTCGCAGCTGGCAGCATCGGCTTCTCGCGATAAGACCGTGCGGATCTGGGACCTAAAGACAGGAGAGTGTAGAGAGGTCATTTCATTAGATTCCTGCACAGATATACTTTCATTTACGCCTGACAAGTCTGGCATTGTCACTAGTAATGGCGTATTTGCTTTTACTGGCGATCTGTTATCTTCCACGCGACCTCCCGTACCATGGCAGCCTACGGTGGTCTCAACACTTGGATTACAGGACGAGACCTGGGTGACATCGGCAGGAGAGGATTTGCTTTGGTTACCTACTGAATGTCGTGGTGGAAGAGTAGCTATTTCAGCAAATGCGGTTGTGATAGGCTGCGAATCGGGGAGGGTTATAGTATTGGGTTTCTCTGCCGTAGAAACAGCAAAACATGTAATCTAGATTCTATACCTACTTACTCAATTATTATTAAATGCCTACAATTAGTCAGTTTATCTGAGCGATGCACCAATCGAGTACTACAACCGCGCTGGTTCCGTACTAAATTAACTCTACATCCCTACTGTACCAAGGACGGCTTTTAATTTACTAAATTACACACTTTTCGTCCCTGCGCCAACCCCCTATCGTCCTTCCTTTCATGAAAATACATCTTGTTTATCCGCGCACGCTGGTTGGTTTTCGAATAGGGCTCAATGGCAATAAGCCACCGAGGCAAACCTCTGGGATAGTCCCTAATTCTCAAGGCTTTCAAGGTAGGGCTCTACAGTGGGGTGGGCGCTAGGCGGCTAGGGTCCCTGAAGGGATGGATAATGGAGGTTATTCCTTTTCCGAAAGAAGAGAAAACAACGGCCTTGGTCCATGGCCGTTATTGGTTTTGCTGCAAACCCTGTCGAAAGCCCAAAAACGGCTTGCTTGACCGGCTGCAGCCATAAAAGCCCCTCAGCATAGACTAGCTACACAGGGCTTGTGGCAGGCAGCTGACCACGCAGCGATGGAAGCACAGGGCCATCGGGCGTTCAGTGGCACTTGTGACAGACTAACAAGTGCAAGCGAGCAACTCAAAAGCCCTCGGCGAGTCACAGTGGTGCGAGAGGAGAACTACAGCATGGCAATGAGGGGGAACGAAAGGGCAATCATTGGCTGTCGTATGTTTCCTCAGTTGTGAGGTGACACGCTTTACACAGCAAACCATGTCAGCATTAAGTGGTCGTTGGGTAGACAGGCCCGCTCCGCAGGGATCGCTTAGTCCTTACTAGATGCGGCATTTTCTCAACTCACATTACTCAAATGTTATTAAACCATTGCTGCCTAAAACGCAAACCTGTGACAACGCTAAAGCAGTCATGCACTTTGCCAGCTGTATTGTACATTGCCCTTGTCGAGCTGAGGTGGCTACTAAGAGGGCTTAAAGAATGCTCCTGTTGTAGCGTCATGCCTTGCAATTCACCTTCTATTAGCGCCGCCATAGGTATCTTCGTGACCAAAGGCGGCTATAGCTCCATAAGAGCTAAAAAAAAATAGGCTAGCGGGCTTCATTGAGTAAAATAGTCGGCCTGGTAGGGCTTTAGTGATCTCGGAGTCGATAATAGATAGTGGATTTTTCGGTAGGTAGGACTCTAAGCCACTTACGGCCGAGATAGCTAGCATTTTCAAGCCTACTGTACCAATTACCCCCCGTATCAGGGCCGGATACACGAATTGATGGTTCGTGCCCTCCAGCTGCTCAAATATGGCCACCTTCGCGGTCTTTTATTTGCATTCGATTGGCAACTGGGAATACGGGCCAGTTGTCCTGCGTCCCTGATCTGCGAGTTCTGCTAGATTCTCTACATCATTATTCCAGCTCCAGATTCAAGTGAAAAAGGACTTTTACGCGTCTTGATTGGGCCATTACCCCTGTTTTCCTCTTTCACTTGAAAGAGGATACGTAGTGAAACTGCCGCGGCTCCACTTTCTGTAACACAGGGGGCGCTTAATGGTCTGATTGGTGCTAAATCCCTAACCCTGTACGACTTATTGTCAGACATTACGTGTATTCGGTCCATTGATCCAGATTGGTATATTCATGTTGTGTTGTGTTGAATTCTGCCCCTTAGAGGTTTTACCATTTCGGTTGTAATCTTAAAGTATCCCTGCTTGCACGTGAGACCCCAGCACCTGTTCAACACTTATGTGAGTTTGATACAATAGCTGAGAGCCTTATAACATGTAATATAATCTGAGTTTGATTACGGACTTCGACGCGAACAGTGCGTTAAAGCCACGCATTCAGGGGACGTGTAGAACTCACAGAGGGCACAGCTCTCGGAAATCTTAAACCCCTAAAGATATCACTAAGTGACAGGAACAAAAGTTGCGCTATAAATACCATAGAAACGTATAAAATTCGTAACGCCCTGTGGGTCCCTAAGCCTGCTTAGCATAAAAGTTCCTAACTATATAACATGGTTGATAAGCGAATTAACCAGACAAGCGAGTTAACCAAAAATCTTAACCTCTCAGTCTTAAATCCCAATAAAACTACCACAAACGATCTAATTAATTAAAACTACTCGCTATACTCTTCCCCAGACGTCTCTATAACTACCTGACAGGTCCTTGCATTGTGCCCGACCTTGCCGCATACACCACAACGTCGATTGCCCGGTCGCACCGACCTTCCTTGACCACTACCTCTTGACGATTCGGCCACTACCTGCGTATCAACATCCATCTGATCAATTACTTGCGATGCTTCTTCAACTGTTATTACCCCTCCTTTCTGCAGCCTAGTCCTTTTTGCCCTTCGGCGCCGACCTACTATCTCATTCTGTTGTTCAAGATGTTTAAGCCTAGCCTCTACTAAGGCTAACTTATGTATAACTATGCTTGTTCCTTTCTCAAAACACTTTACAGCTTTAATAATTGGCTCTAGGGAGCTGCTTTTATGCCTTCTAATTCGTCTTTCAAGGTATTCAGATTGAGATTGGGCCTCAATTGCTGTCTTTGGGGTCTTTGAAACCCATACGGTCGAAGGTTCAGCAGCCTCCTGAGGAGGCGTTGGAGTCCGTAGCTGCACATCAAGCTTTAAGATTACATTTTCTGGATTAAAAGGAGCAAGCCCGGCTCCTTTAAAACCTCCCCGGATATTACTTTCTGTTATAGTAGCTTGAAAAGCGGCATAAAAGGCCGGAAAGAACTCGGTCTTAGAAATGTGAGTTATAGAGCATCTGATTAGATACTCTATTTCTTGACCATATGCCTTTTTTAGCGGCCCAAAGCACCCGACATCAAGAGGCTGCAGTAGATGAGATGCATGAGCCGGCATACAGAGCGTGATGATCTTGTTGTCCTTGCAATATCTCTCAAAATCGGCAGAGTGGTGGCTTTCGTGACCATCAAGGATCAGAAGACGATAGGGACCAGTTGATCGGTTAGCTGTAGAACGATCAAAGTACTTTAGCCACTCGAGACCCAGCTTGTTATTTGTCCAGCCATTTGGGCTCGTTGCAACGACCCAATTGCCCTGGAGGTTACATTCTCGGTACCAATTAGCAAGGTGATATTGGCCTGCACCAATGATAAACGGCGGGATCGCTTGACCTTCCGCATTAATCGCCTGGATTACAGTAATCCATTCCCGGTTTCCAGGCTGCACTGATTTTGGTCTACCCTGCCTTTCTGAGCCTGTGACGACCATCCCGGCCATAATGATGCCCATCATAAAGCCAGTCTCATCAAAGTTATAGATATCATCTGATCGGATACCATACTTCGCGATTATATTCTGTACGAGCCTGAACCAATTGCGAATAATAGTCAGATCTTCACATCTAGCCCTTTGATAGTCATATCTCCGCTGAAAACGCGTCTTGAGGTCTGGTTGCCGCTTGACGAAATTGATAGCCCAGCGCTTGTCAACTGGTGATGCGTCGCGATCAGCAAGCAGTCGATTGGCCATTTCTTCAACATCACGATGCCGGGGAGGGAATCCTCGCGAATCGAGGTCGAGAATATACTGAGCTATGATCTTTTCCTCTAGATCAGATAGTTTCCGCGACTTTGGGATAGTATCATGTATAGAGAGTATGCCTTTGCGTCGGCGCCATTGCTTCATAGGACCAACTTCATATATCTCTGCAGCTCGTCGGAGCTTTAATTTAGGGTTATTTTGGAGCGCCTGAAGAGCAAGAAGAATTCTAGCCTCTTCATTTAATTGTGGCATATTGGGTGGTTGAGAATTAGTTGATCAGATAGAAAGTGAGGTGTATGAGGGATTTTTGTAACACTCGCTTATCTGTAACACCCGCTTATCATCTACGTGAGCTTAAATATTATTATGTAGCCTGATAAGGAAATATAGTAAAAAATTTATTAAGTCCCCTTAAAAAGCGTTATAAACGTGTATGTTTTCAGAGATAATAAACCGTGTTTATATATAGGATATACTATGAGTGTGCATTATATCAGTTAAGGCCTATCTTATAACTCATGAGCTGGTACCACCTGCTTTCATCCCTATTGATAGCTTGTCTATCAAAGTCTGAGCAGCAGCAGCGAACGGACCAGAACGACCAGTCTGAACCTCTTCCGAGAAACTTACACGACCCGTCCACCAACACAACCAACTCTCTGCCCTCGCTCCCTCCTCAGCCCTCAGTAACCCTACACTCACATCAATCACACTTGGATCAGAGACATCACGCCAAAACACAGTTGCACCACACCCTCCGCAGAAATCACGAACTGCTCTACCCGAAGATTGATAGCTCTTCAAAACACCGGCTGGTAGACTTTTAAAGTCCAGGGCTTTCAGTTCAGAATCGCCGGGAATAAAGATAGAGATGTTGGCACGGGGCACGAAGGCCCAGGTCTGTATTTCGAAGCCAGAAATTAGACGACAAGATTTGCAAGCGCATGTCCCGGCGAGATATTTATCTCCTTGAATCCACCACTTTTCGTCCGATGGGTTCGTTGTGATGGACTCATCAGTGGAGCTGTAAGGATGCATGAGGTCAGTGTAGTTGCGCCGCGGTAAATAACTGGCCTCATTAGGGCGTGTAATGCGAAGCTTGATGTCTCCACAGGCGCAACATGCATCAACAGAAGTTGTTTGCGGTTTAGGAGAGTCTGAATGTGGGGAGCTCTGTTGCCCGTCGAGAGGAAGCCATATCGAAGCGCCGCCATCGATGGTGTCAGCGACATGAGTATGTGCTGTGTATCTCACTCTCTCACTCGTATCCTCACTACTCGAGATAACGCCGGTAGCCACTTCCCAGCTCAACTCGCCATTGTCGCCTCTGCGTGATTGATATATCTGGCATCCGCATGTGGAGCAGAAATACCTAGACGAACCGTCCGACACATTGAAAACGCCCAAGCTATGAGTGAGATTGGGCTTTTCGACGGGAAGATAGGATGTACAAAGCAAGCCAGTCGCATGACGGCATGTATCGCAGTGACATAGAGATAGATCTATGGTGTTGTTGCTTCTTGGCGCCTGTGAGGTCACTTGCTGAGAGATGATCCCGCACAAACACGAAATTTGATGCATTGTTATACGGAAACTCCGAAGTATGGAATTTAATTTGATGAAGAGTGGCTGGAGATAGTGCTTATGGCTGAACCAAGTATGAAAGCGTAATTATTAAGGTGAAGATGCGTATTTTGCAATCTGGCGGAGCCGGGTGAGCTCTGCCGGAGCTCGCTCACCCTGACCCCTCTTTTCAGGGCTTGAGGACACGTAATCAATTTATGCTGCCGTGCATTGCTGCTTTTGATTGGCTTCTTCGTCGCGTCGCGGTAGTTGCCTCGTTTGAATCCGTGTTTTCAACGCGTCGCTCTTAGACCGCCCACCACTTTATCTTTCCTCATTCCCACATCACGACCATCGATTATCAAGTCCTACTACTACTGTACGCAGTCGTGGTGGTAATTCGATGAATTACAACAAAAAGTACCGAACTTGGTCTGTGCACGTCACTGGGTTACCCGCATTGGGTCCGTGCACGTATTATGTCTTTTATGGCGGCTAATAGGCGGACGGGTCCCGTCCCAATTGCCATATCTGGTATAGCTCAGTCCGCTATCGGATTGCAACTATTTCGAATGGTTTTTACTTGAAGTCTCATCAACCTGCTAGTTTTTTGTTCGTAGCAAATAGCTAACTTTAACTTGTATAGCCTTGATGTATCCCAAACTATGAACTCTTTGTAAACTCTACTAGAGTTAGGGCTGAACTACAATACAACTCTCTTCCTGTTCCGTGGTAGCATACAAGGCTTCTTGTTCATCGATATCCCGCTGAGCCATCTTCCAGAGCTCGCCCATACCTCTTCTGCTTGTAAAAAGTCGTCCGTTCTCGGTCTCCTCAGCTACTTGTGCTTCGATGCGATCCGCCTCTGCTTTGTCCCAGTCTAAGTAAGCCATCATCTCCTCTTTAGTCCACTCTCTCAGACCCGTCGAGGTTTTACAGCACCTCCCCATCTGCTTATAATCAAGACACCAGCTGTAGCTTGCTTTTGGGTATCCCAAAGGCAAGCCCATTGCTTTTCGATACTGGCGGTTACCAAGCCAGGCTCCTGGGGGTTGAGCCTTATACCAGTCCTCTCTAGACTTGACGTATCTCTGATGGATGGCTCGTGGATCGTCATACCTCAGATGTGTAGTTGGGTTTGAAGCTAGATCTCCCGAATTTGACTGTGGTGACACCGGCGGTGTATACACAGATGGTGCAGGTGATAGATGCCGAGGTTCTGGAGTCGTTATGTGTCGGTCCACCTGCTCTGTTTCGATGGTCAACTGGCATGGCAGATCTTGACAAGTTAATTCAGGCTCAAACTCGAAATTTTCCAAAGTCGTGATTGGTTGCCACTGTATTTTGTCGAGCGTTTCCATCGCTGGTGGCCTTGGCTCCTCCGGGACCGCAAAGGGTATCCATTGAAAATCTTCCGAACACGTCTGCGGCTGGTCTGAAGATACGACTGGCAATGCTCTTAGTTCTGAGTATCGTAGTGGACACTCCTTAGAGTTCCTTGCGTGACCTAGTATATGACATTTGCTGCACAAAGGAGGGTTTCGTATCGGCCTCGCGTTTTCGATGACTTCGAAGCCACTAAGTTCTCTTCTCACACTAGATAACGGCAAAGACGAACTCGCAGCCCCTGGATCGACTCGCTGGCGGGGTTCTAAGAGGGGTCGCCGATTATCTTTCCGAGTCAAGTGCCAGTGCGGATGGAAATCTTCGAGTTGTAGTGCCTGGTCTCGAACTAATAAACCCTTCAGCTTGTGAGCGCAGGGTAGCCCTTGTGATCGTGAGAAAGAACCAGTACAGGCTGACAGGGGAGCAGAGTCTTCATGCAATAAAAGCTTTCGTTGCTGCTCAACCTTTCGCAAAGCTTCATGAGACACCCAACCACGTACTGCACCATAGAGGGTACTGGAGAGTTCAATAGGGGTCCTGATCTTCTGCTTGGCTTGGTTCGACTTCAGCTCCGCCATTTGATTCAGTAGTGCATGCTTGATCGATCGCCAAGCTTCGAACAAGTCCAATGTAGATACTTTGAGGTGGCTCTTAAGCAGCCAGTGTATGCCTTCAACCCTTGAAGTAACGACGTTGTCAAAGTGGGGGTGTTGATTGACCCACGCCTTCACCAGCTTCTCTTTGTATTGGTCAAGCCAGTTTGTCTTGATATATCTGACTTCTTCGATATCATCCGGGAGATATTTCTTCTCAAACTCGAACACACGTTCGTGGAAAGTTTGTTCATTCGGTGACTTGATGATCGAATGCCAATGGCCGTAAAACTCATTCCAAGCCTCTATTCCCGGGTTGTCCCCTTGAGTCTGGCGCGTAAATCTCGGCTGACAGTAGCGAAGAACTGCCTTGTTAGCATGCCAGAGGCATAGCAGCGGCCTTGATGATGGGAAGCAAGTATCGACAGCATTCATACATGCTAGGCAACGATCAGTCAAGATGACACAGGGATGCCTAATCCTTTGGTTTTCGCACAACGATCGGAATCGATCTAACGCCCAAAAATAGTCTTCTTCACATTCCCCACTCAGGAAAGCGAACGCGACACAGAACGAACGTTGACAAGAGTCGACACCGATCAAGTCCAAAAGTGGCATGCCGTATTTGTTGGTTTTATATGTACAGTCTAAGATTAAGACATCCGGATATGCCTGCAGGTATGCCACTGACTCGGGATGCGCAAATAGAACAGCTTTGACTCGACCGTCTGGACCGGTTTGAAATTGACTTCAAAATCCTTCTCTAAACAGCTGATCAGCAAATGCGTTAATGCTGCTTTGTCCTTGACACACTTCTCGTCTAGCATCTGCAATACGATTGTAGATGTCCTGTTGTGTTGCTATCGTGTCGGTGTTCTGCCGCATGTACGTTCTAATTTCTTTAGGGGCTATCCCAGCGTTGGCAAGGCCAGTCAGTTGAGACAGGTGCTCCTTCGACAGTGTTCGAAGTACCGGGTGGGCGGTGGTGTCTTGGCTTGGTTCATGGTTATGTAGTGAGAATCGGCTGTCAGAACGGTGCCGCAGAGTCCAGGTACTTCTATCATTATTTTCCTTCGCCAGTACAGAGAACTCGCAGCCTGTTGTTCGAGTTGTCGTCTTACGTTGGCGTTCTCTGGAAACGATTGGATGGTTACGGCGACGATCACACATGTACGTGATCGTCCTCCTGCCAGTTTTCTCCTTGGTTGACCTTCCAGTTATGAACGCATAGCCCCTGGTCGCTGCCCAGGCGTTGATTGCCTCGAATAGCGCCTCCCGTGACTCATACTCGCCTTCAGGAGGGAGACAGTCACCAGGAAACGGTGTCGGACTTTGAGATTGGTTGACGTTCATAGCGAAACAGTCGTCGTAAGCCCGTAGTCTCGACACGATTAGCGGCGAGTGCAGTAGAACGCGACATTCGAGATGGCGCGAGAGGGAGACCGATAGCGGAGTGAGCTATACCAGATATGGTAATTGGGACGGGACCCGTCCCATTTTAGAAGGACTGGTACCCGTCCGCCTATTGACCGCCACCCGGGCATAATGGAATGCACGGAC
This sequence comes from Fusarium redolens, assembly GCF_020744475.1. Classification (NCBI taxonomy): domain Eukaryota; kingdom Fungi; phylum Ascomycota; class Sordariomycetes; order Hypocreales; family Nectriaceae; genus Fusarium; species Fusarium redolens. The sequence goes on along the minus strand of NW_025763683.1, from coordinate 869,183 downwards.
CAACTTGGGGTAAATGATTCGCCAATTGCTATCCACTTTCAACCACGATGAATGCCATCAGCCGAATTTCAAACTGATCGCAATATCGCAATACTTGGTTTCTATGGCTAAAATTTAAAATGGGATATGTCCTGATAACTGTAAATTGATGCATTGTCTTAAAAGTCATTTTTTCCAACTTTTAATAATATCGACCTGAATCCGTTGGGGGCAATGGATTCAGGTCCCTGTTTTCATTAGCGTGGTTTTATTTTATATGTGTTTTCCATTGGATTCAGACCTGTATCCGCCACGCAGCTTGGATAGGAGAGATTGGGAGATTTTTGGTGCACTCGCTCATCATATACGTTACCCCTATCTTCATTTGCGTATTTGCGGTTTTGGTGAGAATGTTCAATGAGGTCTACTAGACATCGTCGCCAGATTGGTGTGAGACTGAGCACCATACGATTCCAACAGTCGCACCATGGCCTCATGTCGTCTCTCAGCAGCGAACTCTAGCGGCGTCCGACCAAATCTATCCTCTGAGTCAATAGCGGCACCCTTCTCGAGCAGCAGACGCACCACAGCCTCATGTCCTCTCTCAGCAGCCCAAGATAGCGGCGTCCGACCATCGGCATCCCTCACATCTACGACAAGCACATTCCGATCTAGAGCTCGACATAGAGATTTGTAAGTCGCCAGATCTTGCTCCGGATCACACAAAATGTGCTGTGTCCAATATAACCTAGCGTAAAGGAGGAAGGAATATTGATTGGAAGGTTGCATCTTGGAGCGTTTGGCCTCCCTCGCTAGAACTTTGCTGACGTCAATGCTTGACGGCTTTTGAGACTTCAGAAGTCTTAGTGCGACCTTTTGGATGCTCGATGAGTCCAAAACGGAGCTAACAACCTTCATCGGGACTGATCCATGCTGGACCAGTGGAATCACTCCGTTGGAAAGCTGGGTGTCAAAAATACCATAGTCCAAGTATGTCATAACGACACCAGCCATGGTTTTGTTTGCATCCTGGATAGTGAATGTTTGGCCGACCATGCCCTTTGGCCCACTGAGCAAGAATTGCTTGACGCTATGGTGTATCAGTTTTACCGATAGGGTCTCTTCGTCCACGACCACCAGGCTTCCGCAACAGGCTAATGCTGCATAGATGTCGTTGGGCATCCGTGCCGGATTCCAGTCAGGGTCTCCTGGAACCACACTCAGGGCTTCTCGTAATTCGTCGGTTGCCAGGGGACGATAAGCCGCAGTAATAAGTTCAAGAATCCGCCTCTGGTCCTTCTTTCCCAATGCCGCCGATTGTTCTAAAATGCGAGAGAAGGTGCTTGGAAGATCCCTTGGGAGGTCGGCTAAAGCGTGACGAATAGATTCGTCTGTCTTTGCTAGGCAGAGAGAGTTGATTTGAAGAACCACCCAGAGAAACATGCCCTGAGCCCTTTCTAATAGGGCATCTCGAATCTCTAGAACAAGAGTCGGTTCCCCTACCCTTAGCCTCCCGAAGTCGACTTGCCTTTCTAATTCTGTTTGTATGAACTCTGCGATATCGGGGTTGTTCTCCGGAATAGAAATCATGCTCCGATTCGCAAAATTTTCAAGGCGCAGTGCTAGTACATTGCTAGCCTCTTGTCTGAATGATAGACAAACTAGGAGTGAACATACAGTCTGAATCTCCCGCAAGCGGGAGATTACATCTTCTTTCTGATTGTCATCGCATTCATCTAGTCCATCTAGGATAAAGTAAGCTCTGCAACTAGGGTTAAGGGTACGTTTTAGCAAGTGGAGTATTCCTTCATAATCGAGGAACGGAGGACCCGTAACGGTGGAATCTTCTGGCATCGCGGTGGGCTCTTCAATCGTGCATAGCAACTGCCGGGCCAGAGCGCCCAGGATTGTGTGTGCTCGCAGGCTTTCGGGAGCGTCGTGCCGGCAAAAAGAATAAGTGACTAGACTGCCTTGTCGATGGAGGTTTAGGTCATCAACCATGTTGGCTAGTGAGATAGACTTTCCATATCCGAGCTTCCCTGAATATAAGAGTGTACAAGACTCGCTTCTAAATTTCCAATCTTGGTATTCACGCTGCAAGGTGAACCAGCTAGTGTTTCCGCATCTACGGATTTCCTTCCACGTCGTTTGATAGTCGTATGTTGAGCAAGAATCAAGGATGCGGAGACGGTTCTCGAGTTTCTTGCGATGTGATTCCGATTCATGAAGCGATATAAGGCGGCGGCTTTGCTCTTGAAGTTGTTGTGCCATCAGCAAGTTCACCTCCTCCTTGATCGCATTCGCCCATAGATCAAACTCCGCCTGATTACTGCTCATGTCGGATTCCGTCATGAAAGAGACTAGCTGTGCGAACATCGATTTTCGCGTCAGCTTCAGCAAATCATGGCAGATGCGGACAACTACCAGGAAGTATTCAGAGAGGTGTGATTGCAGCTTCTTGGATCGTGGATAGAGTAAGGCCATGGCCTGGTAACGAGGTGCCGATCGGCCGACGGCCACGAAAAGTTCTGACAGTTTGTCAAACCAGGAAGAGACGTTCACAAGCATCTACGTGAGCCATTAGTCAGGAATACATTCGTCGTGTGGAGAACCAACAAGCAATGTCATCCTCACCAACGACCAGACGCCGCATGCAATCATGTTCTGGGATCCGCCCACCACGATGTCCCCAAGGGCTGCAAATCGCTGGACAGCTTCCAAGACGTTGACGAGACGGGTTCCGAAACAACGGCCGCCGCCGACATTTCCTGCAATACGATGGTCGATTTCGGCCGTCAGCCGCATAACATCATGGATATTCGGAGGGGAGTGACATGATTGGCGCGTATTTGAGTCGAAGGCGGCCTTTTGCTTGTCAGAGAGGTCCATTTCGAACTGTTTGATCGCTTGCGCGAGGCGGATCTCGGGCTTTAGCGGCACAATCCTTTCCAGTAGTGTAGACATGGTAGGCGGTTCAGCGGTCCTTTGAGGGACCTGGTCACCGGGAATCGCTGATGAGTGAGTCAACCGTCAACGATCTTCTGTCAAAGCAATCAAGAAAGACGAGGAGGAGAGGAGAGGGAACAGACAGGAAGCCGGATTGCACGCGTGAGGGGTAGATTGGCCCAAGTTCGGCAGACAAAAGCACAACACAGCCGCATCAGCCACCGCCCATTTACCGCGACTCGAGTCATCCCGAGTACGTCACAATACTCATATGCAATTTTTAAGCATGGTATTTCGCGGTATGTGAGCTGGTCAGACGAAGAATACTCTCACAAGATGCACTTGCAGAATCACGCTGAGGTCATACATGGCCTAACGCCTTGGCCCGCACGCCCATTTTGGTGGAGGATTTGACTCAAATCGCCTGCGAATGATTACCTTGGATCGATTAAGAGCTGGAGGCGGGAAAAGATATTATCATCAGCCGTCTTTATTTAGAACTTTATTGCTTAATCGGAAAGTGGTAAGAAAGAAGATTCGAAAGGAGATAAACCAAATATAACTAGGCGGAAATTACTGTTATTAAACCATCTGATCTGCCGTGATAGGGGTACGTTGCGTGCACGGCACACGATTTCGTGTATCAAGACCTGATACGGGGGTAATTGGTACAGTAGGGCCCTCGTGCTCTTCGTCGAGGAAAGCCTGGGCAGCGACAAACTCGGTGGGTAGGGCGCAGATCCAGCCAAATGTGTAGTCCTGGAGGTTCGCCATGATTTGCGATATGATGCCGGGAGAAAGCAAGGTACTGACTGATTAAGGTAAACTGATCGATCATATGATAAGCAATAGTTCTAAAGCCGGAGACGCTAGATGCAAAAATGTCAAAAATGAACCAGAGACAAAGTCGCAGAAATTTTCAATGGCAGAAGAGCAGGCTTTCACCAGGCTGCATGGTTGAGGGGGTGGCGTAAATTAGACGCCACTTCTCGTAGTGCTACCGCAAGCTGAGCATCTTCCACACGTGATTGGCGATAGGCGTCGATGCCAACACCATAGCCTCTTTATTTAATGGCCGAATACGAGGGCTGAAGCCCAACCTGCAGGGGCTCCAGCACAAAAGTGGCGCACTCACTGTTGCTTGTTGCAATCAGATTGACTAACTAGCATGCCCTGATCGTTGGTTTTGAGCAGCGTGAGAGCCTTTATATGGCACGCGTTCAGACGCGTCGGTAAGGCAGAGAGTATCGATTGTAGTCGCTATGGAAATCGATGCATGGAAATCGGTCGAGAGATGCATACGTGAAAATGAACAGGGGGTAGGCGACAATTTAGGGGTACACGATAATTAAGAATGGAAAAGTAGGGTCGGCCATGTTAATAAAGCTATAGAGACACTAAGTGGATAGATTGATCTGCGAAGTAACGCTTAAGAAGAACGAGGACTTACTGTTCCTTCCCTTTAAACGCCGACGTCTACAAGGTGGGCACGGCCACTCGCGGGAGAAGCGCGGCGCGTTTCGCGTTCCTGTTTTCTGGATCTAGATTGAAGTGCGGCGCGTTTCTAGAGCGAAGATTCAGGGCAAGGATATCCAGATGCTGATTGGTGCAGAGGTGGAAATGCGCCGCATTTCTGGTCTACATTCTTGATTAGGCAACCGACGCAAACAATAATTGTCAAGTCTGAATAATAATGCTGTTATTATGTTATTTGCTATGAGTTCTGTTAATATAAATATATATGAACTTGCTTTTGTTATTGCTATAGCAATATATGAACTCTATTCTAAATTATTATTTACCTGCATGGCTGGCTAGGTATGGTATTGATTGCGGGGCTGCTTTCTGGGGTTATTTCTGTTGCATGTTATTGGTATTCGGTGTTAATCCCCTGTCGACTTGGGGTTGGGGTTTCTGGGGTTCGTTATTTTTTTTAGGCCCAATGATCGCTGTTGTTCTGGGGGATTGTTGTCCTGGAGGAATGGCCCGTGCACCACCCGCGACCCCCATACAATTTCGCTAACCCCAAGTGTTGTTCAGCCAGAACAACAGCCGGACTGGAGGACTAGGTTTGGGATTGCTTTTACCTACTCTACTAACCTACATTAACACTCCAAACCAATATCGTTATATTTTATCCTGAGGTGTGTGTTAACCTTATTAGGGAGGCTTATATATCTGCATAACTTATACACTAGAAGTTAATATAACGTGATTGATAAGCGAGTTGATCAGACAAGTGAGTTGATCAGCTTAACCTACACCTTAAAAGCTAATTTTTAAAAGCCTATATAAAGTTCAAGCTAAGCCTAAAATAGCTAAAATTTAAAAGTTATATATTTAACTATATAAAAAAGCTATATATTTAAAAAATAATTCTAGCTAATTTCTTATATTGTAGTATTTATAAAGCTTATCTACACTGTATAAATAGGCTTTTTAATACAAAATAAAATAGTTAAAAATCTGGAAAATTTTTATATAGCTTAAGTTAATATACTATTCTTAAGAATATTTTTTCTATATTTTTAACTATTTTATTTAAGGTAGCTAGATACTATAGGGTAGGCTATTTTTAAGTAAGTCACGGGACCGGGAACCCGGCACCCCGGGAACCCGGCACCCCACTTTCAGCCTCAACACCATAACTTCAATATCTTTATCTATATAAAAATCAATAAAAATAAGCTTAATTTTCATCCAGTTTTTTCCTACTAGTAAAAGAAGCTTATATCTATTTAATAATAGATAAAATAAGCTTATTCCTTTCCTGTTTTAACTATAATAGTATCTCTTGTTTTATAGACTTCCTTTAAGGTAAATACCTTCTGATTTGGATCCAATTTAAGTTTCTTTCTCTTTAAGACCTGTGATTGGTCGATCATCTCGCTTAATATCCTATTTTTATCTGTTACCAAAGCTAATTCAACGGCCCGTTCATCAAGGCCCTTTCCAATCGTCCGAAATAGGTGCCGTTTAGTTGGTGTAAGTGCATTATTGCCTAATTCGGCTCTTGCAAGCTGCATCACATCAGATAGCTTATGTGGTGTATTGAGATAAGGTAATTGAGGGCTCGTATTGGCTAGTGGTGTAGATGGATTACCTAATTCAGCAGCTTGAGCCTCAATTTCGTCCGGTATCACATACTTGCTTGATAACGGTCTCATAACGTTGACAGGCCACAAGCCGGATGCAAGCCAACCGGCCCGGACCTTCTCTTCGGTAAAGGCAGCGGCCCGAGCCTTAAAATAACACCTTAAAAAGGCAGCCTTAGCTGTATTTCCTTGTTCAATGAGTGGGGCTTCCATCTCGAGTTCACGGCGATATATCATCTTTAACAAGCTAAAATTAGCTAAATCAAGAGGCTGAAGGACATGTGATGTATGTGGGGGAAGGTAACAGGGGTGTATATTATGCTTAAAGCAGTTAAAGATGAATTCATCCGTTAAATGGGTATCATGCCCATCTAGGAAAAGAAGCCTCTTTTCCCCTTCCTTTTTGGGCAATGCGAACGGGATGAAAACCTCCTGCAGCCATAGGGCTGTGATCTCGTTAGTGGTCCATCCCCTTGGTGACGTTGCAAAGCGCCAATTGCCTAAAAAGGAAGGATCCCTCGGAAACCACTGTTGTTGCGGCTGATCCCCTTTAAAGATAACAAAGGGAATAAGGCTCGTGCCGTCGGCACAGATAGCTTCCGTTATTGTGACCCAGCTGCGGCTGTGAGGGCTTCGTTTTAAGGTCTTCCGCTTCTCTGATTGGCCAACCACTAAACCGTTGATACCGACCCCTTGGAAGATACCCGTTTCATCCATATTCCAACGGTTGCAGCCGCGGATAATTGTAACCTCGGGATCCTTCAATTGGTCAAACCAAGACCGGATGATAATTGCTTTTGCACCTTCAATACGCTTATATTCAACTCTAATTGCTTTAAGCGTTTTGATTTGCTTAGAGCGTGCGAGAAATCGGGTAACCCAATGCTTGCCGAGAGGTTTGTTATCGCCTTGTAAGCTTAAAATACGGATAACAAGTTGCCGGATTTGGAAATGAGTTAATGGAGTACAAAGGGTATCTTGAAGCCTTAAAAATTGGATGAGATCGGCTTCAACGGTCGGGCCGAGCCGCTGTTGATCTGTATGAGCCTCTTTTTTAGGCATAATGCCTTGAAGTCGGTCCTGTAAGCTTGATCGGGGTACGGAAGCTTCTTTAGCAGCCTTGACTTGTGATTGGCCATTTTGAACAAGGTTAATTGCTTTAAGCATATCTTCTTCTGTATAAGAAGGCATATTGGATTAAGACCAGATGAAAATCAGGGTATTATATCGACTTTTTGGGTAATTGAATTGATGAAAGTTATGGTGTTGAGGCTGAAAGCGGGGTGCCGGGTTCCCGGGGTGCCGGGTTCCCGGTCCCGTGACTTATACAGTGCAGTGATCAACTCACTTGTCTGATCAACTCGCTTATCAACCACGTTAATAGAAGAATAATAAATGGATAAATTAGGTTAGACGATTTAGACTATTTACTAGGGCCCCTTGTCTTTATTGGCAAGAAATTTAGTATGCTGCGATTGGGTATATGCTCCTTATATCTCGGTCTTAGTTAAGAGGAAGGATCTCTATAAACTATTTAAGGCGGTTTTTACTATTTTATATACTCTGTACATAACGCGTCGTCGCGTCTTCTCATTAAATACGCGTCTTGTTACTAATTTAATTAACCCTGGTCTAAATGAAGTGTACCCCCAGCATAAATGAAGTCTACCCCGCGTTGTTTAACCTGAAACAAATAAATTCTACATAGAATTGATTTTGGTATGGAGCACTAGGATAGGCAAAGCAAATTAGCTGCAATACTAAACCAAACACATAAGATGCTAAGTGGCAATTCCATATTCATTCTATCTATTTGAAATCCTAGAACGAAGTGCAGCTCTCTTATCTGAACTGTTTCCTGGCATGCTTAATGCAAAAGAGGCAGCGCGATTTAGTTCAAGCCCCTAGCTGTGTCGCGATAGACTTGCCGCCCACCAAACGTAGCAGTACGAACCGAGACCTGACTGCTTATGCTAATTATTTGAAATATTAGCGTCTAGAGTGCGCTCTGCTTCAGCAACCATCTGATTCCATCCACACTGTCCCTCATCCTCTGCTTGCTCATATCTAGGTCGCCAAACTCGTTCCAGAAACAATGCGGAAAGCCCCTATAAAGATCAATTTTAGTGGGAACACCGCATTCTTCCCTCAATACCCTCTCATAGATCAAGCTCTCATCACGGTTGATGTCCATCCCGCACACCTGAAAGTACGCAGGTGGCTGACCTATGTGCCCCATCTTGATCTGGCCCGAGGCATCGTCAGGATGTCGCTGGTCAAATGGCACCCACAACGGGGAGTCAAGGTCCGGCGCTACTACGGATTGGTACTTCTCCAGGAAAGTCCTGTTGACTATTGGTGCATCCTTGTTCTGCTCCCAGGAAAGGTAAAAGGGGCGGTACTTCTCTGGCACGCGTGAATGAGGAAGGAAGCCTCCTGCACTGAGGAATTGGCCTGTCAACGGCGGGCAGAGGCTGTTGGATTGGGCGAGATGCGAGACGACGCAAGCCATATGTGCGCCCGAGGATGTTCCGCCGATGATGAACCCTGTTTTTGGATCGGCTTGCGGTGGGAATAGAGTGGATTCGGGATCGTGAGGTGAGACGAGCTCTGCCGCGATGTATTTTAGAGCAGCCCAGCCGTCTTTCATTGGCGTGGGAAAAGGGTATTCAGGGGCCAGGCGGAAGGAAGGACACACAACAACGGCCGAGTGCGCCTTGACGAGCTCCCGGGCGAGTTCGACTTCTATCTCGGGAAAGGCAAGACAATAGCCCCCTCCATGGAAGAGAACTATGATGGGACAGGAAGCGGATGGCGCCGAAGGCTGGCAGACGAGGGTTCGGGAGTGGAAGCCCGTGTCGAGAGGGATGGTGTGCTCCGTCTCGATGACACCTTCGGGCCGATCGGCTGCGAGCTTGGCCTGTAGGATAGGCAGATGTTTGTGGACCATTTCCTTTAGCTCATCGACCTCCAGTCCTGGAAATCCAGGAGGGCGGCCTTTCTTGGAATAAGCCTCCTCGAAAGAGGGGTCCATTGCGGCAGTAGCGAGGATCTCCTCCACCGTCGAGGGGATGTTTGGGCTTGACGGAGTCATCGTTGGCAAACGATATGAACTATAAAATCCAAGAGGGATGGATTAATGATCGTTTCGGGAATACTTTTAGGTCTATTTATTGTCCCATCTTAGATGACTTGAGGCTGGTTCTCTGGCCTTGAAATGGGGTAGGTTTTGGTTATGTGGGAGGCTTCGTTACGCTAAGCCAGAATCGTCTCGCCGAATCACGACAATGCCCTCACCAGCCACATGGTAAGATAAAATCTCCGTGTTACCCCAAAATTCCGAGATTCCGTGACAAACTGCAGACGTCTGACGCTCGAGGTCGAAAGAAGGAGGTTGATTAGTGACTCATACCGATTGCTTACGCACAAATCAACTGTCGCTGGCCCCCGAGTCTTGGTGGCTTATTTCTTCTCGTACCCACCCATTGTAGCTGGCCCACTCGATGCAATTTTGGGCGCGCTTCATCGCTGACATTCTTGCGCAATTAGCGAGATGAATATAAGAAACAGAAGAAAAGCCTTTTCCTTCCTTTCACGATATATCTATAACCGCATAAATTAGAGTTTTATTTCTCCCAGGTTATAAGGCTCCGCATTACAGCTACATATTCCCATCCTTTGCTGCTAATTTATATGATCTCGACCTGGGTCGTGCCTGATTGGCTGTGTTGCATTGGGCTATTATGATTGGCTGAGGAGATGTAATCCCTGCAACCAATGATCTAGAGAACATCGGCTAGGCAAGGGATGAACGGAATACAGGAATAGGATACCTGTAAGGGTGCTAATAGAAGGTGGATTGCAAGGCATGATGCCACTGTAAGAGCCTTCTATAGAGCCCTAGCTAGCCAGCCTACCCTAGAAGTCCAGAAGGAACCTCTAGTGGATAAGGCAATTAGCCTACGGGCTGACCTAGCTGTAACCCTTGGAACCAGCCGCTATTACTATGATATTCAAATCGTAGCTATTTCAAAGGAATCAGCCCAGTCAGACCCCTATGAGACCCTCAGGGAGGCTGCAGAGGAAAAGCACCGGAAATATAAGTCCTTAGGGGCCTTTTTTCAGCCTATTATTATCTCTGCAGGGGGTCTTATGGACCTGGAGACTGCTAAGACCTACCGTAAGTTACAAGACCTTATAGGGCTTGTAGCAGCGGCACAGCTTGACTCCTCTATAGGGATAACCCTTACAAGGACCCGGGCAGTCTCAGCAGCCTCTATTAGCAGAGATACCCCTACAGGGATAGCTAGCTCCCGCTGGAACCTCTCTAGAAGGTCTCCCTAAGGCTTCTATAACCCCTACCTACCTTCTCTACCTTTTCTTATTTCTATTTTTTATTTTTTCCTATTTCTTATTACCTACTTTTCCTACTCTATAGCTTATTTTCTTACTCTTTTTACCTTATAGCTATCTCTCTTTTTCCTCCTTTTCCTATAGGCCTCTTATCTCTCTTTTCTATTTTTCCTTATATCTTTAGACCTCTCCACTCACGCTTACTTGCTAGTCTGTAGCTAGAGCAAAGCAACTGGGCAAAGATAGCTTAGGTAGTGAATACTAACCCTATCCTAACCCTAACCCTAAAATGAGAAGGCGCATAGGCTAAATATTTTTTATATTCCGACTTAGACCCAAATCCCTCAGAAAAACCAAAGGAGGGAGGTATACGGGCCGCAAAAAATGGTATTGAGTGCCATTACCAGTGGTAATTGGTACAGTAGGCACCCCAGACTTATCTACGGTGTAAATTCCCTCCGATCCGCAGGAGTTAAAGCCCGTAACTTGTTAAAGGCTTAATTTGCTTACGATATCGGCAAGATGAGTTATACCGTCTTCGTCGTCACGTATCCCATCTTCGGCAGGTACTCGAATGCCAAACTCTGCACCCTTAGGCTGTAAAAATTGGCCTATCGAGGCGCTATTACCCCGCCCACGACTGACCAGAAGTATGCACGGAACTTTACATCTCGAACTCTGATTGGTCATATCAAGAGCAATACCAGATAGTACCACCCACGTGCCCTGTGATAGCTCCACGTGTGTCCATATAAAATGATGTGCTTGTCCAGGAGACGATAGGATCTCGCTCTGAAAGTCTAACCCGATTCACGTGTCAGAAAAATGGTTCGCGTCCTCCTCACGGGTGGCAATGGCTTTGTTGCCAGCCACATTCTTGATGCCCTCCTGAGTAATGGACATTCCATAACGATTACGGTTCGCAGCAAGGAGAAAGGTGACCAAGTACTCGCACGATACAAAAATACTACTAAAGCCGAAATCGCCGTTTGTGTCATCCCCGACTTCACCGCACATGGAGCCTTCGATGAATGCCTTCAATCAAGCACAAGCTTGGACGTCGTCATGCATGTCGCCTCACCTTTCTATTATTCGGCGACTGACATCAAGCGAGAATTGCTGGACCCGTCCATTGTCGGCACCACATCCTTACTAACAGCGGTTTGCGACCACGCCCCATCAGTCAAAACCGTGATCCTCACCTCCTCCTTTGCTGCAATCCTGAACAGCTACAAGCCCAACACTATTCCACAGCACACGTACACCGAGTCAGACTGGAACCCGCTTACCATGGATGACGCCTTTCAAAATACATTGAACGGGTACCGGGCCAGTAAGCTCTTCGCCGAGCGTGCTGCCTGGGACTTGATGGATGCTCGGAAGCCCGCTTTCTCCCTCACAACAATCTGCCCAACGCTAGCGTTTGGTCCCGTCATTCAACCTCTCTCTTGTCTGGACGAGATAAATATATCAAGTCAGCGCATCTATAACTTCATCTCGGGGGCCTACAAATCGCAGATTCCAGACACAGGCGTGTCTTTCTTCCTCTGGATCGACGTGCGGGATTTGGCTGTGGCGCACGTGAAAGCCATGGAAGCTCAGCTTACCGCGCGAGGGAACAGAAGGTACCTTTTGACAGAGGGATACTTCACCAACCAAGACATCTGTAAGATCATTGGAAGGTTGTTCCCGGAGTATCAAGATGCGCTGCCGAGCTGCGAGGGAGAGGCTGGTGGGTACCCGAAGGAGGGTGTTTATGGGTTTAACAATAGTCGGGCGACGGAGGAGTTGGGATTGAGGTACAGGACACTGGAGGAAAGTGTAGTTGATACCGTGAGATCGTTTAAGGATGTGCAGCGAGAGTTGACCCGATTGGTCAGGAACTGATGTGATGGCCCCTGCCTTTGGCAGGCAACGAGTGTGGTTATCATTCTAACTAAAGATATAGCTTATGAGATAAAAGAGAGGGGATTTTCTTCTTACTCAAGGATTCCAGTTGGTAATGGGGCCCATTACGACTTTTAGACCAATCAAGACTCTAGAAATTGACATGGATTTTCGACACTCGTAACGGGCCATAGTTGGTAATTTACGCGACGCGTCCTGTCGTGTTCTGCGCTAACCCCGGTTTCGATCAGCTTAATGATTTCTGTATATGGAATAATGCAAAATCAACTCTACACCCTGGCATTAATCAACTCTACTAGGTTTAAAGTGAGTCAGTAAAATCAACTCTAGTAGAGTTGATTTAGTCATTAGCTACTGGGAGGCTTTAAACTATAGCAGGCCGACTTAGGTATATAATACTTATCGCCTAGGTAATACAGCGCATGCATAGGGTTAATAGCAAAGCCGCATTTCTAGCGGAGATTGTGGATGCCAGTATCGCCCCTCTTTGAAAGACGTCTCAGCTAGTTGCAGTCCTTGCTCGGCGTCTAGTAATGTGAAAGTGCTTTCCGCCGATGTAATACTAATATTCAAATTTATCCTAAGTTTAATATTACATATCGAAAGACAAAACGGAAACATCTTGTTAAAAAACAAGAGGGGTCTCTACCGAGGAGGAAGCTAACCTGTACTAATTGCACTGATTGGAACGTCGCAAGCTAAATCGTAGAAATGCGCCGCATTTCTAGTATACATGTGTTGCACTGAGCGTGCTTAAAGGGTTAAAGTGAATATGATGAGCAGCGGCGAATATGTTGATTTATTGTTGTTTTTAAGTTATTTATTGTGCGGGGTATTCCATCCCGCAGAGTTACTTAAAGCATATTAGCTAGATTACTAATGCAGTTGTTTCCTGAGGCCGTGAAGATCATGCCTACCCTGCGACAACATGCTTGATTAGGCGTATACGATGACTCGCCCGTTGTTGTGCTGATGCAACCAATCCCGTACCGTCTTGACCGTCTGGATATCCTCTGCCTCTTCCTCGGGCCCTGCTTGCTGGCTGTTATTGTCCTGATGCTGATGCCTCGGCGGTGTTGGCTGTACTTCGATTACCCTGTACCGGATGTTTGACCTCGACGTTCGCGATCGGTATATCTTGACACGGTTAACTGGCAACTTGACGACCTCACAAAACCTCTCGACCTCGCTGGGCGGTAATGCTGCCGTCAAAAATACCTTCTGAACGCCCCATTCGTTTAACACCTGGCCCAACTCCATCATCTGCGGCCGGAATCGGTGCGTGCTGTCCAACATCGTGTGGCACTCGTCTATCACAACCCGATCTAATGCACTTCGCGCCTGCAACCGATTAACGAAATCGCTAAATCCCTTTGTCACGGCTGACTCGGGCGTCACAAACACGATCGGGGCCATCTGGTGCCCTTCGCGGCTGTTCCAAATGTACGTCCCGATTTCGCTCTTCTCGCAACGCCCATGCAAATCATCCCGCAACGATATCAACGGTACAATCACAATCGTCGTCCCGCCGTTGTCGTTGGCGCAATACGCAGGCAATAAAAACGACATGCTCTTGCCCTCGCCTGTGCCCGCGACCTGGATGATGGGACTCTCACCCCGTATGATGGCCCGGATCACCGCCTCCTGCTGTCCCCGGAATGTCGCCGACGGCCCCATCATCTGCCGTAACTGACCGGCGATGTCGACCTGCTGCAACCGTCTGAACCGCTGCATCTGGTTGTGCTCTCGCTCCGTGTCATACGGCGCCCGCTTCCGCCGAATTGCCGCCATCACCCCACCCTCCTCGCTGTCCTGGAACTCCAACAAACGATGCCACTGACGGCTAACCGCTCGAAACTTGTCCCGCATCGACGCCGTGCTGAACAACCCCTGCTGCAACTCGCGGGCGTACACCATCCCGGCCACGTGTGTTCCGTGCCCGGCCTGCAAATCGACCGGGCTGTCATCTAAATCGTCATCCTCGTCTTCATCCAATGTCGATTCCTTGAATACCCCATTTAAATATCGCCGGGCTATGGCGATGGCTATCTGTCTCCACGAACTGATGTTTAATACCACACCTAACAACCGTCTACTGTATCGCTGTATCACTCGACGGGCCCGGTCTGATGTTCACTTCCGTTCCTGCACCCAACTATGGAATCCAACGTCATCGGGGACATCGACATTATCCGTTGTGGCCATATCATGCACAACCCTGGGGCTGGGGCTTGGTGGATCGTTTCCCCTGGCACTGTCGTTGTCGTCGTCGTCGTCGTCGTCGTCGTCGTTACTTTTGCCGCTATTATTGTTCTGCCTCTCCAACTCGGCCTGCCTCCTCTCCCTCTCTTCCACTATGCTGTCTTCTGCCTTACGCACCACTTCGTCTGGCCACATAAATGCGCTCCGGATGGCGGCGTCCTTTACGATACCTTGCACCTGCTGCCAAAACGGCAAAACCAACCACATATACCACACTAATAACTCGCCTAATGCCCGTGGTAAATACCGGTGGATTACCTTGGCCTGACCTGTCGATCGGAATCCCTTGTGATATGACGTGACGAAACACATCATGCCGTTGTGTGCAAATATGTTGCGCACCTCCCCGTTCATCGTATTTTGGTGCCGGATGCCTAAAATCTCGGTCGCCCTTGCGGGCTGGCCGCCGACCATATGCATCAACATGAATAACCGCTCCATAAACTGGTTGACCGTCTGTCCGTATGATTGTACTGCCCTAGCCTGGAATGGCTTTCTGTCCTTTCTCTCATTATCAATCCAAACCTTGCGTCGTGCCTGGCCCTGCCCATGGGGTTGGGTATCGCCGATCTGGTTCATCACCCAATTCTTACCCTTCTTTACCCACTCGCGGTTGCGATCATCAGCTAAAAACGAATATCCCATCCGATCCTCACTGTGGTCGTCTTCCACCGCTAACCACGGGATCCGCGGCAACTGGTCCACGTCATCCACCATCGTCAATGTTGCTAAATGCTCTCTCGCCTCCCTTGTCAATGCGTGCAACATCTCCGTCAACTCGCCCATCCGGAACCGTATCTTTCGGTACTTGATGCGGTCGCCGTCCCAATCGACGGTCCCGCCTGCTGGCGTGTTGAACCGAATATACATGCCGTATGTGCGTGCCTCGTATATCCAATCCATCGGCGTCGACTCGGCGTATGCCTCCTTGGATGTCACCGTCATGAACCTCTGCACCTTTTCGCGCACAATGCGGAACATGCTGGTCGCCTCCTCCTCGGCGTCCTCCTCGTCCAAATGCTCATCCTGCTTTAACCGTGCTACCTCGGCCTGCCTCTCCTGATACGACTGGTATATGACCATCGCCCGTGCCACCTTGATTATGGCCGAATACATGGGCGTGTAATCCATTACATCCACCCAACCGCCGTCTTTACGGATCCCCAAAACGGCCAACCCGCTGATAATGGCGCTGCGATACTCACCTACCGTTAACTTATGGTCTAACAATGCAATAACCACCTGCAATGTCAATTTGTCCACCTGATCCTCGTCTAACGGGTTGGCTTCGGGATCTTCGATATGCTCCTTAATTACATCTTCCAACGTATCTATGCGATCACTCTGCTGCCTTGTTAACTTGAACCCGGGCCGCTCATCGTCGGCCATCTCCTCCGCGCGGTAAATATAACATATCAACTTGGACCATACCGCCGTGTACCGGGCCCATGTATCTTCTTCGACTCGATTATCAAATGGCCGCCGCGGCTTCTTGTTGACCTCTTTTCGCTGCACCTCGAATAATGCCTGGCTGCCGACGGTGCTGGGTGTGGCTATCATCCGTGCCTTTAACATGACGCGCATTAAACTGTCGTGGATTAACTGTAAAACGTGCTCTTGCTCGCCAACTGGGTCCGTCAACTGTCTCATGGCTTCTGGATCTAAACCCTGCAAATGGCCGGCCCACCCTACGCGCTCTAACCATACATTGGCGTCTATCTTTGCATCGGCGGCTTTGATGCACTCTTTGTCCTCTCGCTCGAACTGGCGTTGCTTCTGCTCCATGGCATGCATCGCCCGCTCCATCATGGCGGCCTCATCGGGCGTTTGGGTGGCCGGCGCTCTGAAACCGACCTCGAACCAACCGCTGCCCGGCCCGTTGCTAAAAAACCGCTGGCTTTGGACGCCGGTGCGCCACGGCACTTCGCTTGGGTCTATGGGCTGGTGCATTATCCTCCTTCCTCTCCCTCGCGGATTGCTCCATCTGTGCTCGTTGCGGTAATGCTCCTGCATACCTCGCGGGGTGCCAACCACAAATAAACACCCTTCCTCACTACAACCCAAATTGTCGGCTACGGGCGGTTGGATATGTGGGATCGGGTCGGTCGTCGGCGGTGGCTTTTGCCACGTTAATAACCCTCTTCGGTCTTCAATCATGCCGGGTAAATCCTCGACTTGCTGGGCGATCTCTCTCCTAGCGGCTGCTTTGATGCCTTTGTGATGCTTCTTTAAATGCGGCTCGACCTCCTTGGTGACATATGCATAACGGCATACTGTACAAATCACAAATGGAAACTCGGTTAATTTAATAAATGGTAACATCATGGCTTCTTTAATTTTCCTTAAATGTGAATAAATGGTTGTTTTTATGACTACCCGTTGGCTCGAGCCGGGGGGGGGGGGGGCCAACTAAGCAAGCTTAGTTGGGCACAAAACCGTGAGACATGCACAAAAGGGTGAGACAGGAGGACCTGATAAGATAAGAGATAATAAACTTAAAAAATGATATAAAAGAGGAAATAAGATAGCTAATAAATATTTAAAAATTATATTAATATAATATAAAGCTTATAGAAAAATTAGAATTTTAGTTTAGAATTTTATTAGCTTATAACGTGTATGATAAGCGAGTGGGCCAGACAAGCGAGTGGGCCAGAAATCTTACCCTTCAAAAGATAAACTATCATAAAAACATAATAAACTATCTAATCAATTAAACCTACTCATTATTCTCTTCCCTAGATATCTCAGTTACTACCTGACAGGTTCTTGCATTATGCCCAGTCTTGCCGCATATTCCACAATGCCTTTCCCTCGGTCGCGCCGAACTTCCCTGACCACCACTTCTCGACGATTCGGCCACTACCTGCGTATTAACATCTATCTGATCAATTAGTTCCTGACCTCCCCCTACTGTTAGTACCCCTCCTTTCTGTAATCGGGTTCTTTTTGCCCTGCGGCGTCGGCTTAGTGCCTCATTTGCCTGTCGAAGTTCTCGGTTCTCTGCAGATAATAAGGTAACCTTGTGATATATTCTGGTTGCTGCCTTTGCAAGAGACTTTGAAGCCTCTATAATTGACTCTGGGGAGCTACTTTTATGTCCTCTGATTCGCCTTTCGAGGTATTCAGATTGAGATTTTACCTCGCGGACTGTATTTGGGGTCTTTGGAACCCAAGAGGTGGATGCGCTAGCCTCCTCCTCAATAGGTGTTGGAGTCCGTAGCTTTACATCAAGTTTTGAGATCACATTTTCTGGGTTAAGAGGAACAAGCCCGGCTCCTCTAAAACCCCCTTTGATATTGCTCTCCGTCATAGTGGCTTGAAAGGCGGCATAAAAGGCCGGGAGGAACTCGGTCTTCGAAATATAGGTTATAGAGCTTTTCATCATATGCTCTATTTCTCGACTATAAGCCCTCTTAAGGGGCCCAAAGCACCCGACGTCAAGAGGCTGAAGTAGATGAGACCCATGAGCCGGCATACAAAGCGTAATAATATTGTTCTCCTTGCAATATAGCTCAAAGTCGACGGAATGGTGACTTTCGTGGCCATCGAGGATCAGAAGACGATAGGTACCAATTGTTCGCTTTAATGAACATCGGTTAAAGTGTTTTAGCCACTCGAGACCAGTTCCGTTATCTGTCCAGCCATTTTGGGTCGTGGCGATGGCCCAATCGCCCGGAATGTTGCATTCTTGATACCAATTCTGAAGGTGATTTTGGCCCGCAACCACGATGAACGGCTCGATCGCCCAGCCTGCTGCATTTATCGCTTGGATCACTGTAACCCATTCTCGGTTTCCAGGCTGTAATTTTTTAGGCCGTCCATGCCTCTCTATACATGTAATGACCATACTGGTTGAGAAAACGCCCATCATAAAGCCGGTCTCATCAAAGTTCCAGGTATCATCTGAGTGGATACCATACTTCGCGATCGTGTTCTGTACGAGCCTAAACCAGTTGCGAATAATAGTCGGATCTTCACATTTGGCCCTCTGATAGTCATATCTCCGCTGAAAACGTATCCTGAGTAGTGGTTGTCGCTTGACGAAATTCATAGCCCAGCGCGCGCCGACGCGTGGCGCGTCGCGGTCATCAAGCAGTCGATTAGCCATTTCTTCAACACCACGCAGTCGCGGGGGATATCCTCGCGAATCTAGGTCGATAATGAACTCAAGAAGAGTATCTTCTTCTAGTTCAGATAGCTTCCGTGAGTTAGGCATAGTATCGCGTCGAGATTGAACCCCTTGCTGGCGGCGGCGTAAGGTATTACGATTGACTGTGTAGATTTCTGCGGCGCGTCGGATACTTAGTTTTGGATTATCTTGAAGGGCCTGAAGTGCAAGATTAAGATTAGCCTCGTAGTTTGGTTGTGACATATCTGATTGTTGAGAACTAACTGATAAAGTAGAGAAGATGGAAGGTGAGGGATTTTTGGCCCACTCGCTTGTCTGGCCCACTCGCTTATCATACACGTTATAATAAATAGTATTTTAACATACTTATAAGTTAGTTAGAATTTTTAAAGAATTTTTATATATTATAAATATATTAATAAAATATAAATAAAGCTTAAAGTATATACTTAAAGCTAATATAAGCTATAAGATTAAGCTTTAAGTATTTTAAAATATTTATAATATAAATATATTATATAAAAATATATATAAATTCTATAAGCTATATATAAGCTTTAAACTTAAAGTATATTACTTAGTAAATCCTTAAAATTTAAAAAATAAAATTCTTAAGGAAAATATTATAAATTA
Organism: Fusarium redolens; assembly: GCF_020744475.1. Classification (NCBI taxonomy): domain Eukaryota; kingdom Fungi; phylum Ascomycota; class Sordariomycetes; order Hypocreales; family Nectriaceae; genus Fusarium; species Fusarium redolens. Next base: position 849,875 of record NW_025763683.1, on the reverse strand, counting down.
AAATAATTAATTATAAAAAAATCCTATAAATATAAAAAAAAGTATCTCTAAATAGTCCTTTTTATAAAGAATATTTAAAATCTTTATATTAATTGCTAATTAAGCTAGATCTTATATAATAGCTATAATAAGAGGAATTTTCCCTGTCACGTGACTTTTCCACCCAAAATTTGGTGTGATCCGTCTGTCTCACCCTTTTGTGCGTGTCTCACCCTTTTGCGCCCAACTAAGCTTGCTTAGTTGGCCCCCCCCCCCGGCTCGAGCCAACGGGTATTTACTTAACGTGTTTGATAAGCGAGCGACGCACTGCACGGTACAGCTAAAAATAGCTTATCCTATAGTAATTTAAACCTTAAATAAAATAGCTAAAAATATAGAAAAAGTATTTTTAGTAATAGTATAGTAATAGCTATATTATATATTTTTCCTAGATTTTTAAAGAAATTCCTTTATAAAGAAAAGCTTACTTATACAGTGTACTTTACAGTGTAAATAGATTTTAAAGTTTATAGCTATATAGGATTTTCTTAGATTTTTTAAAAACATAAAATATCTTATTTTAAGACTTATATATATGCTATTAAAATTATAGCTATTTTAGGCTTAGCTTGGATTTTTAAAGAGTTTTTTAAGAACCGGATTTAAGGTGTATAGGGTAGTGCGTCGCTCGCTTGACTGCGTCGCTCGCTTATCAAACACGTTATCTTGATTTTACCCTTGTTAAACTTGCTTTTGTTGTTGCTATGATACGAAACCTTAAATGTTGTCTAACTCTTGAACCTGGGATCGAGCTGATGACTAATGTGACCCGCTTAACTCTGGTCTCTGTTAACTCCAATCGATCAATGTAATCGAACTTTGACCCGGTCCTAATGCCGCAATTATGATTATCTCGGGCTGAAACTTGAACTGTGAAGTGGGCTCAGTGTAATAAATTGATGCATCTACTTGAAATGCATTTTATCGACTAAAAGTTGGGGGTGACCTGAATCCGTTTGGGTTAAATGGATTCAGGTCGTCTGTTCATTAGCGCCGTTTTTTTTATTATGGGAGTTTAAATGGATTCAGACCTGAATCCGCCACGCAGCTAGGATAGGTTCTCGGCGTCGTTTGTCATACGGGTCACCATGTGGCGAATGTCCTCCATCAGGATCGGCTTGCCCATAAAATACATCATCTCGCCGTGTTTACTCCAGGACACCATTAGCCGGCTGCCCGTCTCTTGCGCGATCTTCCTTCCGTACAGCAGCAGGCTGAGCGTATAGCCCATGGGAGAGTATGTTGCTTTGCAAAGCCAGGCGTCTCGAACCTGGGCGAACCGTTGCGAGAGGTCCGTCATCCCGGCCCGCTCCCGGGTAGGTATAGCCCACTCCGCTCTTGTAGTGGTTCAAACAGCAATATCACCTAAACCCCCAGCCTTTCAGACCCCATCTCTAGATGAGGCTGTGACGCAGAAGTAATGGATAGCTGACCTGGGAGCCGTGAAGAAGGTCTGTATTTGGACGCTAGACCAGAGTCCTAAGCGGTGTCCTATCTCCTTTACTCCATGAACCTGATTGTGATGTACCTTTAGATACTTCCAGCTTTTAGTTAGGAATCCACATTGCATACATGCAAAGCCGGCATGTAGAGGTAGGCCCTTAATGGCTGGGATTGGGTTTAGTGGGCTATGTGGGAAACTATCCTTGGATGGTCCCTGTAGTTCAAGCCCGGTATAGTGGGACGAGATGGCACGCCGAGCCTTAGCATCAATATGGGCATGCTGAGCTTTTAAGTGACTGTCGAGGTTTGATACAGCATAGCCATGAGTCTTGCAGACTAAATATCGGTATTCTGGGTAGTAAAGCAGCTCGTCTGCCATGGCCTTAACCCAGTAGTCTGCGCTGAGTGCTAGGCCTGGGTCTGCAGTTGGTCCCTTATCAGATGGCGGCCATTGAATCAAGGTATTATCATGTCCCGGGTCCATTTCGTTGGCAACTTTTTCTATAGTCATAGTAGGGCTAAGAGATGGGCTGATGTTAGCTGCGTTGGCGTAGCTTCCACAAGAATCAGCCACTTTATTGCGCTTTGAAGCAATTTCAAGTACTTTAGTGGAATTTGGGGACCGTGGGCGCCTTCTTGGGTTAATTTCTTGCTGGTCCTTGGTATTTGTCCGATCTAAGATGACAGCATTACCACTGTATCCATCCCCTAGCCGCAGGAAATCATGCCACCTTTTCGAGACACGTAGATATAACTGCAGGAGAGCGGGTTGCAGTTGATTCGGAAACGCGCCATCGAGCCCATATGTGATTGACCTCTGTAGTTGCATATGACCGCTCTGCCACGCATATGCTGTATCCGCGTCTCCGTATACGGCATGCCTGCTGTGTCGGTTGAAACTTTCCGAAATATCCCGAACATGCCTCTCAGTAATAGCTATGGAGAGCTGCCGATATAATTGGACTCCAATTTTAATGGAAATGCCAGGGGTTGCTTGGCTAAGCTGCTGAAGCTCTCTGGTTAATACGGAGGTGGTCCATGCCGACTTGGTTCCAGCCGGAGTGAACAGTAATGGAGCTGTGGTGTGGTTCACGAAACAGACGCGCAGAAGCATATATGTTAACGGCCGTATATAGACGAGATACCGATACATAATATCCGTAACTTGATGAGGCAGAAAACGGACAACATAGAATTCGTTATTGGTGGTGATTCGAGTCTTATGATGCCTTGTGACTAGACAAAGTCGCCCACCATATAGGCAGATGCCACGGAGCTGTGAAGCTGTATTGCCATGCTGAATTGTTAAAAGCTCTGTTGCACGTGCACATTGTCCCGATGATAAGTGGCATAATAGTAGGATCATCCGGAGGAGATCGTTATGTGCATCGATATAGCTGCAGACTGCTTTCTTATCCCAGGAACTGCATTCATTCTTCCCAATAAGAGTAAGTAGATTGACAGGCGAGAGGCAGGCTTTCGTAAGGAGCTCTAAATAAGCATTTGATATCCCGTTGGCCGGGTCAGAGACAAAGGAATACCCAGCCGTAGCCGTCGAGAGTCGGTCCCGCAGCGTTCTGAGATCGCGGGTTGGAGGCACCCAGTCATACATCAACCGCTCACACTGGCGGGTTGCTGCCTGGATTGCGCTGTGGGCCAGGGTCCGAAACCCATCCATAGTAACTCGAAAGCACCCATCCCATGATATCTCCTCCCCATCGTCGCTCCATTCGAACTGGATTGTCGGGCCCTCCGATCGACGTAGGGACTGGCCGTAGGCAGCAAGACTGATGAACTCTCCGAGTGGCGATAGCGTTCCATCACACATCTTCTTCTTACGGACATTATTTAGTATATCTAGTTGCCCATAGCGAGGCCTTTCTGACAAACTAATGTAGTCATGTGAGAATCTTGGCAGCACTGATTCCATGATGAGAAGCCGAGTACAATAGATCAGGCTGGATAGGATGCTAGTGAATTGAGCTGGGCGGAGGAAGTTGGCCCCTGTAGGCAATGTAAGTCCGCATACAGCGCTGAAGTAAACAAGCATTGTCGACTTTGAGTTTCCATCTGCAAAATCCTCAGTTGCCATAAACAGGCAGAATTGTAAGACTAGGTCGGCCTTGGGGTCTTGTGGTGGTGGTGATGGTGGTAGTGGTGATTGTGTAAAATATGCATTGGCGTCTTTGTCCTCTTCCTTATCCTCGTCCTTCTTGTGTTCTTCTTCCTCCTCTTCCTCCTCCTCATTATCTTCATCATTCTCACCCTCATCCTCGTCCTCATCCTCGTCCTCATTAAGTAAGGGTACATTCTCAAAACTATCATATTGTTCCCATACAGAATCATCCCATAAAGTCTCCAATGCCATCCTCTGAGGCTTAGAGAGTGTTCTTTGACATAGATGTCTAGTAAGCGTTGGGGATAGACGCCAGAGTCGAAACCAGAAGCACAGACACTTTTTAAACCGTTGTCGGTATCTTCTCTCTGTACCAGGCTTAACAACTAGCTCAAATGGACGTTTATAGGGTCGGTCAGGATATATACCGCGAAGCCATCGCCGGAGAGAAATGTCAGTATGCTTGATGGTATCGTTTGAGCGTTCAAAGAGACGGTCAAGGGCGGCCATAATCCGAGCAAGCTTGTGCTCGTCCTCTTGACTGCTTATTAGAGCCTCATCCTTGTAATTGGCAAGCCATAGGGGCCCTGAGTTATCCTTGAGAGGGCACTGAGCCATCGCGATGATTAGGTCTCGTTGTGTGTTGCGGAAAGTCTCCTCCCAGCCAGTTCGGCGCATCCAGTTTGTCAAGAGGGTAGCATCAGTTGCGCTTGTTGGCTGGCCAGTAGGTTGCGGCAGATTACCTCCTACTTGTTGTTGGGAGAGATATTGCTGCTCTCTGGCATAGAGTTCTTTGGTAAAGATTTGTATAGCTTCTGGCGCCTGGTATATGGTGGCGGGCGTGTGTGGTCCCTGGGGCTGCCCGCCGTATAGATGAACCGTCCAGAACGCCCAATGTTGCTTACGGTCCAGGTCTGGAGGCTAAGTCGGTCCAGGATATGGTCCTGCAGCCAGTGACTCTTAAGGAAGCCGCATCCTCTGCTATGCTGGATATTCTGGGAGTGGACTTTCTTTAAGTGCCGAGTGAGAACCTCGAGGCTAGTCGATCGGAGCCCGCAATGTCTGCAGGCAGCGCCTTGCTGGATGCGGAGGTGAGGGTGGGGCGAAGAGCCATCTAACCGCACCGGCAATGTCTCTGGGTCTGGAAGACGAAAGGTCCGGATAAATGGGCCAAGCCCTCGGCGAGCCGGCTTGGAGATGCCATGCCGCTCTCCAAGGTGCCGCGAGATACAGTCCCCATCAGCCTTAAGGGCGAACTTGCATTGAATGCATATAATTGCTGGCTCTGGCTGATTGAGGTAAAGTCCAAGGTTTTCAAGCTGCTCAATCATAGCTTACTTTTAGCAAAAAATAAGATAGCTAATTAGGAAGGAGGGAGGAGAAAATTACTGACTGATATTAAGGCTTAGTAGAGTAGGAGGGGAGGAGAGGGAAAGCTCTTTTATCTCTCTCTCTCTTTACTTTAAACTTTACTCCTATAGAAGGAAAGGGAAAGAAAGGGTAAGGGGTATAGTTAATAGGTAGGGGTCCCTTAATGGTAATTGGCTGTATTGTTGAGAGGTGGAGAAAACGGGACCCATTCCCAGATGATCCCTATTTTACTTGGGAGATGAGATGGATTTTGGGAATGGGCCCCGTTCCCAGGCTGGTAGCAAACAAGGATGGTTGGGATAAGGTGATTGGTGCAGAAGCGGGAATGGGCCGCGTTCCTGATGGAAATACATGGTAGGTGTAAAGTCCAAGGATCTGCTGGACGAGATCAAGTGAGGAGGATGAAGATGATGATGAAGGCTCAGCTACCTCCTTCGACGCCTGTAGAAATATGTGATCAAGCGGAAGCAGAAAACGAGCCGCTTGTGTAGATACACATTTGACCACTGTCTCTGTTGGAAGCACCCAAAAAGGACAGTGTTGCTCACTGGTTGCGGAAGTGAAGGGAATATTCCAGCATATTGGGCCGGTATGAGGGTTTTGGTCAGGGTCTAGCATACCATCGGCCCACATGGCGAGGGTAACATCGAGACGGAGGGTGACCTCTTTCCGGATCCCAAAATTCGGATATCGTTTCAAAGTAGCAATAGCTCTCATATGCCGCTTATTGGCTTCCCAGGCATCTACAAGACGGGAGCGGTTGAGCTGCGATACGAAGGCACGCTGGCGGTTTTGATCCGTAGCCGCTAGATCTTTCAACATTGCCTCGTCAAAAGCCAGAAGCGGCAATAATCCTGAGCTGAAGAGCTGATAATCGCTAAACATGACCCCAAAGAGGTCTTTGCTACAGTTATATGCCTTGGCCCGAATGATGTCAGGTGCTCTAGCCTCAGGGTGGCCAGGGTTTGATGCCCGACTTGGCTTTGCCTTTGCATAGTATGTTCCCACGTCACGAAGAAGATATGACCGATACTGGTCAGCAACTAGAGAGGCTTCGGGGACTATACCACCCAGTTGGTCATGGAGGTGCTCGCAACAAGCGCTTTTCCACAGAAGTGTCCAAGGCTCGCCTCCATGATGGATCAGCGATGGAGACGATGGTTGACGAACGTGATCTCGCATACCTACATCAAGCCAGCAAGAGTGCATGTCAATCTGATTTGCACCAAGCCCAGCCAGGACGATGTCCCGAAATAGAGCCAAGCTTTCCCCAAGGGTCTGCGATGCAAACGTATTCTTCAGATCGTGTGCTTGGAAGAGTAGACGAGGGTTTCCGAAGTATGGAACAGCGTCTCCTCTCCTTGTTTGCACACGATGCATGTTCGCTTTCTCTACTACCGATACCCAGAAGTCTGCAAGGTTTCTGGCGGGGATGCTATAGGACAGGCGAAACGCTCGGCTCTCATCTTCGGCGCTCCAACGGCCAGCACCTGGTTTCTCCTGGTATGCACGAGACTTAGCATATAGGAGGTCGTACGAGCTGGGTATCTCTTGTTGCACATGATCAGGGACCGATTCAAAGATAGCCGGAAGGATAATCTCGTCGTATAAATCCTTAAATCGTGCTAAGGATAGGCTGTTAGCAGAAGCCTTTGTGCGCGATCGAGCTCCGTTGGGGAAAAACAGCAGAACGGAGAAACGAACGCCGGTGGTGGTAAAGGTGCCGATGGAGGTGTGTCGCGTATGTGCCAGGTCCAGACCGTGAGGCTGTATCACTTGAGCGGTGGATATGTTGCTTTTGTAAGCCGGGAAAAACGAGAGTCGAAAGTGACTGGGGGCTCGTATGGCGGACAGACTCTTCGCCCCGAGCCAGATGCTATCGACATCCCATTGTCGCGCGACTGTCACGGAGCCGTGGGGCAGCGAAGCCTGTGTCTTGTGCAACGATAAGGGTTCGGCCGGTTGGTCAGAGAGGAAGCTTCGCCACTGTGGAAAGGAAGCACGCGGATCACAAGCACTATCGCGTTCTGCAAAGATAGTCGGCAAAGGAGGGAGAGTATGGCTGATATATTCGGTATATTCCTGTAGTGTTTGGGCATTTTCTGGCTCGGCATGCTCGTGCGAACTCGGGCCTGTTTGAGATATATATCAGTAAGTTCTAATAATCTTGGGGCAGATAGATGATGAATCTGTGACATACAGTTGCATTGATGGCTAAAGAATGTTCGAAGTACACGATCATATATGTCGCCCTGCTGGCGTAGGAAATCAGGACCACCAGCCGTATCTTGTTCATTAATCGCTTGAAGATAACCGCTGAGGATGGATTCATCTCTACCCACTGACGGTATTGAAGATGGACTGGACAACGGCGAAGGTAATGAGGCTGGGGGGCTTGGCGTTGACGAAGAAGTAGAGCCTCTTCGCTCAGGTAATTGACTGCTGTGCCGAGTAAAGTCAGGCAATGAGGGTCGTGTTGAGATCGATAGGTCTGATATGGCATCGTTGTCGAACCCGAAGCTCTCGGATATGCCACCATCATTGCCATCCTCTATATTATAAGCAGTAAGATGGCTTGGGGATGGTGGAAATAGTATTGGTTCAACCTCGGACTCAGGGTCAGGCTCGCCATCTGGTCTGCATTCCGGTCCAGGCTGAGCCTCATTGGCAGAAATGGATAAGGCTGGGCCATCATGCAAGGTAAGGCCTGAGAATTCGACCGTAGGCGGGAGTTCTTGAGTGATGCCGAATTGTTGGACGATTTGTTGTGCCTTTGTAAGGTACTGTTGGTCGCGGTGTTGTTGGACACGGAGACGCGTTCGCGCACGCGGCGACAGGGCAGGGTCCTTCTGAGGACGACCAGGTCTATAAATGGCCTGTCGTTCGACTTGAATAGGAAGATATAGGCTTGAGGGTTCGGCAGCCGAGGTAGATTCTGCCTCATCCTCTATAGTTGCGGTTCCAGGATATTGTGCCGCAATGCAGACGGCATGGGAATCTGCATATTGGCCGATCGACTGTGTAGATACATCCGGTTGCAGGGTTGTTTCGTCTACTTGTATTGTCGGCGGCTCGTGCGTCGTTGTGATCAACCGATTAGGGGATGGGGTTCGGCTTCTTCGGAGAATACCAGAGACTGGATGGTCGCCTACTTGGTGTAGGGTAATGTTATCGCGCTGTTCGTTACCATGTGCTGTTAAGTCAAAATGTCAGCCCGAAGTTGAATTTTAGACAGAAAAGATGCATACTGAACAGAGAGCTTTCTTCTTGAGCTGTTTCCATGAGTGGGTTTTCCGGAAAATTCGATGGGTGGCTGCTTATGACATGAGGATGAGAACCGCCCGAAAGTGTATCATTGTTCTGACGGGCTGCTGAACGATATCGCCTCGACCGGTCTCGCTCCCGGGCAGCCTTATCTGCCCTTTCTTGCGCTGATAGTGCACGACGACCCATGGTGGCGTGTATACAACGACTTTCTGTGAAGCTGATAACTATGCTCCTGGGCTATATGAATAGCAACGGAAGCTTTGTTGGACTGCTTGCTTGCTTGTTTTGTTTTGGTTATATCTACATCTGCTTACAATGTTTACATTCGTATGGATAGAGTTTCATGGCAACTGATTTTACCTTTCCTGGTCTGTCAATGATAATGTGAAGAGAGCGTTATCACAGGTATCGGTTCTCATGATTGGCTGTTCTTGCAAGGGGATAATTAATGGAGATTACGAGGCGCGCAATGCAGGGGTGAAACAGCCAATATGACATCAACTGCCGGCATTATTGCGCTGACTTGGTAGAATGTCTTTCGTCTTTACGTCTGAGTCCAAGACTGGTGCAGTGAACAGTATTTCTGGAGAAGAAGAAGTCTAATATCTGACACTTGCTTCTATACTAAGAATAATAGTATTATATATGCTCTTTATAATCTGATAGTTGCGTTAAGAAGATAATGACTACTGTATCCTAACAACTAGACTTGCTGTCTCTTCATGGAATTGACTTAGCTTGTTTTAGCTACAGACTGCTGATACATTTGGGGGGCATCTTTATGATTGGGAATGATTTTCTCCCAACCCTGAGCATCACGTGCTTTCGTGTCACCTCTCGGGTTAAAACATTAAAGTGAAATCATCGTACGCGTTTATTCTTCATCGCATTGGCTCCAGGAGACTGACAAGGGTACCGTACGCGTTTAAACGCAACGACATTGGTCGCCGCTGTGAGCCATGAACAAGGGTGTAATGTTATTTCGTAAGCAGCATTTTGACAGGCCTGAGTCTCGAACTGGATTGATGATGGAATATGGCAGAGAAAAGAAGATAGAAGGCGCGAATCAAAATTAAAATGGATTTGATACTTGCTAGTTATTCAATTACGCCTTGGACTACGGTTTTATCTACTTTTTATATGCTTGTCCATTATGGTTGATTTTTGGCGGATTTTAATTGTCATTTTCTGGTCGACGCTCGAATTTGACAGACATTCACGATCCTACCAACCCTGGCCCTACTTACTTAACTGATATATAGATATATATATATATCTGACTTCGCCTTGGGCGGACAAATTGGACAACGAAACGATAATGGAGTATTACACCCAATTGCTTTCTATTCACACAAGATGCATGGGGAAGAACTCAATTACCCCATCTACGACAAAGAATTCTTAGCTATTGTCAATTGCTTCAAAGAATTCAGACACTATCTCAGAGGAAGCAAGCACCCTATCAAGGTTTTCACTGACCACAAAAATATCGCCTATTTCGCTACCACGCAAGAACTAGACTAACTCACCGCCACCCCACACACCCCCCGTCCCCGCACACCCGTGATAGCATCACAACCGAATCCGTAGATGACTTCAATTAATTCTACAATAACGAGTATTTATTCAATTTAACTGAGAGTTTGGAAACTGATTTATGAATATTGTATCTGCAGTCTGTGTTTTTGGCGGATTCTTTTTACGTTATTTTCTCTTACTTCCCTCGATCTGATGTAGTATGTTCTTTTCAGCCTGATCACGAGCCGAGATAATCTGTTCAATCTCAGGGAAAGCCTTATTGGGGTCAAATTAAACGGCGACTCGGCCAGTGGGCTCTCTTGCTGCTACTAACGCCTTCAGTACTGCTTTTTCCTCCTCTAGGCATTAAATTTAACTGTTCTTCTGGTCAATACATTTTATCGCCTTCTTTATAATATAATTAAAGTCGCGAATAAAGGTATTTCCTTGATGACCTATTTTTAAACAAGACAATAGACGCGGAAGGCTGGAATAGCTCTAGTGGTGTTGGGAACAGTATGTTTATATGAAAATTGCGTTTTTCTGTATTGAAAGGCACGATGTCGTGCCCCATTCTTGGCTCAATTTCAGGTCTTAAAGATCTCGCTGCTGTAGGCACTATATGCCTGCGTTCCTTCAAGTATTTAATCCACATTCATCAATTAAATTGAGAAGAATTTGTGTGGGGATTTGGTTGAAAATACTTTATGAAAATATTTAATCCGAAACGTGCTCCTCGTGTGCTGATATTATTACATGACACAAGCGGTGTGACTGGCTTTCCCAAAGGTTATGCCGCGTAAAGGAATAGAAAGAAGCGCCACATATTCAAATAAGAAAGAGAGTCGGATAAGACGGTAGCCTGGGCATTGCAGTGGTTAACAAAGAAATTCCATATCAGAGACGAGAAAACAAAGCTAAACGCCAGCCAGAACCACGTAGATATTGACTATTGGACTGGCTGGTCTGCTTACTGTCATCTGCGCATTATGTGGCTTAAGTTTATAAAAGTAACGACTTAATAACGAATGGAAAATAGGGAGAGAGGCAGAATTTCGGGGGGACGGCTATGTACTCCGGGATCTTTTTTTCTCCTTTCTTTTTTTTTCTTTCTCTAAGCGGGGAGGGGTCCTTCTTTATTGAATATTATCAGCCGCGGTAAATCCGTGCTGGCTGAAGAGGCGCTTTTCGCGTGTAGGTTATTTGCTTCTTCAATTCTTGATATTTCCGCGGACCCCTGTAAAGCTAGGCCACATTGGTAGTTGACAGATCGATTTGGTTGTCACGCCTAGCCAGTGACATCTATCTGATCTGAAGTCCAATATAAGAACTGCCGCAACATCCTCTCTTTATTGTGTCAGTCACGCCCATGATAACAATCAGTTCGCTCACAGAGCAGCCATTTTGCTACCATCTCTAGACAAACCGTCTTCCTCAACCATACCGGTACCCGTATCATCAATATCGCTAGTCCATCTCAAGCGACTTTTTCAGAAGACTTTATCAAGCACCCTCCTCCTACGGTTATAGCAACCCTTACTACACCGACCACTCACAATAAAACAGAACCAGTTTATATTCGGACTATTCTCATCCCTCGTCCCGTGCTCAGCTCTCCAGCATGACATCTTCTGTTGAGCCCCGAAAGCATGCCGACTACCATGTGTCTCCGAACCGGCAGTCACTGCCCTCCATCTCAGAGTTCATTCAAGATACTAAGCCAGCCGCTTATACTCATAGACCTCTCTCTAGCGTCCAGACTGACTCCAGACTTTCCCTGCCTCTCGCATCTGTCCGTCTACCGCTACCCAAGACAGGGAAGAACCCATCTTTGCATCAACTTCTCTCGACTTCATCCTTCCCTCCCCGACAACATACCCTATCTGCCTTTTCGGATCCTCTACCGCCACCTTTCACCAGCCTTCCATCACCTCTTCCTGTCTCTGACTGTTGCCAGAGTCCCTCAGTCAAGGCGGAGATTCCATCCCAGCATCGCCAACCCCAGCAGCAGAAGACGCAGGAGCCTCATCCTCCTTTCAGACAAGGACATTCTCACTCAGCTCCACCATCCCCCCCTCCAGATCCGGTTTCCTCTCAGCCCCGCTCACTACCTCCTGGCCAGATACCTCTTGCCCTTATCCGACCCCTCCCAGACACGACTTTGCTACTCAAGCCGGATATGATGCCTCAGTCAACAGACACCCTAGGAGCTGGAGCTACCGAGATTCATTAATCAAGTGAGTTAACATAAACCCCGATGCAAGGTCGGCAAAACTAACTATGTCTAGATTAGTTCCTCATCCCGCATCATTCTTGACTGTGCTGAAACGTATAATCGAATTGCTTGTGAGCAGCACGGGCTCACGTGATCCCGAAAGGCTGCCGACAGAATGGGAACTCAGCAACATGCTCAGTAACATGGAGCACATCAAGCGTTCTCTAGAACATATTGAGGACTTGGTGCAAACATCGATCAGAATGAGCGGGCTCGTGAAGGAGCCAAGATGAAGGAGGAGAACCATGCACCTGTTTCTGTATATGCTATGCAGCCCTCATCTGGCACGACAGGAACCACGAAGCGACTGGCAGTAAGTTTAGTTATTAGAGGGGGAAACATAAAACTGACGTATTGACAGTGTGCGTCCCAAACTGGCAGATGCCACAAATGCGGCCGGACTCAGACCCCTGAATGGCGCCGCGGACCCGATGGAATAAGGACACTGTGTAACGCATGCGGCTTACACTATGCCAAACTAAAAAGGAAGCATCAAATCAAAGCAAGTTCGATCCGTCCGGAACCCGAAAAAGCACTTCAGCTGCGAGGCTCAGAGTTGCTGCAGGATGGCTTAGGCCCAGGAGCCGCCATTCCGTGTCATTTCTCGACTACAGTACAGATATTCTCAAAATCATCTACCATTAAGAGATCATCCTAGGGCACTTTCCCGTTGATGTTTAATGGGTACTCGAGGCTAGCCTCGCTCATACCACAATCTTTCCAACAACACGTAATCCAGATGCGTATGAATACTTGATTTTTGGGCCGTCAACGTTGGCCGGTTTCTGTATATATGCTTGCAACACTATGGGTGCCTAGGATCTGGCGAGTAGGGCCGCAGCCTTTCTATCATTCATTAATTAACTTGTTTCTTATTACGAATCGGTAGGACTATTTTAAGCGGAGAAGATAGATTTCGGTTTACATAAAAGATCCTCTTGAGCCTCACATCAATAGAGCGATACCAGTAACCATGCCTTCATATATCCTTTGATAGGCTTATTCCTTTCGAGCTTAGCTACCCTTACTCACAATGACTAACGCAACGTAAGGAAATTCTTTACCTATTACTCCTTTCCCGCATATCAAGCCTAGTTAAAGTGATTTTTCACAAAAGTGACAATATTTGTCAAGACCTCAAGGCTGTAGATACGGTAGTTTTGACCACCTGCTAACACCAACATACAAACACAGACGTAAGTGCCCCACGAGCTTATCGTGCGCTGATATTGGGTGTAGTGAAGAACTTCTTCTGGTTAGTGAAAGGGGGCAAGTTAAGGGACTAGCAGAGCGTAATTACTATAACTTAGTTCAGAGACTCTGCTGTGCATGTTTGATGATGTTTGGTTATTGGGACAGTGAATACTTTGATGCAGTCGGCTGCTGGACACTGAAGCTTGGGGAAAACCTGTTACATCCTGGCAAAGGAGTCTGTAATTATGTTGAAGTTTCTTTACTTTGGACAACTAGAGTTAGAGCATTACACTACGGCATAGACTACTATTATTCAAGTTAAAAGCTTAATACTACATCTGCTTATATTATAATTCTATTAGGAGTATCATATATAGACTTTGCTGTGCTCTGAAAGCCTTGCTCATGCCTTATAGTCAAAGCTCTGAGTAACAGGCAGTGAGCTTAAAAGACACTACAAGCTTAGACCAGAGCAGGTGAATGACCCTATTCGGTGGTAAATTAATCAAAACAACATTTTCCCGCGTTTAAGCAGATTTGCGTGGGATGTCCTTGCTATTCCGCCCTTGGCAACCGGGTAAGAGAGCATTTGGTCTTATAAAGCCTACATTCATCTCAAAGCGGCATTCTCTGCTTGGATCGAGCATTAAGTCGGTCCAACTACTGAAGAGCTGGGTTAGGGAGGGTGTATTAGTCTAAGGGGGCCTATAAAGCAGCATCAGGGCTAGTCAGAACCTAAAGACTGGGCCACAAGGCTAAAGATAGCTTTGCATGACGTATGATATATTATGCATCAATCATATATTAACCATATCAGATACAGAAGGCAAATTGTCAGTTCATATCGGATTTAGGTCCTAATCTGATCAATTGACTTGACAGCAGCTTTGTGAAACTTATCTAAAACTGTATACATTATTTCAGTTCTGAAGCTGTCAATCGTGTGTCTTAACCTTCCAGATGAAATTGTACAACCCGTCGTACCTTGGGAAATGTTGCTACGCCGATGGATGAGGCCCAAACTTGACTGACCAAAGTCGCATAATCCACCCACGGCAACATGAACCAAAAATAACCATGTAAATTATCCGAAATGCCATCTGTATCAACCCAAGTATCATTAACAATATCCAAAACATCCACTTGCACATCCGTTGGCAGAGGAAGATGTCGCATGTCTTTGCTGTCGGCATCGCCAAGGCGAATATGATATTGACCCTCGAGCTCCTTTACTCCTGTACTCCAATCGTTAAGTACTCCAAGTTGCCAATCAAGGTTTCTTTCTCGACGAAAATCATTCTCAATAACATTCCAAGGAATGTCGCACTTTGGAAAACGGTTCCGTAATGCTAAAAACCAGACTACATCATTCTCCTTATCAAGATCTAAGACTAAAAAGTCGTTCTGGGTTCCGACCGAAAACCTAGAGATTGGGAGGTTGTATGATCGGCAAACGAGTTGTAGTTCTTTGACCTTTGATGAATATGATGTGCCCGATTCTGAGGAATAAGAATGAGATAGTGTTGTAGACCAGCGAGACAGTTCCTCTAGATGGAGCGCATTCCCGATGTTCTTTGGACAGAGAATTACAGTTTCAAAGACGTTCTCGATATAAGAAAAATGACCCTGGATGTCCCAATGGAGATCGATATAGATATAGAGTAAATCGCGTTTTGGATCAGCCCAGTCATATATGCGTTTGACATATTTCGAGTTACAGACGTCATACCTGCCCGATATGAGGGAAAGTTTTCGATTTCTGATGGTGATTTCCCGGACTTCGTTGCTCAAGACCATAAGTCCTGGCAAGTCGTGTCGATAGTGAGGATACTGCCTCCCACTTCCTTCTATTCGGCGTGCGTACGGAATGTATATTCGAGGTGAAGATAGAGAGAACGCCAGGTTCCAAATCTCGCTTCGGACTTCTGCGGGTAATTTTGCGAAGTAGTTGAATTCATAGAGATGTCTCGCTGAGTCGTCAGGCGGCGACGGTTGTCGGGCTGAGACATCAGCCGAAGTATGAGGAGGCTGACATGTTTTGTCACCTTTCCTGGAGAGTTGTCCGCGGCTTGGATCTGACGAAAGAGTAGTCGTCAGCACTGAAGATTCATCTTCCATTTTGGTCCACCGTGAAACGATGAACGAGGGCATGCAAAATTCCCAGTGTGAACAGGCGGTCAATAAATGCATAAATTCATTCCGCCCGGAAGGACTTGTATGGCCAAGTGCGCTAGGATGTTTACGGCGCTTTTGTTTATCTTCATCGGTTAACAGGCCGTCCAAAGTTAAATTACGTTTGTTTCATCGGGGGGCATAAGATTGCGCAAGGTAC
The DNA here is from genome assembly GCF_020744475.1 of Fusarium redolens. Lineage (NCBI taxonomy): Eukaryota > Fungi > Ascomycota > Sordariomycetes > Hypocreales > Nectriaceae > Fusarium > Fusarium redolens. The sequence goes on along the minus strand of NW_025763683.1, from coordinate 834,320 downwards.
GGGGTGAGTGGTTTGTTGGATAGGAATAGCCGTGCATTCCCCTGGCTCTGTAGGGCACTGGGGCTTCCTACGATTGATATCTGTCTATTTATTAGACACGTTCTTATTTATAAACTTCTTGTTATTCGTATTTGGTCATAATTTGCTGGGTCTTCATTCCGTCAAGCTGGCCTCCACAACCATTTGCTGGTGCTTGATGGCCCTTCATGCAGCGCGGTCCATGTCACGCAGCTCCTGAATGACAAGCTGGATGTGATTCTTTGAACTGATTGGCATTCTTGGCTTAAGCACTGCTGGTTCAGGCTGGGTAATGTCTATATATCTTCAGTCCTGAAAGTATAACCCGTGACCGCTATACTGCCTGCCTTTGCGGTGACCATTATTGCACGCCTTCCAGGCTAGGGAACTTGATGCTCAAGGAGACCAAAGAGTGGGATGCATAGGATCTGGCCTAGAATAAAACAATCAGCAAAGTTAAAACTATGAGACTGTAATTACACTACTGTGAAGACGGTCAGTTGTCCTTGAAACTGGATTGTTCAAACTCTCCGTACCATGGCGATGTTCTAGACCGCGGGGTAATGGCGAAAGTACTCACGGTCTAAGCCCTTCCTTGTCTAGCCTGACACACAAGGTAACATCGCCTCGTTTCTTCGGTACGTAGTAAGTCCATCTCCTCGGAACTACAATCATCAAGGGGAAAATGAAATTTATCACAACAGGTGGTTCAATAACATCAACAAAGCACATGCAACCTAAAATCAAAGGGTAGATTTAAGTATAGTTAAAATTCCCAGGATTAAGGGCTAAAACTGGACCTTGACTAGGAGATTTATAAACATTTCTATTGACGGCCACAGACCAAGTATTCACCAAGAACCACGACTCATATGCACGCATTGCTTATCCTCGAATATGTACATTGGCTATATTACTATTACGATTACGATTAAGTAAGAGCCAGCTGTGGTCTTCCTGAGAATGTAATCAATAATAATTCCAGATTGAGGTTTCGAAAATACGCAAAAAAAACATATGAATATCTAGCATCCGTAGTCGCAACAAGTTATCAACTTCATCCAGACGGCGCGCGATATATCATCTTAGAATCCATGCCCCTAGCCGTTTTGGACTCGAAAGACTTGATATTAGATCTTGGAATAGCGGTGCATCGAGAGCCAAGCTGCACAGGGTTAGACAGACTTTTCAAGTATAGACGCGGGCAAAGACGCGCGGTGCAGGCACGCTCTTCTTCATAGCTTTCATCTAATGTTAGATGTAAAGGAGGAAGGTCTTCCTAGAAGTGTGAAGTTAGTGCCTTAAGAGTTCCCCTAGACCTTGGGTAGCATTTCCAATGAGATAAAATTGTAACATCAACCATCAGGAGTCATCTTTATGTCACTTGTCTCCTTTATGCCAAACATGACTTGTTAATATAACTGTCCATATGCTGTAGCTGTAATCTTCGACGGGGACAACATCCGGGGTCTTTGTTGATGGTCAAACTGCTACTCGGGTAGGGTCTAGAGACCGACCCCCCGTGCTTTCCTTTCCACCGTAGGTGCCCGTGCGTCAAGCACGGGGGGTAGGCTGACTAGGGAAAGGGGCGGGTGACTGGGGAATAAATTAGATACCTCATTTTTGTATGTAGCCCCACCAAAAAAATAAGTCACTCCTTTAGTTGAATTGTCCCTCTTTACTGCACTGATGATGCCCGCGATATGTCATTACCCCTCACAAACATCGCAACGAAATCACCACTCAACGTCCTCAACACCAACAAGGTAATTACTTTATTCAGTCATGATAATTGCAATTTCTATTCAATTGAGACGATGGATACATCAATCAAAAGCCCTGAACCGGCTCTTACTGCAGTACAAAAATATATCAATTCTGACACCGGAAACCCTAATGTCTTGCGATATACAGCTCATAACCTTGAGACGCGTACTGTCGCGGCTGTCGAGCTTCTAAGGGAAGGATATTACTCCTCAGCTGTTAAAGCTGCTAAGGCATGGAGGGTACCATATAAAAGGTTGCTTTCTCGACAAAAAGGAAAACATCCTGTCTCTCAAAATGGCGGCAACTTCACGCTTTTTTCGCCGGAAGAAGAGAAGGCGATCCTCGCTTGGTGCTGGCGCCGCGTCACTCAGGGACATCATATACAGATGCGTACTCTTCGACAGTATGCTAATTCAATTCTAAAAGCAACTGACCGACTTCCAACGGCTTCTAGATACTGGGCAAGACGTTTTCTAAGAAGATATTCCTCTATTCTTCATAGAAAGAAGAGTTCAACCATCGCAGTGCAAAGAAAGGCGATGGCAGACCGAGCCAACGTCGAAGAGTGGTTTCGCAAGTGGCATGATTACGCGGAAAAAGGCATAGATTACGAGGATGTGTGGAACATCGATGAGACAGGCTTCCAGATCGGTTATCTTAAAAATGGGATGTTCCTGTGGACTTTTGGGGAAATCGACAAGCCTATCTTGACTGATGCACACGAGACAATAAGCGTCACGATCATTGAGTCTATATCAGCAAAAGGACGGGTTATTCCATCGTTTATCATCATGCCGGGCGTACAGCTGCCGTCTCGGTGGGTTGACAACCGCCTTGAACCGGGCACAACGATCGTTACAACACCAAACGGCTATATCGATGATATCTCCGCGCTAGAATTCTTCGACCACTTTGAACGGCTTTCCCGGACTTCTTTGAGTCCGGGAAAAAGAACACTATTACTAGACGGTTGTGAGAATCATTTTACCAAAGAGCTTTTCCAAAAAGCCCAAGATGCAGGCGTGGTGTTGTTCCCTTTCCCGCCTCACTTGACACATATCCTTCAACCGCTAGATGTAGGGCTATTCTGTGTATACAAGCATTGGCATCAGGAAATCCTTCTTCGTGAGATTGCAGATGGCGCTACAGACTTCAATAAAGCTGACTTTTTGTTCCATTTACAGGAGGTACGCGCCCGTACTACTAAGAGAAGCACTATCATCTCATCTTGGCAAAAGACCGGCATCTATCCCTTCGATCCTGAGGTTGTACTAGCCCGTATGATAAATCCCTTATCATCACTATCTTTGGAGGTAGCTGAAGAGTCGTTACCCGGCTATATCTCACGAGGGTCCTCTTCCACCCACAGCAGCGATAGCAACTCCGAAATGAGTGAGGAAGACGGCGTTACGCCGCCTCATGAGATACACCATTCGAATCGTCACGACCAGGAGATTCGATTGATGTCAACGCCACCCCCGTGCGTCAACTGGATCGAAATGAACACGCCGGAGCTCAAGTTACGGCAGATCCGTCAGTACGAGGAATATGTGGCCCTCAGGATCGAATGCTCAATAACCTCGGGCACGCCTCTGACTCCCTCAGTGTCACATGTCAATGAGAAGCTGCAGAAAGCACATACAACTCTCGCAGTCAATGGGATTACTGCGACTCAGGAAATGCGCCGTCTCAAGGAGAAGAACCTTAGAAGGTCTGCCCGGGATCAGGGGACCACCATACTGGCAAATTACGGGCCAATTACTATATATGATGCCAGACTTCGCGTCGCAAAGGATCAGCACAACCGGCTGGCCGGTCAGGCGGCCGAGGAAGCTCGTATGCACACTAAAGAAGTTAGGGTTGAAGTCGGGTATTTACGACGATGGATTGCAGCGGTCAGGAAGATGCTCAGGGCTTCTTTAAAGGATCTACGGGTTGCTGATCTATACAGCAGCCAGCCGACTTATTCTCAGAAAAGGAAGCTATTCACAGCGGCCGAATTTTATATAAAAAAACAACACCAAGATTGTATACGGTCGACGGCGGTGATAGGGTCAAGATACCGGCTTCACCGCGAGCTTCTGGCTAAAAGCAAAGATTCCAAGGTGAAAGCGACTAATGCAAAGAAATCAGAAAGTCGGGAAGCCCCTAGAGTATTTATCTTTCACTGGAATCCCCAATTCCTTCTTCCATTTGACTATGACTTCAATATCGTGAAGGAGGCGTTGGAATTTATTGTCAGTGACGAGGAAAAACGCCGCTCTAATCGGAAGAAGATGTCGTTGGAAGCTGACGGCTTAGAAATCGTTGAAGATGATGAGGAAATGGATGAAGATGATGAATATGATGATGATAATGAAGAAATAGTCATTGGGGATACTATTGAAGTCAGTTAGGGCGAGTTCGTTATCCCAAAGGATGAAGAAAATACCGAATAGTCGTGATGGTTGCTTGGTGTTTTGGCAATATGCATTTTTGGTGGGGGTTGCAAATGGAGGGGTTGGTCCGGTCACAATCATGTAGTTATCCGTGGCAAAGGAAGTACATCTAATTTGGTGGGGCGCACATATAAAAATGAGGTAGCTTAATTTCCCTAGTCAACCGACCCTTTTCCTAGTCACCGTACCCCCCGTGCCTGACCCTCAGGCTCCACGTGTGGAATGGGTTAGGCTAAGGGGGGCCGGTCTCAAGGCCCTACCCGAGTAGAGCTGTCACTGTTAGCAAAAAGCAAGAAAAGTGGCTGCCTTCGCCTCCGGCCGACTCCGACCCTCCTACGGCAACCGCTAGGCGATCAAAGTTTAACAGTGATCGGCGGTAAGTGGCCATTTAATACCAGGACGCAACCAATGGCAATATGTCATATTTCAGACTAGCCCTAAACATTACACTTGCAGAAAACATGTCAATAACCTAATCCCAAATGGTTTATTCCTACTATCTCAGGAGGCCAAAGTTTGGACAGTTACATCACAGCTAGCCGGGAGTCTCTTGGTAATGTAACCCTAACCTTAGAGGTAGTTCATAGTAATATACTTCGTGGCTTGCAGCATCATATGGGGGTACGGATTAGAGCATAGGGAGCGGGGTTATACGTATCCCAGAATCTGGCAGGTCGTCGTAGCCTGGTCTCCTGGGTCTGCGGGCGTTAATTCTGGCCGAAGCTGACCAGAAGATCATCGACGCGACACGTCAAATGACATCCATGTGGATACACACCAGTTTCAACTGCCGAGGTAATTTAACGAACTAACGAAGATGGCTGAGTGTAGTATATTATTTACATGTTCCAGGCAGATAGCTACTGCTAGTGATACAGTACAGAGGGGTGGGAGTGAGGAGTGTTGAGATAAAACGGAGGAGTATTAACGTGGAGCTTGGCTTCTAGATATTTATTATGACTAATCTACTTGCCATACCTCATGTCAGGTTGATGAAGCGCTTGGGGTATTGCGCCGAAGTAGCCCGCCTCGATATACTCTATCTTGATGACATCCTTATCATACATAGTGCAAATGTTTGAGGAGCTGGTATTGCTGAAGGGAAGGACCGAGGTGGACATGCTGGTTTGGATATTTCCAGCACTATAGTCGCCTGGTGATGAGGGGGTCGAGATGTTGGAGGGGATGGCGCAGGAGATGGTGCTCACCAAGGATTCGCAGTTGTTAGACAGGATGTATTGTTGGTTATAGTCGTGGTGGCTGTTGTAGTCCCCCGAGAACGGTGCTCTGTGAGTGCTAGGAATGGCATCGCTACCAGTGCTTAGGTTGCCATTGCAAACTGTTGTTGTTGTTGTTGAGAACTTGTCGGGAAATAAAAGTTGTCGTGCAGTTGGACCTGGTTCATGGCAAGATAACGAGGCAGTTGGCGCGCCCATAATCTCCTTGAGTCGAATCAGCTCTCTCTCTATAGCCGTATTACGGCGTAATAAATCTTGGATGGTCTGATCATGACTTTGGTTGCTCTTGAGCTCCGCTAGCTCGCGCTCTAGCCGCTCTATATGCTCTTTGGTGCGGATACGTATCGCCCTCTGGGCCTCTCGATCGTTGGCTCTCTTGCGGGCGAGCTGTTTAGGAGTAAGGGTAGAAACCTTTCTGGTTTCTAAACAACGCTATATTAGTATGATAATAATAGGTTGCCCTGCTTTCCTTCGCTTTATTTCTGTTCAATACAATATACCGGAGATCCATAGCATCAGACTAAAAAACAAATAAAGAGAATAGGCAACTTACTCTTTTGCTTGGGTTTCGCGGGCACTGTTGATAATGATTGAATCATGTTCATTGTGTATGAAGAGGCAGAAAGTCGACTAAAAGATGATGGCAGGCGGGGCCAGCGGTATTAAATATCCTATTTCTTCTTGTTCTGTCTTTGTGCGAGTGTATCTCTCTTCTCCCAAACTTGTAAAGCCACCTGCATGGCGATGGTAGACCAGTAGTATCCTCCATGTCCCAAGCCTCCAAGAAAATCTACGCAAGGGAGGGTGTGTGAATTCGACGTGCCTCAAATCCCGTCCTTAAGCCCTTAGGGAGACTTCCAAAGGCCTCGACTCCAAACATCTACACCATCATTTTAATATTGTGTTCGTGGACGATCTATCGCAATCTTAGACGACTGGGGTTAAGACTAGCTTTAGCGAGATCTGCACTCTAAAAAACCGACATCTCATTAAGCTTTTATGACAGTCGGGATGTCTCAAATCGAAAACCGAGAATGCACGCCAGACCCGCAGAAACGGTGACAGGCATGTCAAATTTTGTCTGGCTAACGTCTCATCTAACAAGTCGCGATGACTGTGCATAAGGAATGAGACATGTGGGCATCAATTTTCGTAATCTCGGCGTAACTCAGAAATAACCAATCAGATTACTCCTGTGACAGGCTCCCGGTACAAGGGATGGACCAAACCCATTCAAAAACAAGAACTTACAGGTTACAAGGGTCGGAAATGTATGAATATGGTTCCGTACTGTACAACTAAGGAGGGAAAAGTCCCCCTGGTTATCCTGATGTGATGCTAGGGTTTCATGCAACTCAGGGGCCCAATCTTTATACGTCGGGTTTCTCCACTAGCTCTCTTTAGATGTTGTACATGAATAACCGTGTTTGGACTAGAGCAATGCCGTCTGGACACGGAGAATCACGTCCTAACAAGCAATCAGTTCCATTTAACCTATATTGATGCTGCTCACTCCCTAGGCTAAGCCAGCCCCCAGGCCCTCCACATTTACCCCATACCTCCACCAACTGGCTGGTACGCTACACATGCAAATGACCTACGTTGTTCTTGCTTCTGGAAACGATTGGCATGCCTCCCCGTTTTTTTTTCCACCTCGTTCCCATACTCATACTGGTTCGTTCTTTAAAACACCGCGCACGATGCTCGGACCGGACTCTCACGACTGTTTTTTCATTTATCGCCGCTATACCACTCACTATCTGAGTTGAACGCGTAGGTGGTACATGAACGTTTCAGCTGTCGATTGCAGTAACTTAGGGTTACCTCTATGCAGAACCATTAACTAGGCAAATAACAAAGAAGATTTCTATACGGCTCTATTCTCCTATTTCTATTTGAATTTATTAAGTCCTAGATTAATTATGGCTAGGGGATAATGTGGACGTACAACGGTACGAAAATCCATTCTCGGCGATTGGATAAAGATTGCCATATTTCTGTCCCTCGGCCACGGAAGTTTCCGTGTGGCAACCACGCTAGCACCAGACGGGATTTTGCGCAAATTAGCTCAGAAATAATGTCTCCGGTGACAGGGCGCCCCCGAAGCTAGGGCTGCACCAGACGAAATGGGGATAAGGGAGGAGGGACTGTGTCTCAACGGCCCAGTGCTGGGGAGCTGTAGTAAGAAGCTCGCGATAATGAAGACGTCCGGAATCACCTAATCGTACCACAATAATGGCATGTATCTCAGAACTTGGCCAGACGCCGACTCCGCTGATTATTATTGAATGGAAAACACTAAAACGATTGTGGTTTTCTGATGAACCTACCTTTCTTGATAAACAGGACTTTACGGCGAGTGGGAAAGGCTGGAATAATGCCAACATCGCGTAAGATGGCTGAAAACAATATTCATTCCGGAGACAAAACTAGCAAGGAGATAAAGTACTGTTATTATTGACGGTTGTGGGTGCCATGCTGGTGATGGCATTATGTTTAAATGCTGTGCTACCGATGGTTGTCTTCTTGTTCTAGTTCCTCACTCCTCTCTTGTCCTATAACCGCTCGACGTTGCCGTCTTTGAGCCTGTGGAGAATGAGGATCGCCGATTACGGTACACTAGGCAAGATCACGTTCTTACAATGCTATAGTGAAGTTAGGAAGGTCAGAATAACTTTAAAAAGACATCAAGACAGGTTGAGCAACGTCAGGTTATGGTCAATCAATATGGCAAAGCCTTTAATGAATCCGATGACGGGCAAGCCAGCATACCAGCCGCCCACGCTACCGAAGAAATGGTATGCCTGTCTAAGAACATTTTCTTAACCCCGTTTTTATTAAAGCTGCTACATCTCGCGGAAGTAATGTTACCTCCGCGCGGAAGCTGGGTCAATCACTTCGCCTATTCCTCACTAATATCGGCGAGGGATTAGACTGTCAAAAACCATGATGAGTAGTCACGATCTTGTACTAGGTCTTCTAGAGTATTAATTAGAGGAGCTACGCCCAAAAGCGGAAGAAGGTTGCCTATGGTAACAATGAGAAGATTGCTAAAGTCCCAGATATTCTAAAGGCACGTGAGGAGATGTAGAGGCATCTTGATCCGCCCAACGCCTCGAAACGGGCAAAAAAAACCAGGATATGTGCTTTGAATGGCAACTAGAACCTCCAAATGGCGCCAAAATGCCTACGTATTGAGTGATTGTGACCATGTAATCGAGATATGCTTAAAGCGATCTCTCTAAATGATGTTCTTGAATTGGGTGGCCAGCAAATAGGGGCGGTTAACTAATGGGGGTTGGGGGCTGTACGTTGCGGCAAGAAGGGAAAGGTCAGATCTAACACTAACTAGATCCTCAATTAACAATCTTGTCTTGGACAATTAAACAGGTGAATCCGTTCCCCAACCGGATTATTGCCGTTAGCATTATTAATAGTTTCCGGATAGCGGCTTAAAAATCCCATTTTAGATGTCAAATTTCCGTTACTTAGGTGATTTATATAGAGTACATGTAAGCAAAAAAGTGTTAGAAAAACAAGATACAGCAGCCTTACGGCAAGATCATGCCAGACTAATAGGTCAAGCGTAGCTTGACGAAGTGTACCAGTGGCCTTAGCACTCTTTTCTTTATCTTAGGAGAGAAAATCCAAGGCAGTTACACTCTTTGCATTCTTTAAATATGGGGAACACCGTGAGGTATGTAGATTTATTCCAAAACAGTGGTTCAAAGCTAGTAACAGTATCAAACCGCACTATCTGGCTTGTGGGGATATCCGAGTCATGCTAGCTGAGGTAGACCCGGCCTCTTTGTTCCGGAAGGCAGTCTTCGACCTATTAAGTCATAGGACTTGTAACGACTGGGTAGTAAAATTTACAGCTTGACAAGGCTTCTGTCACTCCTTGGTAAGCACAGACATTGCACCGTTTCCAATCTGTTACCCCTTCCACATATTTATAATATACTCAGCTAAAGATCTGTCAGGGTTGCTCCTCCCAAAACTGTGGTACTGCGTGTAGTACTGTCAGACAGCAATAAGCCTTTAAGGGCCTGTATTCCTACTTGGCAGGATAGAAGTTTCCACTTCAATCGTAAGCACCAGTATCTTACAGGCTGACAAAGAGACATACCTAATGTATTTGACAGATAATACAAGCAGTCGCACTTTTCTTGACGCTGCTAGTAACTATTTTACGTGGATGGGTTCGACTCGGCCTAGAGCAGCGCGCTCTTACGACTCCTGATTATCTGGTATGGTGTGGATGGATGTTTATTTTGGGGTGGTTTATTTGCTTAATTAAAGCTTTGAATTTTGGAATAGATCGTCCTTTCAAATTGGCAACAGGTTACACTGATTCTGTCGAATATTTAAAGGTACGTGCTGTAGGAGTGGTTATTTATATTATTTCATAAAAAGACGCTCAAATGATAAACAATGTGGATAATGACTAACTTATATCAGACTGTCTTTATACGATGCCATTTCTTTGATATAGGACTTTATTGGCCCGAGGCTTTAATTATTGTCTTCTATTGGTGGCTAATTCCACGAAGCTTCCGGCGTTTAAGGCTAGCACTATATTTTACCACAGGATTTGAGGCCGCGGCTTTCCTTACATCAGTATTGACTGATACTTTGCACACACGCCCTATATCGAACAATTGGTGAGGAGCCTGTTTCTATGGAGACAGCATGTCTATATGCTAACAGTTTAATATCTCAAGGTCACTCAAGAACCAGTTAGAATCTATTTAGAACCCCGTTGCTGACTTTACTGTAAACTAGGCATTAAATGTCTCTACTGATATATTACGTATGTTAATTATGATTTAGTTGCTGCACGGCCCCGACTAACTGATTATCTGACTATTAGTCTTCTGCCTCCCCTTCTTTGTCCTCAACTCTTTGAAACTTCACCGGCGGCAAAGGATAGACCTGGCCGGTATCTTCTCCTTAGGACTGATAATTGTTGAACAGGTGCTGGGGTCTCACGTGCAAGCAGGGATACTTTAAGATTGCAACCGAAATGGTAAAACCTCTAAGGGGCAGAATTCAACAGAACACAACATGAATATACCAATCTGGATCAATGGACCGAATACACGTAATGTCTGACAATAATAATGCTAATCAGCACTGCCCGCTTTGTTGCATATATTGTAACAGATTATGAATTAGATAACCCTTCAGGCAGTACGTCTCTAATTACTTTTCACTATTCTATTTTTAACAGCAAAAGAATTATCCTAACGTTTATATACTAACCATCCCTACAGATGTATGGTGCACTATCGAAATGTGTACTACAGTGATTGTTGTCTCTCTTCCTGGCCTGAAAAGCCTTTTCGTACAATCGAGGTCCCCCGGAAAAACATCAGACCGCAGTACCAACAGTTACATTCACATGTCCTCACGTCAACTATCTAGCAATAGGCCCTTTGCATCACGGGCCCGTATTGATGAGGAAGCATTGGATGGAGTCATGGACGAGAGTTCCATTTCTAATTCTCTCGACCCTTATCTTACACTCAGTCCAGTTACATGCTTTGACAAACGAACTCTAGAAGAGAAGAGCAAGTAAGAGCGGCACATGATTCTAGGTAACCTTCCTGGTAGATTACGCTTAGGAATATCTTGAAGAATAGTATGGCAAGAGGAGCCAGATAGGGGCAATACTGGAGACTGCAGGAGGGAACATGATTTATCTGCTTCTTGTAATAATGCACAGCGTGCTAACTGGCGGTGGTGTCTAGAATAGTAAGCTTAGGCGTCCGCATTTCTTTGTGTAACAGTCTGCCTAGTATGACACTTGGCTGATATTACACTTTGACACTGAGGAGCTTTTACATAACAAAGCAAAGTTACGCAAGTAAGATCAATAGAATAACCTAGTTCGAAGCGCCATCTCCTGCTTAGCCTCCATCGCCTACCATTATTAGGGGCAGGAAAGTTAGAATAAAGTGCCTAATACATTATATTCTGTAAATTTAGGTCACTTCCTCCTATTCATTTAACAATAGGCTGTAATTGTAATGTGACAGAGCATTTTAAGGCATTTGTCGGTGTGTTGTTGCGTTAAATGGTAGTACGAGGGGCGTTAATAACTAGTTCACCGACCAGCTATGCCAGGATAATAGCACCACAAGGCGTCAGTAATAATCACGTTCGTCCCTTTTCACGGGGCTGAAAACACCTACAGCCCCTCCAGCCGCCATCTTCCTGTGAAGCCCCCCACTTCTCCAGCTTCTCCTAGCGACGTCAGCTGCGGCTGTCGTGGGTCGAGTAAACTCGAACATCCTATTGCTGAGCGACCTTTCTTTTGTTGGGCCCCTAACATCACCTTTCTAAGCCTCTGCATCTTGCATGCAAATATTTGTTGACTTCAATCTGCGCTTGCACTAGTGACGGCTCTTGGAACGGTGTATTTCTTTGATTGCGGACACGCTGTTGCGATCAGAGCCCTACTTGAGAGAATTGTCAACTACAGACATCTACAATTTCAATAATCACCAGACTACAACGGCAGAGTGACATCCCCTGCCGCACTCTCATGTCATAAAGCGTCAATCGGTCTATAAATAACGTTCAGGACTCGTTCAAACAGACAACAATTATTAAGCTGCCCTTGCAAACTTGCAACTTATCACCTTAGCTTGATAAAGGCAATACAAAATACGGCTTTCAAAGTGCATAACTAGTTTATCATTATTAAAAGTTCGTGTTTTAGGTAGTATTAGTTTAAAAACAGTTAGGTAATATTAGTTAAGAAAATGTATTCTGTTGCTATTTTATTTATACTTTCTGTTATAAGATATAAAATAATAAATAGATATATATTATATAAGAAAAGAAACTAGACTTAGCTATGGCTAATATTAGTAATACAGCAAGAGGTTTCCTTCTCTAAGGGCAAGTTAGTAATATACTATCTGCCTATAATTAAAGGATCTCTGCGAAGTCAGCCAATCTACTGGAGGACAACTTAATACTAACAAAGTATACAAGGCCGACATACCACGTTACAGCTAATAACAGCCAATAATTGTCTATTCATTCCTACCGTTCAAATTACTAGTCTATAATACTAGTTTCTCATAAATGTAACTGTACAGCATACAGCGCTGAGCATCTATTAGGTAATTAGCTGCCTGCTTTCAAGCCTCTCTATGCAAAGTAATATTTATCGGATTCTGCCTTACTCACAATCTTAAAGGGGCTATTATGGCTGCTGCCGGTTAGCCCAGCTGTTTTCATGCCTTTGACAGGGCTTGCATTAAAACCGTAAACAGCAATAGATAGAGGTTCTTTTCTCTTTCCTTAAGAGCTTTATAAATTCTCTAAACTAGTTAGTAATACAGAGAGTTTCAGGCCTGCTATCATTAAGGCAGAGCTCCGTAACGCCTCCACAAGGGTGCATATTAGCTTTAATATCTAGACGTTACCGAATCGCTTTGTACTTATGGCTGTATTTACACACACTATCACTTAAATAGGGCATCAGCAATCCCGTCTTCTCCCTTTAAGTCTCCAATCTAGTGGTTATAGTGGCGAGAACCTTGCATTGCCTTTCTTACTCGCCACGAAATTTCTTATATTCCTAATCAATATTATGTAGTTTTGATGTCTAGTGATCAGAACACACTGCCACTCCAGGGCTGCTACGATCCCGATGTCGCCTTCGTTGGTGTTTTAAGCTAGAAGCATCAATAGTATCGGTTTCTTCTCCCTGTTAATTGTTCATTATTACTTTGGTGTCCCGAATTGCAATATGACTATCATCCAATATATAAACACACAAAGATTACTGCGTGTTTAGGTATTTCAAGCTGTTATCACCTAACTCATAACTAATCACCCTTCTTGAATAGGACCTTTCCTTCCATCTCACCAGTAGGTCGGTTGACCCAGTCCACCTGCAGTCCAACCACCTTTCCATTACTCCGGAACTTGAACTCCCCAGCTACAAACGCTACTATATACCCTGGATTCTCCAAAAAAAGGCAGGTAGATAATCCAATAGTCACCGGAAACGTGATGCAGCCTCATCTGGTACTTCCATGTCATGTCGTGGCGGTCTGCGACAAGAATTTTCTCATCTGATCTATCAGGGTGAGGTTCTTCCCGTAACGTAATTCGTCCATACCCTGGGTCGTAGTATATGCCCTGCAACTCCGTGATGTTCACAGTAGGGGGCAACGGCGGCTTAGGAAGCTTAGGGTAGAGAATATCAACAGACTCATCTGCAGTAAGGTCTAATTCCTTCATCATCTTTTGATATCTATCTTAGTTAGTAAATATTTCGTAGGACAATAGAAGGCGTGTCGAACTTAGACTCGACATCAGAACGCTCGTTCTCTGGGATTTTAAGTCGGTCCTGAATCAACTTCCATGCCAGGATATCCTCCACGACATTTGAAGTAAGGGCCGTGTTCGCGAACGCAACGACGCCATACCTGATGTTAGGTAACCAATAGACCTGGGCTCCATAGGCATGCACCCCTCCGCTGTGAGTATATATATCATTCCCCTTAAAGAGGCTGCGGTGCCAGCCGAGTCCATATGTGATCATGTCGCTGGAGCCATCCAGCTGCGTGGGTTCAATCATTCTTGGAGACTTTATATCCCTGTGTACCTCTTTGGAGAATGGAGCTGCCTCGTGAAGTAGGCATTTTAACCACTCAGCATAGTCGAGGACATTGGAGAAAACTGCCCCGGCGCCGCTGAGCTGGGTAATGTTCATGGCAGGAACCTCACCGTATTTTCCTTCCTTTTTGTCCCAGTAGTAACCCGAAGCAAGTTGATTAGGGGCATGATTTGCGTCCTGGAAGTCGAAAAAGGTCGAGTTCATATCTAGCGGCGCCCAGATCAGCTCTTTCATCACGTCTCCAAGCCATTTGCCTGTGATGGTCTCAATGACATGTGAGATTGTGGTATACATCAAATTCGTATAAGAGTACCATCCACAACCCCTCTTTCGGCATAACCCCTCTTTCGGCAAGCAAAATAAAAAAGCCACCACCAAAAATCAACAACTTCACTTACACAGAACTTGACCGAATTGATAGAAATCCGTGAAATTTTTCGTTTCATAAATCATAAATAGGGTTTATCTATTGTACTCTGGTTTTTTTCGCCACCCGCCGCGACCGCCTGGGTGGTTGGTGGGGTATGTTTTCCTCTCTGACTTCGATGACAGAACCAGCCTCCGATTCTGACTCTTGCTCGCTTGAAGAGACAAATTCCACCCCAACAGGCATATAACGAGTCGCCCCTTCTGGTATGCACTCTTTACTAGCTAGAGTCTCTCCAAGAGTCATAAAACGTTTGTTAGGATTCGGCACCGCCTTCCTCTTCTTCCCTCTTTTCAGCCGAGCCAATTCTTCTTCTAGGCTGGCAATCCTCTGCGTATGCGCCGCTACTGTCTGCTGTTGAGCTTCAAAGCCCTTGGCTATCACGTTATACCGTCTCCGCGTCTTTGGTGTTTTGTTCAACCCAAGGTCACGAATTTGACGGCTCGTCTGTGGCGTATCGTCCGAGCCAAGATACGGCCTGGGTTCAGGAGTCACTCTTGGGCTGCCGTTTGGCCCATCTTGTTGGATTTCAGGGTGCCGTAACGCTTTCGCACGTGAAATTGGCCAGTTCCCAGTGACCCTCCAGCCAGACAGTATGTTCTTCTTGGTCATTCCAACTCGGCGAGCCTTGGCGTAGGCCCTGATGAAATTGACCTTGTCCATTGGAGCGGAATCAGTCAACGAAGCGAACTTTTCCAACTCTCGTCGATATGCAGCCTTCGACGCATTAAATACTCCATTGTCCAGTGGCTGGAGTCCATGAGAGCAGTGTGCTGGTAGATAGCAGCAATAAACGTTGTTCAAAAAGCACGTGGCCATCCATTCATCCTTCCATCACTCAGCACTGATCTTGAGGTGGGGAAAATAGTGAACATATTGTTGCATGGCTTCCATGACCATCTAAAATGATCAGTCTCGCATCAGAGTCGTCGGCAGGCGTAGTCTGGGGCAGATAAACTCTTTCAAGCCATTCAATGCCTATGTGGTCATCAGTCCACCCGTTGGGCGATGTTATATAATACCAGTCTGCTATCTGCTTGAACTCATCAAGAAACCACTGTTTCTGGAGTTGTTTCCCCTTGAATATTATGCCAGGAACTAAAGCGCGGCCGTCAGCAGTGACGGCTTCGATGAATGAAGTCCAATTCCGAGTCTGTGGTCCCTTGAGGAAGGCCTTGCGCTTCGGGTCCGCGCTTCCAACAACTAAGCTATCTAGGCCTGAATGAAGATAATTAGTCGGTCAAAATGCAAGCACCGACAAGTAATAGAGGTGAATACTTGCCGAAACCAGTCATAATACCGCCTTCATCAACGTTGACGGTGTTTTCAGGCTTGATCCAACCATATTGGCCCTCCCTGATATCAAAGTACCAATGAACCGCTCTAGGTGTGAAAGAGTCGAACCTCTTGGCTTCTTGACGTCTGCCCATCTTGGTCTTTAGGTCTGCACGGCGATTGATAAACTTGTTCACCCAGTTGCGTCCTAAGTCGGGATGTTCGCCCTGCTGTCTCAGCAGGCCCATGACGCAAGCGCGGATCTGACTGTGGGACGGAGCATAGCCCAAAGACTGCTGACGGAGTATCCAGAAAGCGAGCCTATCCTCTTGGCTCTTGGACAAGCGTCGATAAGGGTGGACCTGCTCTTTCACGGCCCCGCGGCCGTTAAGTCTGTCGATTAGAGTGCTCCGAGGCACTCCCCGTCTCTGAGCGGCTTGAGGAGGTGAAAAACCATTATCAGTAACATCCAATATTGCCTCTGCCATGTCTTCCTCTGTGTATTTCCATCGAAGTCTTGACCTAGGCATTTTCATATGTTGTCGCAGATAAAGGCCAAAAAACACAGAAAAGAGCGGTGAAGAACTTGATGATCGAATTAACACTATTTCTATAGCACGGTATGCATACATCGCGTACCCCGCACAGCCTTAGAGGGCTACAATCGTTAACTCCAATCATTTCTATAATCAGCAAAGGCATTGTCCTCCAAGTAGCTATTTATTTTGGCCAATATTTGTGTAAGTGAAGTTGATGAGTTTTGGTGAAGCTTTTTTTATTTTGCTTGCCGAAAGAGGGGTTATGCCGAAAGAGGGGTTGTGGATGGTACTTGACCCGTGGTTCGGTGGTTAAAGGTAGATTCCTTAAGTTGCGGACAATATCTTTAGGTCTGGCTTCCTTTCCTTTCAAAAGCCCCGCGTAGGCTTTATCGTGAGCTGCCATCCCCATGCGATGGCTTATAGCATCGTCCAGTGTGATATGCTCCGTTGCCCACGAGTCCTGAAGCACGAAATCGTCATGAATGATAGAGGAGATTGTCGTCGACCAACCGTTGGCGAGAGCCGGGTACTTTCCAGAGTCGATCAGGTGTGCTAGGGTAGCGGCAGTCTGTGCCTTTGTAGTCGAAGCGGCGTACCAAAGCGTTTCCGGTGTGGCTGGCTTATCAGGCAATGCCGCAAAGCCGTATCCCTATATCGCATTAGTACCATTCTTACTCACGCAATCAAGCCGATGATGCAGAGCGTAGGGGAGTCAAGTGCATACCTTAGCGAAGACCTCGTTGCCATCGATCACAGCAATGGATAAGCCTGGGACTTTCCAACTATCCAATGTCTCTGTCGCAAAATTGTCGAACTCCTTGGTAAGCGGATTGCGAACGTTCGCCTGGGCAGTTACACCCATGAAGGTGAAGGAACCTATCGTGAGGCTTGCGATGAGATTCCGAAGTTGTAGCATGATGTATATTTATACACCACTAATTTCACTTATATGTTGATCGGATAAGTCGATTGTCTGGAGGCTAAAGTGAAGGATAACCGTGTTTGACTCCATGCCAGCATGATGGCTTGCGCCGCATATTTATAGGTAAGATAGAACTAGGTATAATACGCCTGAAATGGTTCTTGTTTGTGTGCAACCGTAATAATGGT
Organism: Fusarium redolens; assembly: GCF_020744475.1. NCBI lineage: Eukaryota > Fungi > Ascomycota > Sordariomycetes > Hypocreales > Nectriaceae > Fusarium > Fusarium redolens. The sequence goes on along the minus strand of NW_025763683.1, from coordinate 816,864 downwards.
TTATGTTCATGATTCGCAAGTATCGTGGCTGAGAGAGCCAGGATTATGGCATATTAAACTAGAACACGTTGTTGATATTAATACATGTGACTAATGAATTCCAGGATTAGTTTGCAAGTTATTTCGATAATTAGAGAAGAGATCCGGGGTAATCTCAAGGGCCACATAGGTTTTTCGGCTTTGCCATGTTCCTATAGAAGAAACGAAGAACCTCACTATAACAATTTACTTCACCGAGTGTGCTATTGGCATGTGTTAGGGGCCGCGCGTTCACAAAGCCGCAATTTAAACTAAGCCTTGAAGGACGCGATATGGGTACCTACAAGACTGTGGAAATGGAACGATGAGAGCGTGTTCTAAGCAGGTCTAGAAGGATCCGTCAACTTATCCCCAAAGAAGCAAGAAGCTCAGGAGAGCCTCATGGAGAATTCCCAGCTGAGAAAATATCCACAATAGAGCCGCCTATTACGCCTAAACCTTGCTTTCATTTTGGCCGCGAGCCACTTGTTTACAACAAGAGCCGTGCTTCAGGGAACTCAAGACTTTACTTTTTACATTGCTGCAATAGGGATGGGGCACGGACTCGTAAATGCGGCCATACTTATAAGACCACATGCACTAATCAGCTTGACGAAGGGGTCGGTTGCCTGTTGACTGGGCGGCTAAGAATGTCCATGAAGTAACCGTTAAGGTCGTACACTAGAAGGGCACATGGCGGCTCGAAGAATAAGCATAAAGATGCTATCAGGAGGCTGCTTCCATGGAACGGCGCTAGACCCACAGACATGAATCCCCCCTCGCGCAAATACGTAATCTAGCATGGTTGAGACCCGCCATTCAAATACGGTGTAATTCACCTATTACAACGAACCCCCCAGGTTGGCACGTCCCAGCTCTTTCCCAGAGCCTGGACCTTCTTGCGACTACAATCATGCGAACCAATTGTCAGCATAGCGTAGATGTGGATCGAGAGCACACTCCCGAGCAAGTTCCAGCGTTTGTTTCGCACGGAGCGCCTCCTGTCGTTGCCTCTGTCGCTCTGCCTTTTCCTGTGCGGTTAATGCTCGACGACCCATCTTAAGTGAGTATTGTTATATATGAATTGGCATGCATCACTACCTTCACGAACTTTCATTCTACTATTTCCTCCTGCATTAGTTTATTGTTGATCTAGTTCATATCATCCCCCCTTTTGCCCTTAATAGGCTACTAATTATCATTGGCTGTTACTTATATTAGTGTGACTTTCCGAAATGAATGTAAACACTATTTATAAGAAGGAAAGCGTTTTCATTTAAGAGCCCTGGCATTCTCTGGTCTTTAACTGGATAGGGAAGTAAGGAAGTCACGGTGATAGTGATAGAGCTAGCCAGGTTACTCAACAATTGAGACAAGTGATTGGTTCATGGTCAAGGTTTTGGTGATTGTGGCGGTGATAGTAGCAAGGGGGTGCGTCATGTTAAGCAACACAAAGTAATAAGATTCAGGTCAGCAAGCCATTTGTCTTGCGGTGACAATGATGATGATGATGACTAAGGTCCAGAGATTATGTTATGTTATGTTATGTTATGTATATTTTTCGTCCGGGGGGCCGTAGGCCCCGAAAGTCTCCTAATGGAGCACAGGACGTGCTGAGCTAGAGAAATTGGGACCTATCTACACACTAATTACAGAATACTATGACTTCCTCTCGAATTCCAATTCTGCAGACGCGTCGATAGACCTCACACTATCCAGCATATCAACGGCACAAATGGCGCATCTTATCTAGCCTGTTACCCGTCAGCGGGATGATCAGGCGCGGCTGATGAACGACAGCCGCAAGGTAAGCCCGTTGTTAGGCGATCGTGAGCCTCTGGGCGCGGTAGCCTCAGGGCTGCCTTCAAGTGGTCACGATCAGATAGAGGGCGTGCTAGCGCCCTTCATCTGGCCGAGAACAGGTAAGAGAGAAAGGTAAGAAAAAGGAAATGTATAAGGGTAAAAGAGGGGAGGAAGGATGCGAGTGCGTCCCGGGTCGTGCTCGTCTAATAACGAGGACAGATCTTTCCAAAGAAAACGCTGGCTTTAGACAGTTCGGTGAACTTGGTGAAGTCTCTTCCTGTTGCCAGGTTGACTGCTGCATTCGGTGAGGGTGCCAACCTCATCCGATGACGCGGCGGTACCTTTCTGCAGTAGAAGATGTGGTCCGGTGCTTTGCGTCGGTTGCATGAGCAGACCAGGCGTGCATCACTATGGTCGAATCTCTCGTGATATGCGGCGAAGTCCCCATGAAGCGACCTTGCTGCCAGCAGATGGTGCAAGGCTGCACGCGGGAGCGACAGCTCCGGCGGACAGCCTGTAGTCGCCTTGAGATTGAGTCTTTTGTACTGCTCAGGAGCGGAGGTGGACCACCACGCCTGGAACGCTTCTTTCGGCTTCTGTCTTGCGATTCTTCGTAGGTAAGCCAGCGTCGGTTGAGCGCCTTCGGGCTCGGGGAGCGATGACGCTGCCTTTGCCAGCTTGTCGGCCTGTTCGTTGCCAGGGATGTTGGAGTGCCCTGGCACCCAGCGAACTTGGATGGCTCCATGCGATGTCGTCAGAGCTTGGAACTCGAGAAAGACGTTTTGAGAGGATTCAGAAGGAGTGCCTCGTAGACACGTGGCGGCTGCCAGGTTATCTAGGCAGATGAATATATTCTGTGTTGCTAATTCTCGCAGGTTTAGAGCAGCCTTCAGGCCCTCTAAAGCCCCGGTAGCTTCAGCATCGAAAACCTCAGCAGGTCCGAGGCGACCTGATCCGTCAAAGATGGGGATATTGTTCTGATGGATGGTGAAGCCATAGCTGGCAGCCCCTTCTGAGGAAAGAGAGCCATCCGAGTATACGACCAAGGTGAGCGGGTCGAGAGACTCGACCCAGCGGGAAAAGGCGTCAGCCGATTTCTCTTTAGACGCTGTCTGCAGTGGGGGCAACTGTTCTTGATGGAAGCATCGATAGACGAGTTTCGGCCGCGTGCAGGGTGCAAAGAGTTCGTTTGCACGTCGAAGGCGCGTCCTGAAGCTGCTCTCTGCCTGTATTTGATATCTTCGTTTGATGAGGTCGTGGTAAGTAGGCTGTCGGGGCGGGCGCGTTCGGATCGCCAGAGGATGAGCCTCATCCAGCGATTTGAGTCGTGCGGAGAACCTAAGTCGCCTCGCGTCAAGCAATTGATCGACTGGTGGTATCCCGCTTTCTCTGTGGAGGACGGTGATGGGTGTCGTCTTCCAGACGGGAAGAATGGCCTTCATAGCCTGTTTCATGGCTTTTGTCATTATTTGCACGAGATGCTGGTTACTCGATGGTAGATCTTTCGTAGGATGGGTCCACCGCGGCCTGGTCTTGCCCGGGTACCACGCCTCTGAGCCGTGGAGCAGCACTGGCTCGACACATGCTCTGACGGCGCCTCGCACGGCGCTCGGTAGAGGGCCGTGTACCGTGTTGGTGAGCCCCCGCAAATGATAAGCCACTGCCTTTGCTTTGGCCGCCCACTTTTCGACATGAAGTCGAAAAGATAGTCTGCTATCCAACCAGATACCAAGCCAGCGTAGAGCTGGTTCAGGGTATTTCTCGACATCGCCGTGGCGCACTGCCGGCGCAGTCCTGAGTTTGCTGCGGGAGAAATGCATGACTTCGGTCTTCTTCGTGTCGAAGGACACGCCATTCTCCGCGCCCCATCGCACCATCTCGGCGATGGAACTAGATGCCATGGCAGAAGTCTCGTCTACTGTGTCGCCTATGGACAGGATGGCCGTGTCGTCTGCATAGCCGAAGCGACCCTGAGGGTTCCCTAATCGATAGATTGGCTCAGTGTAGAGCAGAAAGAGGATTGGCGATACCGGCGACCCCTGAGGGAGGCCGCACTGAAGGGGAGAAGAGGGCGTGACTGTGTCTTGGTACCTGACACGCGCCGACCGGCCGCCCATGAAGGAGCCGGCCCAGCGAGCCAGATGATTAGGCCAGCCTTGCTCACGAAGACGCAGGACGAGCCTGTTGCGCATGACGGTGTCGAAAGCACCTTGGACGTCCATTGTGACTAGAGTCGCCACCTTCTTGCGTGCAAACGCTTCTTCAATATCATGGACCAGAGCAGTTACCAAGTCTGTTGCCGACCTCTTGGGGAGCGCCCCAGCTTGCTGCGGATGAAGGACGCTGTAGTGAACGGCTGCCCAGGCTAGGCGGCGCGCGATCAGTCGTTCTAGTCCCTTACCAAGACAGGAGAGCAGTGAGATGGGTCGCCATGCTCGTGGTTCGGTAAGGTCTCTCCGTCCCGGTTTCGCGATCATGACCACCTCCGCCTCCTTGAATGGTTTTGGATGATGGCCTATGGTAAGGCATCTTTCGAAGAGACGCCGGACGTGTGTACCGATGGTATGCCATACTGCTTCAAGAAGTTTGACTGTGATGTTGTCTGACCCTGGGGATGTATTGCCTGTGTGACAAGTCGCATATTGCGCCTCCTCCAGAGAGATTTCGGGAGAGAATGGGATCGATCTAGGTGGGAATACTGGCGTCCATGCGTTTGCGATGTCGTCCTCCGCAGTTCTTCGTTCAAGCGTGGCCTGTCGGAGTGCGTTGGCTTTATCCATCTGGCTTTCGTACACGACGTTATCGACCTGTAGAGGTGGCGGCTGGAAGGCTCCTGGGGACTTTAGCCACCGGACAGCTTTGAAAACGTCGCTACTGCTGGAGAAGCCATCGATGAGGTTACGCCAATAGCGCCTCTTGGCCCGACGGACCACACGATGAAAGCCTCTTTTGGCGATCTGAACGTCCTGGTTGAAGCCGAGTGGGTAGCTTCTTCTGATGGCTCGAAAAGCAGCCGCGGCGTCGGCGCACTCCTCCGTCCACCAGGGAGCCGGGCGTCCGCCTTTCCGCGCGGGCCTCCCAGACGCTTTTGCTGCTGATGTTAGTAGACTCACGAGTGAAGACGCAAGCTCGTCCAGCTCCTCGGGGGTCGAATCTGTGAGGGGGATTCCTGTAGCGCCAAGCTCTACGATCTCGACGAATCGTTTAAGCTCGTCTTCCGTCGTCACTCGAATCTTGCCTGGCTGCACCGGAGTCGATCTGACGTCTGGGAAGGTCAGGCTGAGCGTGAAGTGGTCAGAGCTGGTGGCGAGATGGTCCTCGACGATAGCTTCAGCAAGTGGTAGGTTAGTAAAGGCAAGATCGATTGTGTTGCCGTACGGGTTTGTTGGGATATCTAAAGTGTTGAGAAGGCTGAGGTCATTCTCAGACACCCATCCTGCTATCTCTTGCCCCCGGTTCGTAGTTTGGCCTGTTTGCCAGCTACGATGTCTGGCATTGAAATCGCCAGCTACGAGGCAACGTTCCGGGACAGACCATTGAAATAGCGTGTCTAGGGCGTCCCTCTCGTCGTTCTGACGATAGAAGTTGACTATGGTCATGCCGTTGATCGCGAGCCAGAGAATGTCTCGGGTCTGGAAGGGCCGAATTTGGTCGGCAAGGAGTCTGGGGTCTCGCCGGACATATGTCATCACTCTAGGCCGAGTATCGTTGCTATTCCACATGTCGACCGGCGTGAATGTGTCGTATGCAGGGTGAGTCTTGGTTAGACAGCGGGTCTCTGTGTGAGCCGTCCACGGCTCTTGCAAGAGCACAATGTCATATCGTTCCGAGTCGGCCAGCGCCAGGGCGCAGTCGTGGGCCGGAGGGATCTTGCCGACGTTGGCCTGGAAGATCTTGAGCGGCTTCCTGTCGTTCTTTCGTGTTTGAGAATATCTATTCCCGGTCATGAGGACGAGTGATGAGTACGATTCGGCGCTTTCGCGGTGAGCCTGGTCTGGGCTGTTCGGGTTCTTCCTCTGCTTCATAGCCAGCATGAGGGGTCGTGGCCACCATGATGCACGAGGGTGCTCCTGATACAGCTGGGCTGGGAGCACGATGGTTAGGCTGTTCTTGTGATGTGACATCCACGCTTCGTCGCTCAGCCATGCCCTGCTGCGTTTCCTGATGCGATTCCAGATGCCGTTCTCGATGTCGTTGTCGGTATGTCTCCGCACCTACGGTCCGGACATGCTTTCGTTGCTCTTTAGTGAGTCGGCGGAGCACGCCGTGCACTGTCTTTGGCCGAGCTGGGCACCTACGGAAGTTGGCCTGGTGGGGGCCTAAGCAGTTGATGCACTGTTCTCGTGCGATGCAATCGTCTACAAGATGGCCAGTCTCACCACAGCGTCGGCAAACTGGCTGTCTGTGACAGTTGCGGGCAAAGTGGTAGCCCCAGCACGTCTCACACTGTCTGGGTCGGTCGGTTTTGTCAACAAGCCTGGCTGCGCTGCTGCCGAAAAGAGACCAGAATCTCTTTGTGGGCTTCAGAAAGGACACGAGCAGGGCCTTGGTCAAGGGGTTATCCGAGAATTGTCTTCCGGTACGTACATCAATGGGCTTGATCCCAGTCTGGACTTCTATCTCGTCGCTAACGACGCTGTCACTATCCACCTCATTACCGTAAAAGTCAGTCAGCCTTGCGGGAACGTCTGAGACCACATAGGTGAACCATTCCTTGTTCGTTTCTACTGCTGTAGCTCCCAGTTCAGCGGCCCACTCAGCTTGTTTATCTACCAGAAAGTCGCGTGTGACAGAGTCGGCGGCCAGGACGGCCCATCCCGATCTGACCGGGAACACCTGTCGAATTTTGTCCGAGACGGCGCCGAGTTTTTCCCGGATCAGAGTCCGGATGGCATAGCTACTGTGGGCCCTGGCCGGAGCTCCGGCTTCTAGACGGATGAAGACACGGAGGTCTTGTCGGGGTGGGGCGATAGTCGTCTGTTGCCCTTGGCGATGAGGTGGATCTGTTTGTCGGCGTCCATGTTGTTGTTGTTGTCTGTGGGTCAGACGGTCATGGTCAGTGGGAGGCGCGGCAGCAGCGACGCTGCTGTATGTAGGCTTTGGGGTCGCAGGTCCGGAGCAGGAGAGCTCTCGTTTCCAAAAGCCGAGGAAATCATCGGCAAATTGCTGAGCGAAACGTCGTTGCGGTCCGGTGACGAATTGCTGGGCCGCTTCTTCAAATTTGGCACAAAAGGCCTGGAAAACCCCCAGCTTGATGTTGTACTCTTCCACGTATTCTCGCGCGAGATCGTTGGCTGATTCAACGATAGAGATCGGTCGTTGTTCAAAAATGGATGCGGGACTGGCACGCTCAGCTCCTTCCGTAACTGCGGCGATGGTGGCGGGGTTGAGTGGTGAGGATGGTGTCTGAGCCATCCGCCTGGGACCGGGTGAAACACCAATGGTGCCGTTGACGGCTGCCGGACTGTTCTGCAAGAGGGCTGCACGGGCTCCCCGGTTCAGGTTGACGGGAGTGTGGATCCCCAGATCGAAGGGATCCAAGGCAGCGGGCGGGATCGTCGTAGACGAGGCCATCGCCGCGGTTTGCGACTGCGCAAAGCGCAGATTGGAATGTTTGTTGTGCACTTGTTAAGGATTTAGGTGTAGACAGGGCCACTTTCTTAACACTTGTATGCCAAGAAAGTGTGATGACAAAGGAAGGTGAAGGTCCAGAGAGATACAGAACAACTGATTACCTTAGGGTAGGTTAAAATAAGGAAATGTTTCAATAAACACAAATGACATGATTTGCTTTAGGCCAGCTTCTTTTTTCTTTTACCTTCATGATCAAGTAGTACAGTAAGGTCATTCTTCATGCTATACCTGTATTCTTCTCATGTTAGTAAAAGGATCCTAATATGTAATTGTCTTTACTTGGTTGCGATGTAGTTGAGCAAGCTTACTGTTAATCTTGACAATGTCGTCTACTAAAGGATATGCAGGGTATAGCAAGCCATAGCATTTTCTTATTCGTTCATGAGGACATGACAGGGTTCTTTCCATTTTCAAATGTATCGTATTGGCTACCTCTTGGGCTCGACAAGGTTCTTTTCGTTTTATAATTCCTCTCATTCGCCCGTTTCTAAAGCCACTTATCAGGGAATAAGACTACCAGACGTCAAATCGACCTCGAATTCTATCTTCAATTGACTGTAGCCTCTTCTCTAAATGAATAAATCCTCTAGTGTCTTATGAACAGATCCATTGCATTGAAAGCTATCGATTGATATACTTTTTGTTTTGTGCATCGACGTGGTTGATTTACTGGAAATTTTCAACGTGTTGTTGCATCCGCCCGCCATTTTCGCTAACACTTACACGACGCCGCCCCAACCCGCACCCTCCACGCATTACTGATTTGTAACAGGCTATGCTATTTTCCGAAAGGGGGAAGAGTATGGCCTTGTATCTTGTAGTTATCGGGATTTTCGTTGAAGCAGCTTAACGATGGCCTCATGCCCAATACCGGCAGACCACGAGCAGCAGCTTGACGATAGCCTCGTGCCCATTCTCGGCGGCCCACGATAGCGGCGTCCGACCATCTTTGTCCTTGGACTCGACGTCGGCGCCCTTCTCGAGAAGTAGCTTGACAATGGCACGATGGCCATAGTACGATCCTAGCATGAGATCCGTAAAATATTTGGTAGTCCTCATCATTGTAGTCTCCCAATAAATTTTAAACCATACCGTGTAGCTGTTTGAATCCGGATCACAAATTCTCAGAGCAAAGGGTATAATGGTGGCGTCATCGATGATACCAGCCCCGCGGAAGTGACCGCCCCAATTTTGGGCTGAGTAATCTAAGAAGGCACGTCTATCGGAAGAGTAGCTGCCTTCCCCATTCGCATCTGTCAGTAGACTAACGTCGGAGTTAAAGAAGTTCAGATAGAGCACGCAGGCTTCCGCAAGAACCGCGTGTGCGTGGCGTGTAGTGATGGAGTGATTCCAGCGTAGCCCTGACGGGACAGTAGTAGGAGATGCCAAATCTGCGAGGAGAAACTCGCGAGCAGTTTGATGAAGGAAATAAATCTTGCCATAATGGATTGAGACGAACAATCCACACCAAGATCTGAGACGTGACTTAAAGTCCTCCTCGTCCTCGAGGCCGAGGTCGTGAATAGACTGTGATGTGGCGTCTATATTCACGGCAACCTTCATTTCCGAGAGTGTTAGTGGCCGACTCGCGGCCAAGATAATACTCAAGACTTTCCGAACCATCGGGCGTTCTTCTGACTTGGACTTGTTAAGAATTTGGTCGTATGCCTGATTGACACTCGCAGGAAGCGTTGCAATGGCGGACTGGACCCCCATTGGTGTCTTTATAAAGTCATCTTCCTCCAAGTAGTCGAACACGAGGTATGCCCAGAGATAGGTGCGGTGGGAAATTTTCCGTAGTCTTTTTTCCAGATGGCTCTTGATATTGGGTGAGAGGGGCAGCTGATTGACCCGGTGCGTAATGGCGCGATTCACCTCCTGACTGATGGTTTTCGACTCTTCCTCTCCTGGTATGCGGATATTTGGAAAATCGCCTAACAGGTGGCGGAACTTGGATACGATCTGCTTATACGGGCGGCATGTTAGAAGATACTTCGACTTGCCATGGCCCAACGGGTCGCCGCGGAATTGGCTCTCTATATTCCGCATCAGGTCCGTAAACTCTGATTCGGCACATTCATCCAGGGCATCAAGGACCATGATTACAGGTCCTGCTTGGGGATCTTTTATAGCGTTGCGTAGAACCTTCCAGAGCGATTCTGTAGAGTTGATCAAACCTTGCCCATCCTTACGGAATTGTGGCATGGCATGTTCGATCAGAGACGGCTTCAGAGAGAAGAGCTGGTGAAGCAGTGCACAAAGCGCTTGCCGGACGGTGTTCTGGTCTTGGTCTTTGAAGAAGAAGTAGCAGATAGTTGTCGATCGTGGCAGGCCGTGGTCGATCAGGTACTTTGCCAACACCGACTTTCCACAGCCAGGATCCGCCGTGACTAGCAGGGGGCCAGAGCCCTGTTTCAACCACATCTGGAAGTGCTTGTGCTTGAGGAACCACATGCATGTGCCTTCAACCCTTTCTTCCAATCGGTCTTTATACCACTCGTATGTGACGTCCCTGCTGCTGGTTGTGAGGCGGAACAGCTGGTGACACTTTTGTTTTTCTTCAGACAGCCTTTCCTTGGCTAGATCTTTCTGGGCTTGGAGCTGCTCCTTAGCAATATCACGGTGCTCCTTTGAAACATCCCGGTGCTCTTCTGCAACTTCTTGGAGACCTGTACATAGGGTTAACATGTATTAAAAGTATGATTCTAAGCCTTGGAATTACCGGACAGAATATCGCCGATCTTCTTCTCAGCTTCAACCTTATTTGGAGCTATTCGACAGAGAAGATCTTTCGCATATGCAGCAGCCGCCATTGCTGCATAGCCCTGCCACTCCTTGTTCTTGTGGGAGTCCGAGTAGTCGCATATACCACGAATGGCCAAACAGGGAAAGCGGTTCATCAGCCCGGCAGCTTCCATCTCAAAACACAGAACGTCATTCTCAGCTGCCAGCTTGTACCGAACCAAAACGTCCTTCATTAACTGGTTTGCTGAAGCAATTAGACCGTAGTGAATTGCCGGGTTGTCTTCGTCGTCGGTCCGTGCGGGTCTCAATATCAGGTTTGACGGACTATCACCACAGACTGTGGCACAGGCTGAGTCGTGGGTGATTTCAGCGTTGAACAGCCTGTCGCTGCTTGGCTCTGGTCGCCTGTACTTCTTCCGCAGTCTTGGATTCTTCTCGAGAATGCTGTTGATAGCGTCTTCAAGCTGATGCCCTTTCGTCTCGTACTGAGTCTTGAGCATACTCACTGCGGTCCGTAGGACGGTTGGAGGCTGATTCAAGAATCTCGTATGTTGGAACTTTTGACCCTGTATGGTCTTGCCAAAGTCGTACTGGAACACCCCACCATCCCCAGCGCGAGGAGAGCTAACTACGACATCACCCAAACGAATATCACGCGGAGTTGGTACACCGCCGCCGATCCCGACCATCAGACCGATTCTGAGGTTGGGGAAGCTGTTCAGCATGTTTGTTGCGACGCTTGCTGCGGAATCTGTTCCGTACTCCCCGTCGGGCAAGACGGCGATGACGACATTATGTTTCCCAATCTCGCCAAGGGTATAGGTATTGTTGTCGTTCGTGGACACATATGCCGGCCGTTCGTGCTCTTTATCAAGGAAGACTGTTGCGGCAACGTGTTCCGTGCTTATGGCGCAAATCCAGCCGATAGTGTAGTTGCGAGGATTAGACATGTTCGCTGGCACGATGATCCAGACGCAAGGTGAGCTACGAGGACGATTAGTGTTCGGCCGCCGAGGTTGCTCAGGAAGATCACTGGTCTCAACCAAGACAAATTTGATCCGGGTGCAGACGGCTCTAATCGCCAGCGTGACGACCAACCCAAGAGCGCAATTTATCCCTCCAATCGCGGGTTTCAGTGGGATTGTAGTGTCCCTGCATCAATTGGCTTACATCTGTTCGGTCGCAGAGGTTTCCAGGAAGATCGCTCGTCTCAACTTGGTCAAGGAGCAGGAGGGTTGGATCTGGCGGCAGACAATTGTTCGAATTTGCAGACGGCTACAATCGCCAGCGCCAGGACCAAGGGGATAGCCCAACTGATGTCTCCAATCGCGGGTTTCAGTGGAATTTCAGGATCCAGGGCAAGGTTAAATAATGGAGAGTAAACTCCGAGAGGCACAAAGATTATGAAAAAGACACGAGAATATGGCCATTGCTCTCATACGACAAAGCTGTTGGGCAGACGGAAAGTCGGGCAGGAATGCGTGATCAGATCTGGCGAAGCTACCCCGCCTCGACTGCCAGCGCGTACTTGCAGTTGAAAGAGCACCTCTCGCCCAATAGATATCGTCCCATGCGCCACGTCACAGCAGAATCACACGCGCTTCAAACAGTCATGCTTGATTGCTGGCTCGTAGGCCAAGGGTCTTCGCCACCGCGTATCGCGCCAAATGTGATCTGGTTGAACACCAGGTCGAGTGGTTGCGCCGTGTCATTTTTCTGAACGTATCGAGTCCAATCCATCGCAGACAGCTCTGGTCGCGTCAATTCAGGGACCCGCTTCTCGGCAGCCTGGAGGCTGGCAATTCTCAAGACGGAGGCGAAACCGGAATGCCGCCATGTCGGGTATTCGCCGCCCGTGCTCTCTGTCGCTGACCCGTCCAAGCTAACATTTATGCGAACAGAGTCCCCCATCCTCTGGGTCCTTGAGCGTGAGAACGAGCACGGCGCCGACGCGTCGCGACACGACCACGACCAGCTCCTGTCGCTCTTGCCCGCGTCGTGCCGCACAGAGTCCGGTGACTTGGCTGCTGCTGGTCGTCAAGTCACGCCCTGCGTCGAGAAGGAGCTCGACCTGCAGCGGCTGGTCAGCATTCACAGCTGGCTCTGGGTCACGGGACGGGTTATGCCGCCGCGTCCTCTGCACCACCAGCTCGTTCTCGGTCGGGAGATCGTCATCATGGAGCGTATGGATATACATCTCGTCTCGACAACAGGCCGGGTGTTTCTCAAGCCCATCCCGCGCTTCCTGCTTGAGCCTCAGCTCTGGACGCAATATCTCTCTTGCGGAAGGGGCTGCGGCTGCTCCAGCAAAAAGGACGACGCCCAAGGATGCACCCAGGAGCGCGGGCGAGGCATTCGGCAACATGTGTTCGGCTTCCTGTTCTCCTACGCCGCGCTGATATCCCATGAGAGCGACTTCCGCATCGCTAAGGAGAATCGCTTGCTCCCGCCGGAAATATCGTGACCTGGGTGGAGGATCTTCGTTGAGCTGGCCACCAGTGTTGACTGCTTTAGAGCCTGCTTCGCCTCCATGGAACTCGTGTGGGACAAAGACCCCCACCAGGTTGCAAACCAAAGACGTGCATGTCCGTGTTATTGGTTAGAACTGAGTGTCAGATGTGCAACCCCTTGAAGTCCATCAACTGGTGTAGACATAGCGGGAGGATACGCTGTTGGTGGTATTTCAGTCAGTGTGTCCAACAGCCAAGTTACTTGACTTGGTTGGTTGAGGTGGCGCCATCTAGGCGCACAGGTCCGTACAGTCACAGGCCCGTACACTTAGTCAGCAACACCCACTGTAATGGCGGCCAATACATGGGCACCTAGGTGCCCAAGTAAAGTCGCGCAGGAGACACTCTTTACACTCTTTACAGGCGAAAGAAGGGGCTGGCGCTGCGTGAGCGTTGCATCGCGACAATGGACGCGACCGTCGAGGAGATCCTTGTCGAGGGTGGGGATTCGGTGGCCGCGACGCGTCGCTCATCGAGAGCCGTGAAACCGACCGCGAAAGCCCAGAAAAGTGCGCAGGCAGCCTCAAGTAAGGCCGGAACGTCAAAGAATGCTGGCGCAGAGCAAATGGCACCAGGGGACAATGATCGTGGCAATGCGGTCGAGGGATCGCAGGCCATGGAGAGCGCAGTGAGCGGCAACGAGTCGCTAATCCAGATGATGCTCCGGACGATGCTCCAGGAAACGTCGACCCATATAATGAGCGAGCAGAAGAAGATGCTGCAGAGGCTCTGGGATGCGTTGCTGGAGAACCAGGGATCGGCGACGAAGATGGTGAGCGACCAGCTGGAAATAACTCAACGACTCCAACAGGAGATACAGACGGTCAGGGCCGAGGCAGCCGAGGAACGGAAAAAGGCCGCAGAAACTAGACGCATGCATGAACAGACCGCCGAGGAACTAAAGGCGATACAGGAAACAAACGAGCAACTTAGACAGGCGCAAGAACAAACCACGGAAGAGCTGAAACAAGTGCGAGAACAGTTGCACATCCAGACGTAGCCCGCACTCCACCGATGAGCCAACCCAGCAATGTTCGATCTCTCTCATCTATGCGAACAACATCGTCCGCGTTCAGCGATACTTGGTGCTAATTGAAAATAAATAATTGTCTTGGTGATAAGGCTCTAGTGGCTGGTGATGCTATTTCAGAGCCACATCAAGCAGCTGAAGAGACAGAGGCTGTTGAGGAAGTGATCGAGGTGGGAGGAGTGGAAGAGAATGAGGGCTCAAATTCGGAGGCGGAAGAGTTACCTGTGGCACGCACGCGCGCAGGGCGCGCAGTTAAGAGGCCAAAAGAATATTAAAATACATTCAATTCCGAACTGGAAAACAGCAATCAACTTGTTATTCCTATTTTTGGTGACTCTTTGTGAGGGGGTTGAAAAATAGCAGTTTGTATGGGGTAACTTTTTTTTTACTTACCGGTAGGTGGGTACTGCAATGGTAGCTATTTGTAAACGGCCTGAATGTTGGTACTTTTATCATAGGCAAGAAATGCCTGTGGAGGAAGTACCATAATTTTACTAAATTATAATTGGATGACGTCCCTGTCGATCCCTTGCATGCAATGTATTTGTGCCTTATGACTGTCAAGGAGATACAAGCCATGGAAAACTGGTAAACGGCCCTTTTCTTTGCAGCGCGCGCTTACCAGAAACGAGTGGCAGATACGATCAATCAACTTCTGACTTTCGGGGAAACAGCTGACACCTCCATACTTTCTCGCTAAGACCAATGCTATACCCTGGGTGAGACATGGACTACAAGGTATATCTGCATGTTACTAAGATTGATAGTACCCACTTTGTGCGTTACTAAGGTTAGTAATGTACTTACACATAACATGCTGGTTCTAACTAATATTAAACACCAATGAGATCCGGCTTAGCATTCTAGAGACTTACTATACGAGAACGGAAATAACAAGGCTGGGTAAAGCTGCTTGGAAATATGTACAAAGCAGCTAGGGGTCATTTGTATAAGAAGTGGTTAAAGGTCACATCTTCAAACGCAATCTTTCAACTTTGCATTCATCTATCAACCGTTACAAAACTCACCATGAAGAGCCTTTTTACTGCATTCCTTGCTATCGCAGCCGTACAGGCCACACCAGCTTTCAGCGACCAGCCAAAAGACCTCCACGCCCGTGCTGTCGATCTGAAGGTCCAGTACTACAAGGATGGCGGCTGTATGGACTTTGCTGTACAGTTCAGTCCCGGCACATCCAACAGATGTTACGGATATAGTTACAGCAACACAAACAGCGCAAACATTGTCAGCTGTGGTGGTAACAGTGTTGCTTGCACCTGCTACATGTTTGAGCAGGATAACTGCAAGGGGAATTCCGTCCGAACAGTTGCTCTTTCAGGATCAGGCTCCTCCTGCATCAGGTAACATTCCCTCGTCTGCTGCAGCAGCCCTATACGCCTTAGCACTAACTATGCATAAAATAGTAACTGGGGTAAGGGCTACAAGTCAATGCAGTGCTACACAACCCAGTTGTAGTGTGTATAGCCAGACAGATGACCGACACAGCCCTCTGTAACAGCACGAGGAGGAAGAATTGAATGTCGGTCACAACCTTGAGGTTGGAAGCGGGACTGAGATATGTGCCATGGGACGATGTTGAGACCAGAAGTTAGACGGGCGGTGCTAATGGTCTCACCACGGGAATGGGCAGTGATGATTATCAACAGAGTCGGATTTTAGATCAAACTCAATACAATCAATCTCATAAGAGCAATAACAGGAGACCTTGAGTGCCCATCATATAACACTTGACCTGGCGGGTTTGTTCCAGTGATTTGCACCAAGAGATACCATAGACGCAAAGCGCTCAGCCGAGCCTTCTCTGTCGCCCAATATCTCGCTTGGTCGCGTCTCGTAGTCATCTCTTAAGGATATGGGCTCTGCTTGACACTCGGCGGCGAGTCAAGCCGCAGTTTTCTAACGCTCTGGAGGAGCTCCGAAGGTCAAGTTCGGAATAATGTGCGTCAGAACTACACTGGGCTTGATTCAATATCTCCACAATCAGGCCGAGGTCAAAGTTCGAGATTATGCGAGTGTCATCTGTCGTGATTCCTCCGCTCACGCTGGAACGAGAAGGGCGGTGTCCGGTAATGAATGTCGGATGCGTCAGAGAGAGTACAGGTATGGTCGGCCATAAGAGGTCATGCCTACTGCCGTGCGGTATGCCCAAAAACAGAATGCCAATGCCTTTTTCAATAGTAAGCGGTATCTGGTGGTTGGCGAGGCATGCTTGACTAGCGTGAACGGCTTTGGATACGGCACATGGGGATGGTTGCTCTTTAGCCAACAAAGGAGGCTGCGGCTCGTGCTGTGGACCGTCTCTTCGCAGCGGTCCATGACAACGTCCACTACCTTCAAGATCCTGTCGATCCTAATCTCGTCCTCGCGTGGGCTAGCCAGATCGACGGAGAGGCCAGGGACTCGGGTTGCGCTAGCTAGGAGGTATGGCGACGCATCTGGCCTCCCATGGAGTTGTAGATAAGGTGTTTGGATGAGGCAACGGAGCAGGCTCCGGTCCTGTTCTTGTACGTGGTCTCCCACCTTGTCCTTTCCAACCATGGCCGCTGTTCGGCATACGTCGTCGCAGAACCCGCAGCTGTAGTTTGCGTATTGCCTGCAAGACCAGGACCATCCACAAGCCGGCGATTTCGCTGGTACTCGCGCGCCTTCACAGAATTAATCAAGTCTTGTTGTTCATCGCCAGTCCTGTCTCGACCGCTCAAAACCAGACCACGTATACCGCCGGTCGGACCAGTCGACCATCGCGTTCAACAATCCAGTAGGCTCGAGATGACCCAGAGGCCCATGCTTGCAAATACACGTACTCGAAATATGTCTCAATGTCTGCCCTCCTGGTAGATTTCCGCGGGTGTTGCGGGGCAGATCTTGGCTGTAATGTCGTACGATGAGCGTGAGGTTGATGGTGCGATACTTGCAATACAGACAAGAAAATCCATCGTAAGACCGGAGCCTTTTGTCTTCAGGCGAACCATCTACAAGAGGCGCAGCCTGTTCTGGATTTTTCAGGTTCAGGGTAGCTAATATCTTGCTGAGACCTTTCCGCCGAGATAGAGGAATCTTGTGTTTATCTCTCAGATGATCGGTGGGATGGGAACCATTAGGGGAGATCGCATGTCTGCAGTCCTCGTCGAAGCAGATTAGTAGTTGCGAATCAGGATGAACACATAAAGAGAGCGACTCGAGAAATTGAGAAGGCGACTGTGACTGTTGTACCCCTGCAGTCGGGGCAATAGGTGACGATTCCATGACATTTATCCCTCGCTATACTGTTATCTGGTAATTACTACTGCTTCTATGCATTATTATGTTCTTTTGTTATTTAATGTCTTGAAGCTGGAGCAGAAGGCGAAAGAGTAGAGGAAGGTAGAAGGAACAGGATGAAAGTGGGAAAGGAGAAGCATGAATGTGCACAGATAAAAAGTACCCGTTGGCTCGAGCCGGGGGGGGGGGGGGGGGGGCCAACTAAGCAAGCTTAGTTGGCCACAAAAAGGCGGGACAGTCACAAAACGGTGGGACACCCGTTGGGCCCGATTTTTGGTGTGTTTTGTGGCATTTTCAATGTATCTTTATTCTGAAGGCGTCAAAAGAGGTGAAATTGCTGAATCAATTGAAATGAAGCTTCCTGTGATGATATATCTGCTATTGACTGTAACTGTAAGAGGGAAATAGCTGCAGCGGCGGCAAGCTTGCCTGCCGATTGATGACGCCTTCTCTAGTAAATTAGGTGCTTTCCTGTCCTTCCTGAGGCCTGTGACTGGCTCCTATAGCAGATCTTTCTTCTTCAATGAGGGAAATGAGGGCATCGCGAAATTGGGCTTGGTGTTGAGCCGGGCATGGTGTTGAGGGCACCGTTGGAAGGGGGGACTCGTAGTCAGGCAGGCAAGGCGGCGATGAGGGCATCGCGACTTCCTCTTCCTCCGATAAATCGATGAGGCTATCTTCTTCGTTAAAATCGGCATCAGCTGGCGGTTGCGTAAGTTGAAAATCGACAGAGTCATCGCTGCTGAGAAGGCCGGTTAAATCTGCTGCTGAGAGAGGCTTTGCTGCGAAGCCGGCGTTGCGAATAGCCTCACGAGCTTCCGGGGCAAGCTGGGTATCGATCATAAAGCAATCTTCCTTCTTCTTTAGTTGTGAGGATATCTCCGCTCGTGATGCATCGAGAGAAGCGTATTCTATATCTCTTTTGGTGTGTTCAAGCCACTGTTTAAAGCGCATCTTCTTTTCAACGCCATCGACGATAACCTCCTTCTTTTGCTGCCACTCAGCTTTTATCTCTTCCATCTGCCGGATTGCAAAAGATCGTATATTCCGAAGCTGAGATCTCTGCTCAGCCTTTGCTCCTACTTCAATAAATTCAGCCTGTTGTTCACGAAGCTCTTCCAAGCTTATATTATGAAAATAATCTCCTACCGGTTTTCCTCGCTTTCCACGCTTTCTCTGATGATATCTCTTCTCAATACGCTCCTGACGATCGGCAACGTGCTTTTTCACGATATCTTTAAGCATAATAGCTTCGCTAACAATCTTCTGTACAGCTTCAAGTCCCCGGCGCGTTGGGGAGCTCAGAATATCGTGATAGCGGTTGCTGACATCTCTTGCTGTATCAGAGGCCAAAGGGAAGCGATTTTCCGCCGGTAAAAGCGAAGATAACGCCGGATCGATAGCCTTACGAGTCTTTAACTTCTTCTTCAGCAGATAACTAACCGCTGGCACCTCGGTAGGCGGGAAAATGCCTGACTTTTCGAAGCCGGCGATGATGTGGGCAGCTGTGAAGCCTTCTTCAAAGATCTCCTGATATTGTGAGAATTAGTATGTGAAAAGAGGTATCTTTTGGAGAAGATGTGAGCTGCTAACACATACCTTGAAGGAGCCTGCAAAGTCACGGCGGTTGAATGTCAGATTTCCCTTCCGCAAAGCTTCTCGCAGCCTTTTTTGGTGTGCATTCTTTAACCACTGAAAAACGCCTAGGTCTATCGGTTGAAGTATATGTGTTGAATGAGGAAGAAGGAAAGCAACGAGGATATTGAATTTTATACAATATTCTCTGAAGGCGAAGGAGCCGTGACCGGAGAAGCCGTCGATTATGAGCAACCGCCACACGAGCTCTTCTTCCTCCTTTCCTTCCGTGCCTGGAGGCGTATTATATGGAGTAATAGGGTTGAATTCGCTTTTTAGGTGCTCGTTACACCTAAACCACTGCTCAAAATCCAGCTGACGATGTTGTACAATAGCAGATTTCTCCTAAGACTACCGGTTAAAGTGCTTCGCCCACTCGAGCGTTATCTTGGCGTTGGAAAAAGCTGTTTCTGACTGTGCAAAGCGCATATTAGGATCACCATCGATATCTGACCACTCGATCGTTGGAAAAGCTTTGAAGATAAGCCAAGGAGGAGTAGTTGCTCCTGCGGCGTTGCCCGTACCAATTACCGTACAAGTCTCCCTATCTTCCGGCGAGAATACCTCTGTTGGAGTCTTCTTCTTGGTACGTACGACGAGGCATTGCACGCGCTCTCGCAGTATTCCGACTCTAATTCCGGCTTGATCAGCATTCCAACACTCTGAGGCGCCGATCCCGTATCTGGTGATGACTTCAGAAAGTCGTTTAAACCACTGCTTCGTCTCCTCCACGCCGGCTTCTTCATACTCATAGCGAGCGGCTTCTTTCGACTTCAAAATCGATGTATCAAGCTCGGGATGATCGTCACGGAAGCGACTGTACCACATCTTTGAGACCGGCTGCGCAGCAGCATCACGGCGACTTCTTATTGTATTTGCTGCATCTTCAATCTCGCCTTTAGAGGCCGGAAGACCGGACTTCTGCATCCAAATGATGAAGCATATGATAGCTTCTTCTTCGCCATCCGAAAGGAGTCGCGGCCGGCCCTTATTTGGCTCAGGAACCAGGCTAAAATCCGCTGTTTTGGCTTCTTCAAGCTTCTTGACGATACGCGCAATGGATGACTTGCGGGAGCCCTTGTACTGCCGCTCAGCATCGCGTATTGAAAGAGGCTTCCTTATCACATTAGAAGCATCACGAGAGAGGCCCTTTTGGAGTCGTTGGCGTGAAGAAACCACCGCTTGAGCTGCTCTGATATTTGCATTTAAAGGCATAATGCACTTGGACAAGAGTACTCCTTTTTTGGCTAACTGGCGTCTAGATTTAGGTCGATTTCACATATAAAATCGAGGAAATTCGCGACAGCCGGCGGAGCGGGGTTGTCCCACCCTTTTGTGACTGTCCCGCCTTTTTGTGGCCAACTAAGCTTGCTTAGTTGGCCCCCCCCCCCCGGCTCGAGCCAACGGGTATCGTTTTCGTTGCAGGCAATATTCGAATTATTTACCGCTGGCCGGCCTGGAGTATTCAATCGGGGACCTTATTTACATACCACAGTACGGTTGTCTGTGTGACAAGCGAGATATCCCTACAGGCGAGGGTGATGCCTTCGGTATCTAGATCATTGCATGTTATGCCTCAACCGTTACTATTTGGCTCTGGCTAACTCTATGTAGACCAACCTTGTTGTGTGGACATGAGGGGGCGCGGCCAATCTCTTTTGTGAATTATGAACGATATTGATATTATCCCCTACGCTTCTTCACGTACCAGGATTGCCAAATCGAATAAGGCCTTCGACATTTATAACTAAATAATGCCACTGCCACGTCGCCCATCTCGTCATTCATAGAATTTATAAATGTAATAATAAACTCCCCTATCTTCTCCGTATATTACCACTCCCCCCTTTTCCCCTTTATTTAATGTTTAGAAACGGGTTATCGTTACGAAGCGGCCATCCAGAGTCAGATTCGAGTGACTGATCCATGTCTATAGTAAAAATATATGTTTTAGCGATTGCTAAGATTTACAAGATGCCAAGGATACGATCGGGGGACCCCGCCGCTCGGAAGCGCGTCGATGAGATGGTTCAAACCAATTATAGTTATGTCTCGGGCACCACCTGATCGGCGACAAACCGTAAGCCTGGGCTTACGGAGCCTCCGTAATGCCTTTATTGGCCAACGCAGCGGTCGAGACCATTTCGTTGTGAGGGGCAAGTCCAAACTTTACCGGATCCTGCAGCCAGCGGTCCCTACATGATCACACGATGAGCGATAGATTGTGATCTGTTGTGTGTTGTCTCATACAACTTTTCCGTGACCATACGTATATCCCCATCCATGTACCCTATATCTGGATAGATGCGCCAGCTTCCCTCGAGGGCCGTTGCGGGTTTATGACCTAACGCAGGGCAATATCACCACCAAGATATCGCGAACACCGCAAATGTGGTTCCCCCCTATGCCCATCATCCTCATCACGGATGAGGATCTGACATACCACGGGAAGATACTAAGTGTCAGGTATGAAGAAGGGCGACTTCGAGCAATTCACGCGACGATGTGCATCAGCGAGCACCGAGGCCGGCCAAGGGTAAGGCCCCACTTGATCATGTCAGACTAAAGATAAAGAGGAGATTGCCAACGCCAGCTAGCTCCCCAGCGACACCCTTCGCCCGAGAATCCAGACAAGTCTTTAAGTCCAAAGGTCGGACTATGATAACGGATAGGCTATGGAGTGGGAAAGATTCCCACGGCCGCCATAGAGCTGGGAGAGTCTTGTCCCTATGGAGGATATATGTTGGGCGGGTGGATGGATGCTATCTAGCAGAGATTGGGGAGAATGGATGAGAAAGTCACAGTCAAAGCAGGGAGTCGAGAGTGGTCGAGCCATACGTGAGAAAGGTCGAGATTAGTATGATGCTCGTCTTGGGTTGTTCTTAAGTCGTACACGTCAATACGCCATTCAAAGGTTCCAGGCTATCAGTCCACGGGAATCAACTTAGTCCTTAAACGTAGCTGCCCAGACAAACTCATCTCATTCTCTTCCTCATATTCCTGGTGCGACGCAGATTGAGTTAAGACGCGGCGCGTCATCGCGAGTCATAGCTCACGCCTCATCTTGCTTTCCAGTTTTCAGTGGCCAATCATAACGACCAGATTCGCTCCGAGGACTCCTGTCCAATCACAGTATGGAGAAGGGGGTTATATTTTAGCGAGGCGTGAAGCATCAAGCCACCACCATAATAACCAACAAGTTCTTATTTTCTTCGACCCCCATTGCCGCTGCACTTTGCCGTCGCCGCGTTCCTGTTATCATCGTGAAATGGTCTGCATGTTCCATCGTGTCTTGTCATATAACCGATACTAATGACTGAGAGATGACTTTGCTCTAAAGCCTGAGACAGACACGCGCCCCTCGTAAAGCTCAGGGTTGGGAGTGTAAAGTGGGGTCAGCGTCTGTGTTTTATTCTCCATCATCTTGGCTCGACCAAAGCGACGAGCATACGGTCCGCGTTTAAACGTTACGACATTAATCGCTGTTGTAAGCCACCGACAAGGGTGTAACCGGTATTTCATAAGCACCATTTTTAGCGGGCTTTGGTCTGGAACTGGATTGACTATGAAAAATGATGAAGAAAATGGGATGCAAGGCGCAAATATATATTAAGATATTCTTTGTATTATTGGGCGTGATAATAATACTTTGGAATATCGTCTGGTCTATTTTTCACTTGCCTATCTGCGGTGGTGGACTTTTCACGGATTTTAATAGTGCTCTCTGGCCGGCACTCGAGTTTGACATTGAATATCCGGAAGGATAACCCCGTGCAACATTTACAATTTTGCCTGAATTTAGCAATGTGACATGCAGGTAGTGATAACGCTCTATATTGATTGTGACATTGCGCCACACTTGCGCGTGTATCTCCCTATGAACAATGCCGTTGCCGTCGCCAGCGCAAACTTTCCCTCCCAATCCTTTCCTCGTTCCTTTTAGACGCCCACTCTTTCGAATTCTTTACGGCCACCTGTTTACTAGTCCTCATATAACCCTTGACAAATAAACCTCTGTTACTCCCCTGCTCCTCTTTCTCAGAACAGTCGACAGTTATTCCTTCAGGCGTCGTCGTGGCGCCGCTCGCTCCTGATCACATTACCACTTATTCTTTCAGTCGCTGTCATACCGTCTCCGCCTCAATATTCAACCAGCGCTTGTGGAGTGGCATCCTCGCTTTGGCCACGGCTGCCCTTGATCGTACCCAAAACGTCATCGCTGCCATCCCGGAGCCTACTGCTATTCCACCTCGCCAGTCCAACGGTGCCCACTCGAGATCTTCACTGCTTGGCAGGTCCTCGCCTCGAACCCAAGGCAAATACCACCGCTTAAGAAGTGCATCGAGCCAGCCTCTCTTGTCTAGTCCTAACCTAGGCGGCAAGCTCGTTTCTAAGGTGGTGCTGGCGGACTATCCGCCTTCCCAACCTTACACACGATCTGAACTATCTGTCTCCCGTCTAATCTCCCTCCACAAACAAGATGCATCAGACATCGTCGGGCTTGCTGCGCATGGCGGACGATGACCGCCCCTTCACCAAGGTATGTACCATGGCTCCTGACGTCTGTCTGCACGCCTATCTAACACTTTTCTCTGGTGGGCGGGAGTGCGGCCTGCGTCGAGTCACTTGCGATGGCCGCCACTGCTCCTCTGCTTCCTAAAACCTCGTTCTTTGCTATAACATTGACCTTTAGCTGATTTAGTAACATAATAGGACTTTGAGGATCTGTTCTCCACTCTTATCGTCAGTCTGCTTCCGCTCTCGGCTTACCGCGTCCGGTTGACCAAGATCGAGTATACTTTTCTGTCTGAAGATGCCATCAACAACTTGAGCTCTCTCAAATTCTCCCAGGCCAACCGCATACGTGACCCTAATAATCCTTCTAGCATTATCACCACTACAATTACTAGCACGTTCTCCATGGCCAAGGATGTGGCTCGCTCCACCTGCCAGCGCTTCGTCGAGGCCCGGCTCATCGAATTAGCTGGTGGTAAGTACCAGCAGGTGTATACTATGAAAGGATCCGTCTGGCTGCTAACAACCAAGGGAATCGCCGTGTTGGATTATTTCTGCGCGAGAAATGGCATTTATGAGAAGCAGGTGTCGGAACTTGCTGATCTTGGAGTCATCCAGCTTCTCCACATCGAACGAGACCCACAAACTGACAAGCTTATCCATGACCAAGACACCATCGATGTTATCTTCCGTCGGTTCGTCTCTGCTGGCGGTCCTAACTTTAAGTCTAGTGTGAAACTGGCTGATTCAGACTTGTTGCAGGACTACCGGGATGGTCTTGGTGGTGTAAAGATGGCTGCCGAGCTCATGGTCAACGGAAAGAAATACAGGAATACTTTCACCGGCAAAGCTACAACGGACTGGTTGATGGATTATTCTACCGTTATGGACAAGCGGGAAACCGTTGAGGTTGCCGCTCTCTTCGTCGAGTATGAACTGGTGGAGCCCGTTGCCCAGGACTGGACTTACATGTCCCAGAACCCCGGATGCAATATCTTCCAGCCCACCGAGTATGCCATCTACCAATTGATACAGGGAGGAAGGGACCTTATCAATGGCTCAGGACTACGTGGGCGGGTGTCGGAACGCGAGGGTGGTGCTATTTCTCAGCGGAACGGCATCAATGTGGATTCCAGCACTCAGCGACTTAACGAGATCCTAAACAACCCTGCCGTGCGACTTCTCTTCCGCGAGCAACTCCGGGATACGCATTGTGAGGAGAATCTGTCTTTCTACCAAGATGTACACGAGTTTTTACCGAGATGTAAGGCGGCCACGCGCGCTGCCCAGAAGGCGCGCAACTTGAACGCGATGGACGGCATCAAGGAGATCATGGCTCAGGTGTACGGCATCTATAATGCTTATCTTGCTCCTGGCTCGCCTTGCGAACTCAACATCGATCACCAGCTGCGGAACAGCCTCGCCACTTTGATGACCAAGGTTGTCGACCAGGATATTGCCATGATTTACCCTCTTCAAGAAGCGATGCCGCTATTTGAGGACGCCCAAACTGCCGTGCTGAAATTGATGGCCAGTGTAAGTTCGGCTCAACGCTCACCCCTAAGCCCTAACATACCCGTTCTCAGGGTCGCCGACCAAACCCTAACAGGAAACAGGACTCGGTGCCGAAATTCCTGAGCAGCTCCAAATATGAGCAGCAATTGCGAAACTAATGTCTCCCCTCCTTGGAAAAGTCCTCGAACGGAGCCAGAGCCGATCCAACCGCAAGTAACATGGGCGCTGCCAAAGCCGAATTGCCCAGTAACAGCGCCCCCAACTGCAACCCGATGGAACCAACAGAACCATGACAGGTGGGGATATCAGCTCCGGCTTGCTCAGGACGCATGACGCAAATAACCTCCCAGACACGAACATTACAGACTCCTGACTTGAATTAGCTATCAGGTTGTTCGCCACTTGATCCATATTATACCCCAGAGCCCATCTCATCTCATTACAGGCCCATGGATACGAAGAGACTTGATGCAAACCAGCCTGGATGACTTACTGACCAACAGCATTTAGCGGCCATACCTGGCGATACTAACACCAAACAGCCTTAAGCTGACAGACCATGCTTTAGCTGCTAAAGATAGGAGGCTGGACACTTGGAAAAATTGGCCATCAAGCAGGCCTGTCACACAGAACCAAGCGAGGCTAGAACGGAAAAGACTTGAAGAGAATTGGGGCTTTCTCTTTGCGTAGACTGGATCAATGTGGAGGAATTGTAAATGGCTTAGCGTACCTACTGGCCCTATGAGATTCGTTCTCCCGGGCGTAATGAACTTGTTGAACGGATCGCGTGCGCCTTGATGTCCTTTATTGTATGTTGTCGCACTGGATGTGCTTAAAATGGATTGAAGGTCGGGTCATTCATAATGAGTAGTAGTAGTGAGTTGATTGGTTCTATCTTCTGTGTCGGGTATTCCATCCCACAGGTTTTACTTTAAATCACCCAGCTTGATTACTAAGGGCTGTTGTTCCTGAGGATCATTGAGACCATGCCCGGCCTGCGACATATGGCTACAGCTGTTGCTGAACTTTGTAAATCAAGAACGCGCTCTGGTTGGCCGTGGCAGACTGATCCATGTTCACAAACCCTGTCGCCCAACAACCGTAAAAAAAAAATGACCTCGAAGCAAATTCACCACGCAGCTGCCAATATCGCGAGTTCATATACTGATATTGATATCAATCGATTCGCAAGCATTTCTTTTATATTCTTACCTGTTTTAAACTTACTGTAGCTACTATAGCGCCCGAAACGCTAATCGTCGGCACACGCTCATTTTAATCGTCCCGTCACCCATGTCTTGCTAGCGCCACGAAATTTCCCATACAAATTTAATCGTCGGCAGGCTGTCGACGCAAACAATAATTGTCAGGGCTAAGTAGGTAAATAAATAAATAAATAAATATTAATATGTTTATTATACTATAGTGTGAGCTCTAATTCTATTTTATTTTGCTTTTTATCGTTGCTTATGGTGATGCTGATCCTTGTTATCTGTCTGGGGTTGGAGCTTGGGGTTGATTCCTGGGGAGCTTGGGGTTAGCTTGGGGTTAGCTTGGGGTTAGCTGCCTGTTTGGCTGTTTTTGCTTGTGGTTCTGCGTGAACTGTGGTTCTGCGTGAATGGTCCGTGCCTTTGACTTTTTAGGCCAATCAGCTTACATTAGAATTAACCCCAACCCCGCTTGCCATTGTGGTTCAGCGTGAACCCGCCCGGGACTAGAGACCAGGGGAGTTGTCTAATTCAAGTATAGGGACTGGAAAAGGGTTTTGGGTCAGCCCGGCTGATACTTGCTCCCGAAGACAAACTAGTTTGGCATAAAGCTCGTTCTCAGACATTCGAATCAACTCCCGTTCGGGCTGTATGACATAGGGCATGTAGCCCTTAGAAAATAGAGTAGTTGCTAATTGCCAGCCATCAACAGGATGAAGAATGATGTTGGATGCTGGCAGTGGATGTGCAAGAGTCCCAGTCTGTCGGGACTTGGCATAGTGTCTGATGAGTCCCTGATGTGCGCTAGGCCACCAAATGAACTGATTTTCTTCTTTATCCTTGCGCATAAATCCCCGGCTATGTGGATAAGGGAGAATCCAGTGGCTTCCAAGAAACGACCTTTTCAGGTCTTGCCGCCACTTCCGTGCGCCAGCCTTGCCTCGTGCAGTTTTGATGGCATGGAAACTCTGTTGGAATAGCATGCGATATGGCTTCTCGTTCCATCCTTGCCGTTCAAAATAGTCATCCTTCGATTTCCAAAGCCAAGCAAATAAGACATGAATATCCTTTACCGCCAGTCGATTTCCTTGTGCAAGCTGAAGTGGCTGGTGATCCTTCAGCATGGCGTTATTAACACTATCGTAACACAGAGGAATCTCTCCTGACAATGCAGATTCCAGATATTCTGGCTTCAGAGCTGACTTGACGTGGAAGAAAACGTCTTTGCGAAAGGCACACAGACACAGCTCTCGAAGGTAATTTTCTAGGAGGTCAAGGCACGTGGGAATAGAGCTGAATTCAAGCATCCACTGATAGGCCTTATTCACTCGAATGAAGTCGATCCGTACATCTCGGACTTGGTGGTATCGAGCGCGATATACAGTCTGCATGGATGGGTTGTTGAACATCATATAAGGTGCATAAGGTTGGCGGAAAGTAAGCGTATTCCAGTCGATCTTGTCAAGAAACCAAGCATAACCATACCTCTCCATAGTGAGCTTGAATCCGAGTCCTTCATGGCGACGAAGTCCATTTGGCTGACCTGCATCGGGTTGCTGTCGTACGTCTTGCCAGCAGCCACCGACCTTCTGTATCAATCGGCCTGTATATGAGAATTGGAGACAGCGAAGAAACACGAGCATAATTCTTGTGTGTTCCCAAGTCACAAAATGTGGATCTTGAAAGCTGTATACCATCTCGAACCCTACACAGAACTTATTGATGTTGCACCGCACCCATGTAAGGAGAGTACTGGTCGTGAAACTATAGTATGGGGAACCATCGTCAGTAGGTATAATGAGGCGCTTGTCGTGTAGCTCTCTGGATTTCATCTGGTTGTCAATAGCATAGAAGAGCTCCTTCGAAACACGATGCTCTTCTCGAATGCCGAAAGACTTTTGCATAGATCCTGATATGGCATGGTGGTATCGAAGCTTTGTGTATAGGTATGCCTTGATTAATGCAGTTGGCTGGTGACTAATACCACCTCCAACAAGTTCCCATGTCTTTCTTAGCTTCTTATCAAGGGCAAGCGTTTCGATGGCTGCGTTTGTGAATGGATACACGTTTCCCGCTGCAAATACTTCCTTGACACTGGAGTAGAATTGAGAGTATAAAAGACCAGCAGCTCGGCGTGGAGAGCGCTTTCCAGTCTCTATAGTGAGACTCCCAGTATCCTGAAGCATACTGAATGGATAAAAGACCTGCTTTTGGGTCCCTTTATCATCAGTATACCTATTGCTGACCTGGAAGGCATATGATTCTAAGCAACATCGCCGGTAAAGTAGTGTTTCTGCTCGTTTCTGTGGTGGATCGTTAATAATACCAGCTGCCAGTTGGCTCCAAGGTACAACTTGAGATAGCTGCTGAGGACAAGTTTCTTTCCCAACATCAAAATAGAGGTCTGTTGTAGTATGGCTGTTATCGATTGCGCTGGTCCAATACTGTTCAAATCGCGACATCATCTTCTCCCATGTGACGTCCTTTGTGAGAACCTTCAGGTTCTTTGCTTGAAGGAGAATAATAACATCCCGGAACTGTTGGAATCCTGGTTCTTGAATGGCAGTGGTGATGTTGGCCCAAACATCTGCCAGTGTCTCTGGTGGTAAATAATACACTAATTGTTGTTCCCGTGCCACTGGATGCACACGCTGAGAAAGTCCCTCTATTCCGCGAGCGGTAGAATTGTAACGACTGTGGTCATAGCTCGACGGATAATGCTGGACATGGGCTGTGCTGTAGCATTGATATATTGCAGGAAGCAGAATACCATCCATCCATAGTCGAAAGTCTTCATCCCTGAGTTTACTACACTTCTGCTCCTCTCGATATAGGTTAGGGAATAGAAGATATAAAGATATATCCTCAAATCCAATAACACGACCGAATGTATAGTGAGGAATCTGGTGTACAGGCCGGTGGACTTGATGTTGTTTTCCATTTGTGTCGAGGAACGTGACAGGTATTGATCGAAGGTGGAGATCAGACTGAAGATCAGATACAGTCATTCGGGTAGGAGACCAGTGAATTCCCTTCTTAGCGACAGCAAGGTTACTTGGGAAGGCCACGACGCTGTCGATATCGAAGGTAACCCCAGCACTATCTGAAACCCGCTCATCTTCATCTAAGCAGATATATGGTACCTCCTCTCTGGAGTCAACGCCACAAAAGAGCTGTCTTCTGGATTCAGGGCTTAGTTTTCCAGCCAGATCATCTTTCTGGTGTGCGATAGTCTCGTGATTGAGGATGTCGGGACCTAATTCAGGCGTGAAGTTCAGGTACACGGCAAGGCTGATATGTTCGTTGGTATCTTCCATATGATTGCGTTTAGCTGCCTGGTGGCACTCGTTGCAGCATCCTTGAAATTTGATAAGTTGTTCTGCCAGCTCTTGCGCAAGATGCTCAATTGGATCTGGCTCGCCGTCCCCCACTTCTGGGGAGGTCTCCGGGGTTATATCAGAGACAACATCCTGAACCGGGTCAGGACCCTGGCGATCTGAAACAGCTACCGGATCTTCCGCATAGGTGGAAGTTCTGATATTAGGTATACTCTGTTTATCGATATCTCCGGGTAGCTGAGGATCTGCTGCGAGTAGGGACAGGGAGGACGTAATCGATGGTGATCTGAGAGGCTCATCATGGTCAGGGAATACCCCCTCAGTGGTGGGTTGGAGTGGAGGACTAGGGGGAGGCAGAAAGTTGCTGATGTCTTGTTCTTGTAGCTGTGTAAATGCACTTCTCTGTGAGTTACCTAACTGCTGGATGGGATAGTTATTATTTATGTTATGTTATGTTATGTATATTTTTCGTCCGGGGGGCCGTAGGCCCCGAAAGTCCCCTGCTGGGGCAAAGGACGTGCTGAGCTAGAGAATTGGGTATCTATCTATACGCTAATTACAGAAATACCATTGGCTGCAAGGATGATTAGTCATTCGCGACGCGAAATTAGTCTTCCCTCAGATTCCAATTTTTGCAACCGCATTAGTAGACCAAACACACTCTATCCAGCATATCATCGGCACAAATGGCGCATCCTATCGAGCTTGTTACCCGTCAGCGGGACGACAAGGCGCAGCTGGCATATCGCAGCCGCTTTTGGAGCCTGAAGTCAGGAAGGCTGAGCTCAGCCTGTGCGTGCGGCAGTTTGAGACTGCCTGAAGGTAGCCACGGCCGGATGAGGGGCGTGCCAGCGCCTTTCATCTGGCCGAGAACTGGTAAGAAGATAAAGAAGAAGTAAAGGTGTACAAAAGAGAAGTCGAAGAGAGAGTCGCGAGTGCTTCTCTCGTCGTCATCGCCTAATAGCGAGGGCAAATCTTTCCAAAGAACGCGCTGTCTTTGGATAGGTCGGTGAACTTGGTAAAGTCTTTTCCTACTGCTAGATTGACTGCTGCATTCGGTGAGGGTGCCAGCCTCATCCGATGACGCGGCGGTACCTTTCTGCAGTAGAAGATGTGATCCGGTGCTTTGCGTCGGCCACATGAGCAGACCAGGCGCGCATCGCCGTGGTCGAACCTCTCGTGATACGCGGCGAAGTCCCCGTGGAGGGACCTTGCTGCCAGCAAGTGGTGTAAGGCTGCGCGCGGGAGCGTCAGCTCTGGTGGGCAGCCTGTGGTCGCCTTGAGGTTGAGTCTCTTGTATTGCTCAGGAGCGGAGGTAGACCACCACGTCTCGAATGCTTCTTTTGATTTTTGTCTCGCGATTCTTCGTAGGTAAGCCAGCGTTGGTTGAGCACCTTCAGGTTCGAGGAGAGATGACGCTGCTTTTGCCAGTTTGTCGGCCTGTTCATTGCCAGGGATGTCGGAGTGTCCTGGGATCCAGAGTACTTGCGTGGCTCCGTGCGATGCCGCTAGAGCCTGAAACTCGAGAAAGACGTATTGAGAGGAGTCGGAGGGCGTGCCTCGCAGGCACGTGGCGGCTGCGAGGTTATCTAGACAGATAAAAATGGTTTGCGCTGCTGACCCTTGCAGGTTCAGGGCAGCTTTGAGGCCCTCTAATGCCCCAGTAGCTTCAGCGTCGAAGACCTCGGCAGGCCCAAGGCGACCTGATCCATCGAAGATGGGGACATTGTTTTGATGAATGGTGAAGCCGTAGCTTGCAGCTCCTTCCGAGGATAGAGAGCCATCCGAGTATACGACCAAGGTGAGCGGGTCGAGTCTCTTAATCCAGTGGAGGAAGGCGCCGGTCGATTTCTCTTTTGACGCCATCTGGAGTGGAGGCATCTGTTCTTGATGGAAGCATCGCTGGACGAGTTTTGGCCGCGCGCAGGGCGCCTGGATGGGATAGTGCGAGTTATGAAAATTGCTATAGGGTAAGCCTCTATCTCTAGCCGCTGCTTTCTGCCGTTTGTTCCGTCTGCGTTGAGTGTCTGCTGTCGCTTTGTCCTTGGCTGTTGCATATTTGCGTGGTCGTCCACGTTTTAGTGGTCTCTCCATATTAATTTTAGTATGTGTTATTATATGAGGTGGTAAGAGTTACTTTATGTTGATGCCGGAGATTGTTTCTTGATACCCCCTATGATTATTTTGTTTTGCGGTTGCTACAGCAGCATGTGCTAATCAGTACCCCAGCCCACGAGAATACCTCTTATATGGCGGGCTAGATTAGCTACAGTCAGTATACCTGCAATATAGACATCTACTCTCTTATAACGCAGGGAGTAGAGTATTAGCCGGGGCGGATTCGTATTCTGATGTTCTAACTCATGCAATAACACGGCCGACAAGAAAACTCACACAGACATTGAAGGACAATTAACAGGTCTCCCTTTCGGCTTAGCTTTTTGGAATGCTGCGCTAGGCCCTATATGAATTAGCGGCGATATGCTTCTGAAAATGGATGGATCTTGACCACGAAATTCATGATTGGCTAAGTGACGGCCCCACATATCCAAAAACGGCCACATCTTGACCGCTAAATTCTGATTGGCTGCAAAGCTTGGGGCCGACGACGAGGTCAGCAACTTC
This sequence comes from Fusarium redolens, assembly GCF_020744475.1. Classification (NCBI taxonomy): domain Eukaryota; kingdom Fungi; phylum Ascomycota; class Sordariomycetes; order Hypocreales; family Nectriaceae; genus Fusarium; species Fusarium redolens. The sequence continues at coordinate 785,006 of NW_025763683.1, read as the reverse complement.
CAAGACGAATATACCAACAACAAGCGAGAAGGTCTTATAAGAATATAAATAAGTTGAGTCTAAAGGCTATAGTGTATGTATTTATATAATGGTAATTAGTTTTATACTACATTTAGTGGCCAGTCTGAGTGGGTAAAAAATCGATGTTCTCGGCGAACATCGTCTGGGTCCTTCATCAACTACAGGCCGTTGTCTGATCGAGGTCAGCCCCTGTATCAGCAGAGTTCAGCTATGGACGAGGATAATAATGGACCTCCGGGTCTGACAAACCATGATAGCGAACAAATGAGCGACATCGAGCTGGATTTGATTTGGACCGACAATCAGCAGTACATGGAGTACCAGCCCTTGAAGCCCTGCGGACTTGGCGGCGTTTCCCCAGAGGACCACTTTATGGTGCTTGTCACTACTAAGCGGTCCAAGCAAGATGTCCTCCCATCGACTTCCGAGTCTCAAATTGGGAGGTTGAATAAGAGCACGGAAGGGATCATTCATCGACTAGCCACGATCTCAACCTCTTGTCCCGACCTTGTCAGTTTAAAGACAAAATCAAGCGAAGAACCACCGCCTGTCGAGGTTGAGTATCAGTCCAGGCGCATCAAGAGGCTGGCGCCAGTCCCACTGCCATCTCCTGCCATTTTCTTTCCGCCGTTTAGCGGTGAGAACTCCACGGCCGACGAAGATGACGACGCATCTACAGATATAGCCAATACCGCATCGTCAGAGAAGCATGTGAGCCGACGGGCGAACTCTTACCATTCCGATAGCCATCTTGATGGCCTTAATGTTAGCAATGGTGTTGAGCATGGTGAGGATTCAGACGAAGCGCCTCGAGCGCTTGATGAATAGCAAATGAGGACAACAGTACTCCGGGTGATAGCCAACCCCTGCATCGCTAGCGTGAGAGGGTTAGTAAATAGTATTCTTCACTAGTCCCAGTTTTAAGGCCGAGAAATATACAGATCCAGTACACGCATTCTATGGCTCGCCGGTTTTTGTCAAATCATACCTGGAGCTCTGCCGTGCCTCGCGGTGCTTTGGCGTCATTCAGGAGGTCACCTGTTCTAAGGTTTCCATCCGTGGGCTCGTCTTAAGTGTCACTCGCTTTGCTTTGTGCGCTGGTAAAAAGTCTCTGCTTCACCCACCTAACGGCAGCGGGTTTCTTCTTAGTGGGCAGCTTGAGCTTTTGGTCTTCCTCAAAGACTTAGCTAGGCAGTTCTCGTGCCCGGCGGGTGCGGGTCCGTAGCAGTTCGCGCATTTCGCTCGTTCGGTGCATGGCTGTGGTTGTGATTGGTCCCTGATGTTTGGTTTGCCACAGTTCTCGCAGCGCGGCGTGCGTGTGCAGGGGAGGCTGGAGTGGTAACCTTGGCATCCTGGATTATGCCGTAGTGTCACTGGCCTCTTCTTTTCGATGAGTCGCGAGTATGTGCTTGTCCAAAATAGCCGGGAGGGCGGGACCTCTTCTAGGTAGGAGACGATCCAGGACCCTTTATCGGCCGCCGGGTACGGTTTATGTCTCGGAAGGCCGCACGCTGGTTGTCTTGAGACCTGTTTGGGCGATCACCTCGTCCTGGATGACCTGGCCGATGCCGACCAATTCGCCTAGCATGTTGGTTAGTTTGGTCGGGCAGTTCGGCACGACGTAATTGGACTATTTTGTCGGTAGTTCAACCTCAGTGGTCTCGAGGCAGTGTCCTAATACCTGCTCCTTGGCTAAGATCCTTTGTCGGCTCATTTTGTTTCGAGGCGTATGGCGAAGCCCGTCGCCGTACGCTGGATATCCCGGATGTCGATAAGTGACAGACCCAGCGTCTTCCGGGTAGCCTCGCGCAGGGCGTAGTTGGTGAGAGATTTTGTCCATCCCTAGTGCTCTTCTGGAACTCTGATGAGAATGCGAATATCTTTTGTGGGTTGGGTTTTCTCTCATGATGAAGTATTTCGCCTCACTTGGAAGTTCGTTCCCGCCTGGTCGATGCCTCCATGCCTGTCTCTTCGGGTAAAGTCCCTTGTAGCAGTAGATCTGAGGCGTTGACCATCTGCAAGACCTCGATGGGATCACTGTTCGTCCGTATGCGGTTGAAGATCTCTTGTGCCTCCTCGGTCGACCGTGAGTGTATTATGCCGTATAGCTCGCGCAGCTGTTCCAACTCGTTGATCACCTCGCTAATGCGCATTTCCAGGGCTAATACCTTCTTTTCCTCCTCATCGGAGCGGTAGATGCACTCTGTGGTGGTTTCAATGCAGCGATTGCACATAGGCCTGCCGCCATTGCACTGCACTCGCGTTAATTTGCATGATTTCCTGAATAGAATCAACCACCAAGTTAAGCAAGGTCTTACTCGCGTCTTCTTCTTTCGACAGGATTCACAGGCCGCACGAGTTCCAATTCGGGAGATCTTAGCGAGGCCTGAATGCGAAGATTGAGACTGAGAGCCGGAGGCATCATCTGTTGAACTCGATGCTGGCGTAGTGTTGGGAAGCAGCGGCCGGTACCTACTCGACATAAGAAGCCTGGGCGGGGTTGTAGGCGCCCTGAGAGTTTCCACGTAACGAGAAAGATATTTAGAAGTGATCCTGATTTTGATTTCGCCCCGCAGAGTGAAGTAGCGTTGCCCCCTGAGGTGAAATCATGTTTTTCCAAAGAGAAAAGCAGAGTCTCTGTGACGCAAGTTTCTCCGCGTGGCTTCAGGTGCTCGACAAATGATTCACTTTGATTGGCCAGGTTGCAATATAAGGTCTCCCCGCTACCGGTGGAATTGCTCCGGGGTACATAATGAAGTCACCCTAGTAGTACTGTATATCACATTCCTAGTGATCTAGGCCTTCAGCACTTTGGCGAGTAGATTGCGGTCTAGAACCGCGCCATCACATCGAGAGCTGAACGAGCCAGTTCCGAGTGTAAAGACTGCCTTCATGGTAGAATGTAGTATTGAGCATTGGCAGCTTCCGCTCCAAAATAACATGCTTTGTATCAAGTCTAGGGTGGGGACCGCTAGGTACATGACTCTACCCCGGAAGCAGATGTTGCATCAGAATTAGGCCCTTCAACCAGCCTACAATCAATTTCTGGCTGGTCGAGGGGAAGTATCCACAAGTACCGCAGCTGCCTAAAAGACTGGGGCGCGAACCCGGGGGAGTGGAGACCGGCCGACAGTGCGAGTCAAGCGTACCTTGACCTTGCATAAGCCATTGAAGTACTTCAATTCACTGACTAATTGTTGCCTATTCTTTGTTCACAGTAGGAAAGAGTACGAGCCCTATACTGTGTGGTGATCTTGTCAAACAACAAGAGTTATTGCAGAAGAGGAAATTGTCAGTGCTCAATACTGTCCAATTTTCATATGGTGTCAACTTATGGATCCCGCCTTCTGCCAGCCAGGTCCTATGCATCCCACATTTTGATTTTCCCGAGCAATAAGCCCCTTAGCCCGGCAGGTGGGCAACAGCAGTCCCCGCAAAGACAGGTAGCATGGTGGCTACGGGCTGTACTTTCAAGCCCAAAGATGTGTGCGTATCACCCAGCCTGAACCAGCAGTGCTTAAGCTAAGAATACAAATAGTGCAGAGAGTCACATCCAGCTTATCATTCAGGAGCTGCGTGACATGGACCGCGGGTTGCGCAGCGCCGTCAAGCATCAGCAAATGGCTATGGAGGCGAGCTTGGTTGAATGGAGGCGCAGCGAGTTGTTAATAAATGCGAACAATAAGAAGCTGGTGGAGGAAACAGGGCCGAATAAGTAGACAGATAGATCTCGATCGCAGAGGGCCCTGGTGCTCTACTGGCCATCGATGGAACCTCATAGGATAGCGAATCGCCAGTCATCGCTGGTCATTCAGCCAATAAGACTCAACGGAGGATCCGAAAATATCGAGCCAATCATTGGGCTTGTACGTTGGGAAGCATTGATGTACTTTATGTATCAGGGCCACGTGAATCGCACTGGAGAACAGTACCTGGCAGCCTGGGGCGCAATCTATCTATCCATCATAATTACCTCCTCGTTTTACTTATTTGACGCGATCGAAAGATATCTTGTTCCTCGGCTATAACCATCCCCAGCCAGTATCTAACCCTCAGCAATGTCCAAAAGATACCGTCAGCTACTCCGTATCCCGGATACAGATGACGTAGCATCCAACTCGCACCCTTTTGGATCTTCTTCTACTTCTGGATCCTCGAGTAGCGAGCTATTGAAACGACAACGGATCGGAACACAACTAGCATGCAACGCATGTCGCAAAAGAAAGATTCGAGTAAGCTGCATTAATATCGACTTCATTATTATCTTTATCTCAACGTTGGTAACTAGTGCGACGGAAATAAGCCTCATTGTGAGGCTTGTCGACGACGAGGCGTACAAGAGCCATGTGTCTACGTCGAAAGCCACAGCCAAAGCCAGACGAGCAAAGAAACGGAGCAAATTCTTAACCTCTTCGACGTTATGAAGTCAGGACCCGAGAGCCAGGCCATCCACGTCCTACGAATTCTACGGTCACACCGACCTTGACACAGCCTTCTCAATAATCCAACCGAGAATAAGTCCAACACGACATATTTGTAGCCAAGAGCGGACTCGTGGGCCTACTCGACATTTAGGTTTAGAGTCCGAGCTCATGGCAAGGCATTCATTATCCTTCCCGCGGCTCCAACCCCTCGAGTCTAGTATCTTGAAGTCAGTTGAATCGCGCCGAGGCAAACCCCAGCATTCAGCCTTTCGTTGTCGAATTTCAACTTCCTTCTTTCAGTTTCAGCTGACGCCCTGTAGGGCAGTTCTCAGCACTGGCCGCATATCAGCCACCGACAGCCAGAACGCTGGCTCGCCGTTTGACTTCGAATCCAATCCATTTCAAACCCATCATCCTCGGCAATATCCAACACCGATCTTACGCCCTTGTGACGAGCGATTGGAGAAATTGAACATAAGTTTCTGGACTACCGTGCCTATTCCTTCCGATTTGGCTGCCAAGATTATATTGTTATACTTAGAGACAGATCACCCCCTGCTGGGTACCTTTGATCCGGATCTATTTGTGAATGACTTAATTAACTGTGAAACGAGGTTCTGCAGTCGATTTCTACTTAGTGCTGTCATGTATTGGGGTTGTGTAGGTCGCCTGAACTACTCATAGCAGCATCTGTCTCGCTGACACAAATACAACAGCAAATGTATAGTGCGCTCGATCCGACCGTCAAAGAGTATACGCCTCAGTTCAGTGACGAGACGGAAAAGCGTTGGGCAGAAGACAAGTCGAAGGATTCTCTTTTAACTCTCGCCGGAATACCGTTGCTAGGCTTGGCATATCTGGGTGATGGCAAAGATCATTATGCCTTGACGTATGTGTCAGAAGCAAACTCCATGGGAACACGTATGGGCTTTTTTGGAACCGAACACACTGTTGCAATGCCCAAGGTACGACAAGTAAACTCTGAACTACAAAGTGCAACATCCTATGCCGCCTGGGGCAGCTTCAATTGGGTAGTGTAAGTTGATACGCTGAGAGTAAGCGCCGAATATCCAGAGGCTTAACATCGTCAGGCTTATGGCTCTATTTTACCAACAGCCCGGCCTTTCATACCCTGAACACCCTCCCGTATGGCCCATACCGGGAAATGGCTGGCATGAAACCTCTGAAGGCAGCCCCGAGTCTATCCGCCAAACTTTGCAGTCGACCTACATGGGCGACACATTTCCAGTCCTTTGCCGATTCTGGCGAATAATCCACCAAGTGACTTTGCGATACTATCGCGATCAGCCTTATCCGCGCGAGGGCCTGAGCGATCATATCACACTTGCATTTGCCGAATACAAGTATCGCGAGCTCATAGCTTGGGCAGAAACGCTGCCACCGTCGATGGTGCGCTCAGAACAAAGTCCACATCATGTTCTGATCTTTCAGTATGTTGCAATTCTTTGTTCCTTTCTGAACGAAGTTCTTAAAAGACTTCTAACAGTACGACAGTATCTGGTTTCACGTAGCAATTCTTAGTATCTTGCACCCCTTCACGGTTCGAGCGAGGGACTCTTCGAGGTCTTTACGATTCAAGACATTCCCTTGTAAGAGGAGCTCGCCCGATGCGGCCTATAAAGCGTCTGTAAATCAACTCAAGCGCCTTATTGTGGTATACCGCAAGAATTATATGTCTTCGACTTATACGATGCTATGGCATACAGGCCTGATTCATGTGGCAAACGCTAATCTTGGCGACACAAAGGACCCTGCTTGGCGTTTCTATCTCTTTTTCTGCATTCAATGCTACGGACGTCTACGGCAGGCATACCGTTTTGCAGAAGCCATCGGCCGAAGTTTACTATCAATGGCACTGCAGCAAGGCGATTTACCAGCGAGCGAGGCGCGACACATAATGGAACAGTACGAGGAAAACCGGTTAATCAACCCACCATACGACATCCGGGCCACATTTATGGCGGACTTGAACCTTGCCATGACTAACCCTTCGGAGGCCAGCGTGGAAAGCCTGGCTGACAGGTTTGAGGACATAGCGATATTCCAAGAGTTTACGAATGCGGGGGGCTCAAGCGAGGACGAGCAGATAGAATCAGATGACAATTCTTGGGATACGCTGTGAAAATCTTTTGTGGTGGAGGCACGCGATGTGTTATGGTTGATCAGGTTGAAGCTTCTTGCAATAACTATTAGCTTAGGGTTGATCTCAATAGTCCTGAAGTGGCAGGTTATAGGACTATAGACCCAAGAGTATGGAGTTGGTTGCAACAACACTCAAAATAACCAATCAATACAGCCATTTGTGTGAGCAACAGCTATACTAGCCACTCTGAGCGATCTATCATTTGGTGACACTGACGTGGAATAGACAAAGTAGAGGGCGTATGACTTTATACCTTCTTAGCTGGCCCCGTGGGGAAGCAAGTCGTTGGTTGATAGGTGGGCACGACATGGGCCAAACTGGAAGATTTGCGACATCCGTTTATGTCATCAAGGATTGATATGTTTCTATAAGTATGCGATCAGAGTCGTGAACGGCTTGGAATAAGGGAGTGTACCTCTGGAGCACAAAGGCTCTGGTGATCGAAGATTCCGATGCTTCAACCGTATATCAAACTTCAAGCACTCTGGACAATCTGGGTGCTGAGGCTCTAGTAACCAGAGAGTCAAACAGCTGTTAGCTTCACAAACTGTCTATCACATATCTCGGAACAACTGGGGTGCTAAGGCTGCAGTGACCAAGCAAACCAACGCAGGCGTGGTAACAGAAGCTCTTTCCTATTTTTCACCCATGAACATGTTCTTGAGGTTTTAATGAGGCCACACTCTGTCAGCGGAAACATCTCGCACCAATGGCTCGAGTGGGAGTGTTGAGATCCGTAGTTTTACGGATCAATGGCTGTTCCGATCCATTGGTGGCTGGATGTGAATGTCCTCCTGTTAAATAGATTGTGCTGTTTCAGCGCTAGTCTTTTCTTCTTCAATCAATACAACATGCTCATTTCAACACGAATATCGAAGAGATTTTGATGCTAGCCATCTCCTGTGCAGCTGGTCCTCGCAGAAATTTCAGCATGTCTTGATAGATGTGGCTATTACTGGGAATCACAAGAACAAAATAGACATCAAGTCACCAACTTCATTGAATGCTTCATCTCAGAACCTCCCCTAAGACCAGTCGCAACCCTAATGCCCATTACGGATATATCATGCATCATCCTCAAGTTGCTAACGCTTGTATGTTCGTAAGTTTCAAGGTTCACCATTGTCCCATTTTACCAAGAAGGCAGTAGTACAGTGCACACCCTGAGGTGAGCATCCGGCCAAGCTATTTGGTACTGCAATATATATCGTTAATATGCTGTCCCTCGAGGCCGAAGTCAACTCACATCTTACAGGAGTCCGATCGTAACATCCCCTTTGACTCTAGCATAGACTTCAACCTAATTATCACATCAACCCAATTGTTACATCACCCTTAACTCGTGCATAAATCTCTACCTCGACTTCAAGATCCAGCTCAATTTTGATCTTCAGGCTGCTATCCTTCTCGCCCTCTTTCGCTGGTCGATCTTTGATCCGCGATTCACGAATTGGACCAATTCTTCTACCAGGATTTGTGCGCCGTAGTGCGCCGTCCTCAGTGACCTCTTCTGCCACGGCTGCATTCTGCATCGCAAGTTTGGTAGGTTTGCGGCCTCCTGTTGGGTTGGAAGGGGACTTGGTAAGAGGTAAGTCGCCTTCGGACTCTTCGGCGCTGTTCTCTTGCTGTTCTCTGTACATGCCATTAGTCTCGCGAAGGCAGTGCCGGGAGTTGAAGACCAAGAGTTGTTATGGAGACCTACGCTTGGGACATAGTGGATCGATGTTGATAAGATTTAAAATCAATAGAGCAATATGTATAGTAACAAGGAGGATGGATGGAAAGTTGTGGTATTTTATATGCATTGCGGTACCAGGGACCCTATCCATTTAACGGGCATAAGACTTCGTACAGGTCACGGCAGCGGGGTCGGCTCAATCAGAGCGCTCGTTAGTGACAATACCTTATCCTACACTATCTTCCGCGCAAAGAGCAAGCAGACTGGCAATAAGGCTATAACAGTGTCTTGCCCTAAAGCCCCGTAGGTGCTAAGCTGTTAGAGGCACAACACTGGGGCGGGGTATGGACCGAAGTCTTATGCCAATTGAAGGGATAACAAGACATGGGACCTATCTCTGTAACCTGTATTTAGGAAATATGCTTGTGATATGAACCTACGTATGACACCAAAACTACACGAACAGGCTTGCGATGTGACCTGCGAATGACACCAGAACTCTCCCCATAACCGGTTTATTTGAAAAATAGGCATTTGCTGTGCTGTAGGGAATGGGCATAATGTGTCATAGGATCGTATGTGAATGAAATACGTTTCACTGACGCGATCCCACGTAAAGCTTTTTTTCTTTCTTTTTCCTTTTTCCAACGAACTTCAATTTTAATTCTCCCTGGTCGTAGCAAATAGTAAATTCTGCGAGATAATTTTAAATTCAAGCACTAATCGAGGAATCATGGTCCTAGGAATTCTGACTGCCATAGCAGCTTGTCCTGCGATCATTGTTACTACTGAAGCGATTCGCCAAGGCCAGAGAAAGAATGCCAAAGAACAACACAGGGGCGTGAAATCGAACCTCATCGTTTCTTGCCGCAGTACCTCACCCGCGGGTAGGGACGTCGATGGGTGTGCCATAGTGTTGCGCAACAACAAGGTACGCATTCTGCGAAGCGATCTGGCAACGCAACAAACTGTCCCCTTGACCGCTAATGCAGTTGATAACCAGCTATACATTGCGGTGAACAAGACTGAGGGTCGAGTCAACTGTTCAGGTCATTTATTTGCAGGTTTTATTTCCTCCCCTATCCTGACCAAGACTGGGGTCGCAAGGGAGAGGGCCTGGTGTCTACAATCTACGATGAACCTCCACAGCTAAATTGGATATACGTGGATCAAGAAACTTATGAGGTGAAGTACGGCCCGCGAGTAGAGTCAGAACACCACCTTGCTGGGCCATGGGATTGCACTCGTATTGATAAGAGAATTACCTTGGAGGGCTGGGAGGGCTTCATGGCCGTGGAAGAAGATGAGGGGTCGTGGGCGCTCTATTTTGACCGAGATGACAATGGCTTGGCTGGCAAAAGATCTAAGGAAAGATTTTGGGAGTTGAGCTGACAAGGAAAGAGAAGAGAAAGGGTAAAGGTGAGCACGATTAAGTAGCCGCGGGGCCGGTGGGGCCAAATTTGGAGGCGGGCATCCTCGTCGGCTGGGGAAGTATTGGAAGTAGAAGAGGTAGATAGTGTGTCAGTTGTGTGCGAGGGTATGTAGACCCGCCCCTGCATCATGAAGGCCTTCAAGCTGCGTACACCGAAGTGGCAAGATATTGAAAACGCAAGACCAATAACTGCGCGAGTTGATCCGCATCGCTATTAACGGATGTATACGTGTGCTAGGTCTTATCCTGAAGGCTTGGTTTAGCTTCCTCATTTGGGGAGGAACATGGCGCGGCCACGGCACGAATAGCTTGATGACCCAGTTATATAAGTTGTCGACCGTATAGGCGTCGAGCTCATATTCCTATACCGCATGAAAGAAGAAGAGATATCGCTCCGTCAAACGAGGCGATTCCGGTCTTGTGGAAGGAGAGAGTAATTAGATCAATACGGTTATATAAATGATGAATGTGCCAATAAAATCCCAATGTACTGTACTTTAATAATAGATAACGGCCATATAAAGACATCTAGCTTTGGAAGGGTGTCGAATATGGCTGCTACTATAATGGACGTGGTTGTGCCACCTCTGCAGATCGTCCAAGACACCAAACCTAGTGACGCGGCCTTATGGAATTCTGGAGAACGGCTTATTGTATGCCGGTACCCAACTAACTCTAAGGTATTGCGATAGTGTTGTTTATGTTGCGGAGGGGTGCTTAGTGAAAATATTTATTTAACTTGATTGTTTATTATTGAGATGAGAGTTCTTCTCGGGTTTAAATCTCTAGATGATCTCGTCTGGGACTTTGTACTTTAAATCTAGGACTTTCAGACTAACAATCTGAATCCTGAAGGGAAGGGGAGTCCCCAGTTTTTCCAACAGATAGTCGTTCTCTAAACGAAACCAAAACAACTTGCGGCTAATCGTTCAGGCGAGCGCTATGAGCTTCAGAGCTACAGTGAAAAAAATAGCACCACTGGCATCGCTAGACCCACTCTTTAGCGCATTATGTACTTGAGCCGCTTGACGGAAAACGACTAAGGTAATGGAAGCAGACGCACCCCAAGATGGCGGCCATACCGAGCCATGATGTTCGCCGCCGCCGGCTTATCTGGCTTCATCCCTATTATCCACGGCGTCACCATCTACGGCTACAAGGGGCTCGATGACAGAGTCAGCGTTACCTGTATCGTCATCCATGGCGCCATGTATCTCTTCGGCGCAGTTCTCTATGTGATCGGGCATCCCAATCGTCTCCCATAGTGGTGGTGACTAACTGACTGACTGGGAATGTAGGCTCGATGGCCGGAGAGGAGTTTTCCAGGTGCATTCGGCATATGGGGCAGCTCCCATCAGATCTTCCACATGTTTGTCCTGCCCGCTGCGGCAACGCATTTTTATGGAATGGTGAGGGCGTTTGGCTACCATCACACGGTCTTGGGATCCCAGTGCTTGACCGAATAAATCGAGACCTTTTCGGTTGTGTACCGCTCTCTATGGACGTAAGGTCGTTTATCACTATTTTTCCGTTATACGGGCCATTCCCAAACCCAAGACCCAATATGCGCGCAAGACCACATCCCATCGCTACTGCTGCCCTGGACCCGGAAGCGCCGTCGTCATCGTTCACATCGCCTATACCGGACTGACTCTATGGCATGCGTCATCTGCTCCCCTTCTCAAGACATCATGAGTGCACCGTCACCCTACTCTTCTTGATGCAAACGCTTCTGCGCACCGCTATCAGGACACAAACAGCCTCTAGGAAATTTTAGCAAATAATACTCTAGACGAAGCAATAAAAGCGAACAATGACACTGGGCGACCATATGAAATAGGCCAGGTCTGCACGCAATCTCCGATGAAACGTAGCACCAACTCCGTTGTTTCGCCACCGAAGACTTCCAGCAATGTTCTAGAGTGAGTGTGATCCATGAGAGGAAGATTTGAAACCATATTGCGACTATAGTAATGGCTGAAAGACATTCCATTGTTGACTATGCAGCTGCATCGTTCTGATATGCAGAAACGATTGGGTTGGATCATATCCAAGTTGGAAGGGATTAATGTTATCGGTGACATCGCAAGAATTATAATCAGAAGCCACGAATTTCATAGTCCAGCTACAGGAACCTGGACTTTCTCACAATTTAGTGGCCAACCATGGCTCCCCACGAGCCGTTCCTTTTTCTCTGGCGCGGTGATGGCATCCGTTGGGCACACGGTGTTAGTGTGAAGCTCTTGCGGGGGGAAGAATCGGGCAAGCCGACCTCAGATTGCTGGATGGAGCCCTTCTCCAAGATCTGGCTTGATGACACCTAATGCCAAATTCGCTGATTAGTATCCCCCTAGATGCCGCATCATATGCGCCCCCGGCACCTTGCCTGCATTGCAATTCGGTTTAATATCGCCCGCGGAATTTCGTTCATTGTTGTTGCTATGCTAGGAGGTAAATGCAAGTGATCCACACTTTGTAATGCGACTTATGTTTTATTTAGGAGTACTAAGTAGTTTCGCCTTGAGCCATTCTCACTAGACTTGGGATGTGATCTTAGTTGTTTGCAGAAAACAATTCAGTGAGGAAGGGGTAAAATGTGTGGCAGAAATTTGATTTGATGTGTCTTGGTTTGGTAAGGGATGTCTCGCGTCAAGCAAAACCAGAAAGAAATGAAGGGGTCCAAAGCCATGGAGCTGAAAGGAGGAATGGCGGCTACCGGGGGGGGGGGGGGGGGGGGGCGCGTTGACGCAGTTTCTGGACCGGAGTGTCAGGGCCTTTCAGCTGTGCTACTATACGAATTCAAGGAACGATTAAGTCAGAAAAATTCACCTAAACAGCTAAGCTATGTCGCAACTACAAACCAGTACTGTCACATGCGATGTCTTTCCACCTGCTCCTTGGATGCCCGATAGAGACAGCCATAAGCGAGGACCCAGAACGTCGCGATTCCTGACCCAGACGCAACATTGATTACTGCTGGAAAGGTTGCGCCCCAGGGACGCGAGAAGATGTGAAGCGTTGATACCGCTATCGACAAAGACGTAGAGAACTTTGGTCTTCGTCACTTCGACAGGGATGAGACAGTCATGAGAATAAGGGACGAGTAGATCGTAACCAAGCGCCCGCGCCGTGTAATCATCAATATAGCATGCGCCGTAGGTAATGTCGCCCATAAGTCTCGGGATGCCCGGGCAGAGCTGGACGAGAATGTGGGAGAAGGTGCTAGCAAAGAGGAGTAGGCCTTCATGTAACTACAGTGCAGCTATCTGGGCACCTGAGGAACTGATACGATGGATCATCATGGGGATCCCAACGTTGTAGTTAGCCTGCAGAGGGCGATAGCGGCCTTGAGATTGGGATCTCCGAGGATCTCCTTGGGAGCTTGGTTCCAGAATCTGGGTGCTCTCGAGGTTTAGTAGCAATATTATCAAGAGATGTGGGCTACATGATCCTCACTCATACTTTGGACTCACAAACTCAAGAAAGAAACTGGTAGCCACGAAGCGGTAAGCAAAGCGTGAACAGCACCACTCTCACCCGGCCTCAGCCGCGGTTCGTCGACCCCTGAACGTCTTTTTTGGTTGCTTCAATGGCGCTCCTCTATTCTGTGTCGTTCGTGCCGTCTAAGTTTCGGCGGTGGGGGACGAAGTCGACTGAGCCAGCTAGGCCTCCCTAATATCGGCTATCGTGCCAAGGTCAGTCTGTCGCTGGTCCTCCTCCCTTCTCTTAATATGAAAATATAGAAGAGTAAGAAACAGACAATTCAAGTCATTTTCCCTCTTCCTTAACTTCTTTTCTTATACCAGTCTAGCTTGACTTCGGAATGAATAGTTCGACAGCAATATAAACCAGAATTTCTAGCACTGCACGGCCCGCTTTATGATCACTTGTTGTAGAAAATTTGATGAAATATCGGCCGAGGATTTGACTGAATGGAATTAACTCGGCTACCTATGTTCACACTCTCAGACCTTCTCTTGTGCGTTACAGTTTCCTCTAAGACGACTCCACGAGCATATAAACGATCCATTGAAAACAGGTTGCACTCTCTACGAGCCCTACTTCTGCCTTGCGTGCCCATTATACTATTCCCTATCAAAGTGTCAACAAATTGGCTCCTCAGCTGTCAATTAAGTTTTCCTTGTTCTGCTGCTGACCCCAGGGCCCAGTCTCCCCCCGATCCCTGGCATTGGCCTTCGCATCCTTAGCGGCTCGCTGGTAGAACTCATTGAGGATCTTGGCGGGAATACGGTTGAGCAACTCCTTGGGGTAGATTCGGAGGAGGGCCCATGCGAGATCAAGAGACTCGTAGATGGTTCGCGATTCGTACTGGCCCTGGCTAATGAACTGGCGCTCAAACTTCTCCAAGAACTCCAGAGATAGCTTATCCTCAGCCGACAGAGCCTCCTCGCCGACAACAGCCTTCATGGCCGCTGCATCACGACCGATAGCATACTTGGCATACAGCTGGTTCGACACATCACCGTGGTCCTTGCGGGTCATGCCGTCACCAATGGCAGACTTCATCAGACGGGACAGCGAAGGCAGCACGTTAATGGGAGGGTAGATACCGCGGTTGTCCAGAGCTCGGTCAACAAACACTTGACCCTCAGTAATGTAGCCAGTCAAATCAGGAATTGGGTGAGTGATATCGTCATTGGGCATGGTCAGAATGGGGATCTGGGTGATGGATCCGTTGCGGCCCTTGACACGCCCGGCTCGTTCGTAGATGGTGGACAAGTCAGTATACATGTAGCCGGGGTAACCGCGTCGACCGGGTACTTCTTCTCGAGCGGCTGACACTTCTCGAAGGGCATCGCAGTAGGCAGAGAGGTCTGTGAGAATGACCAAGACGTGCTTCTCGAGCTGGTAGGCGTAGTATTCGGCAGTGGTGAGGGCGAGACGGGGAGTAATGATACGCTCAATACTAAGCGGGGTCAGTCTAGTCTCAATTGAATGATATCATGACGGCTGCGCTTACGTAGGGTCATTCGCGAGGTTTAGGAAGAGAGTAACACGCTCCAAGCTGCCGTTCTCCTCGAAATCGCGAGTGAAAAAACGCGCAGTCTCGTAGTTCACACCCATGGCGCCAAAGACAATGGAAAAGTTCTCCTTGTGACCGTCGTGGACGCCCTTGTTGGTAACACCCTGCTTCTGGATCAGACCAGCCTGACGGCAAATCTGAGCGGCGATTTCGTTATGAGGCAGACCAGAGGCGGAGAAGATGGGGATCTTTTGTCCTCTGGCAATCGAGTTCATGGTGTCGATGGCAGAGATACCGGTCGAGATCATCTCTTCGGGGTATTCCTAGGGTTGTTAGTCAAAGTTTGAACACCAGAGTGCCTGCAGGAAGCCTTACACGAGAGTAGGGATTGATGGGGCTGCCGTTGATGTCGAGGTAGTCCTCGGCCAGCACCTTGGGACCCTTGTCGATAGCTCGTCCAGACCCATCAAAGATACGACCAAGCATGTCCTCAGACACACCGAGCTTCAAGCTCTGGCCGGTGAACTCGACTTTAGTCTATTACGTCTCAGTCCAAATTTCTTATTATGGCACTCATTGTTGCCTACCTTTCTGACATCGATGCCGGAAGTGCCTTCGAAGACCTGTTACACTTATTAATTGCCTTGTTGAAATATATCGCGTTTCGAGGAAGAACCTGAACGACCGCTCGGTCACCTGTTCATCACTGTGAGCCTGTGCCGCGTCATTACCTCCAGGATTTGTTTAATAACCGCACGAACCTCGAGCTTCCAGGACCTGACCCGATCGCTCCGTGCCATCGGGAAGAGTGAGCGTCACGATCTCGTTGTATCGCGGAAATTTGACCTAGTGTTGTCAGCTGGTAAGACATAAGCTAAGCGGATCCTTGAATGCCGACGTACGTTCTCGAGGATGACGAGGGGGCCGTTGACGCCACCGACGGTGTTGTAGCGAATCCTCGGGATGACCGAGTACGACGACGATTCGCGTGGGTCTACCATAATAAGCGCTAGAGCAGAATGAGAGGTAGATGAGGAGGGAGAAGCCGATCCAGAAGATGGAAGATGAAGTTAGGAAACGGGGAGGACGCCTCAAGGTGAGCTAAGGTTGGAGGAGGTTGAGTTAGCTTCACCAAAGTGGAGCACCTTGCGCCAGCTCGAAGACGCACGACCAATAAACTCACAGGGAAGCTGGTACTAAGTCTTCTTTCTCTAGGGTTGCCGAATAAAGCTACTTGTGGTTGTAGCTATCTACTCTTCCCATTTGATCGGAGAATTGTGGAGGTCAGCTGGGCAGATACTGTGCGATGCACAAAATACCATCTCGGTCTTCGGATGAAGGTCGAGGTATAACGGCAAATTAAAAGGGCAGCAGCTTCCCTTGTCAGTTATATGAAACTCAACGGTGCCTGGCCGGACCGGGTGAGGGCGGTATCAACCAAAGGTTTGACGGATTTTCACGGTGGAAATGATGAGAAAGGAGGATTGGCGGGTTTATGCGAAGAGGGAGAGGGTGCGGGGACATATCCCTTCGACTCCAGTAAGCCTTTAGTTAGTCACAGAACCAGCACGCACCTCAGTAACCCCATCTTCCCCTTTTGTTGTCCCTCCCCTTTTTATTATTTTATATTTAGAAACGACTTATCGCTACGTAGCTACTATCCAGAGTCGGATTCGAGTGACTGAGCCACATCCGTAGTAAAAACATATGTTTTAGCGATTGCTAAGATTTACAAGATGCCAAGGACGCGGTCGGAGAACCCCGCCGCTCGGAAGCGCGTCGACGAGATGGCTCGAACCAATGACACTTATGTTTCGGGCACCACCTGGTCGGCGACAAACCTTAAGCCTAGGCTTACGGAGCCTCCGTAACGCCTTCATTGGCCAACGCTGTGGTCGAGACCATTTTTTTGTGTGGGGGGGTGAGTTCAAACTTCACAGGGTCGACTTCCTGAATGCAAAGCCGGAACGCGGTGGCGTTGGAAGACCTAGTTCATTCCTCAAGTTGAAAAGTATGCGAGACCATCTCTCAAAATCGAAAGATGGACTAGACAGATCTACGGTTTGGTCGAAGATGCCCAGTTTCGACAAGATAGCGTCCTGGGGTCTCTCGAGGCCCTCGTTTGGCTGTGTTTCGGAAATTGCATCAACGGTGTCGCTAACTCTAGGACGAAGACTCTCTACAGGATTTCGGGAAGTCGATGTACAATAGGAACCCGCCTGGCCAAGCTCACTCAGGTTCTCATCCTCGCAATGTGTTACGGCAGAGGACGAAGTGTTTTAAGACTGATCCATGTTGGCTTAGTTTTTTTCACTGTGCTACCATCACCCTGAACAAAACCAGCGCAGAGTGTCCAGTAAACTTTTGGCTCAGGGAAAAGAGTTAAATCAATTGGAAGCAGTGGCATGTCAACTTGCTGGGGGAAATTTACTGTGAGTAATGAGAATGCCATGCCTTTAATGTAATATGTAGTATTTGGCAGTACTCCAATCAGGCATACATATCTTGAACATACTCCCGAGACTGGGGGTTTCGGGTAAGCACCTCGCCATCAAATCTTAACCCAGCTCCTCCCCTACCCCCGGAAAGGGAGGCCATATTTGTTGTCATCCCTCAGTGTCGCCATTATTTGCCTGGCAGGACTGGCTCGACAGACTGATACGCACATGCGAATCGGCAAGGCGATACGACAACCTTAGCATGTATTAAAAGTTATTTACAAATCATGGATGTGAGCGCTGCTTGAGCATTCTGAGAACACCCCGTCACGGTGTACGACCACCATATTAACGCCTCTCTCCAAGCAACTTTCATCACGGATATGCGCAGCGCGAACCTTGCAGCAGCCACATCGTAAGGATGATGCATTATCTGTATAGCCCGGCAGCCCTACAAGAAACATCATTAGCGTGAACCTCAATTCTGCATGCCATGTACTACTTGGTGGTGCGGCTGGGCTGCGATTGGACCCTTTGAATTCAGTGGTGCCGTCCGCTTTCGCAAGGTATGATTTCCAGACTCAGTTATCCACTTTCTTAAACTAGAAAGTCTAATTTCGGACCGCTGTCTGACTCCGTATCTAACGAAGCTTGAATATTAGGTGTTTTTTTTTGGGGGGGGGGGGGGGGGGAGGAGGAGGGGGGTTTTTTTTTTGTACAAAAGGAATTAACTCATAATCGCACTCTTCGGCCTGTCGAAACCCATGGTTCCGTAGTATGAAATTTGCCTCGCCTTCTTCATTATCCTCGTCAAAAAAAGGTGTGCTCAATCAACCCAGCATCTAGTGAATCACTGTGATAAGATGAGTTGTCGTTATAAAGCCCATATTTACATCGTAATGAATGGGGGAAAAAACCTGACACTTTGACTAACTATATCTTTGCTACGGGTCCTTCATTCTCTACTTTACTCGCTGGGATTATTCGCATACCCGAGGCTTTGCATACGCCATGGACGGAACCAGCTACTCAAATTCAACAAAGGCAAACGGGTCCGATTCCAGGCTATCGCTTTCGTCCATGCTGGGCGTGATTGCTGCGGTCTTAGTGGCCGTGGTGGCCCTAATGGCCCTTGGCCCGTCAGTGTTTTTTTTTTCCCTAGCTGCTTCTATCTCTACACTGACAATCTAGATGCATATTAACCCGGAGAAGACAACACCTAGGAGCACAAATAGATATTGAGAGTCGGGAAGACGTCCCGAACGGTACAATTAGTCTCCAAAATCTCGAAACCACAAGTCCAGCCCAAAACTACGAATTTCCCCAGGCGTCCAAATCGCAGTCATCCTTGGCTTCGCACACATCAAATTCATTAGAACTCTGGTACATTCTTGATTTTTTCTGTTTTTACTTTTTACTGCTAACTACTTAAATTATTTAGTGCAATATGTCTCGAAATTTTTGAGGATTTGGATACCGTTCGACGTTTGAAATGCGAACATGTCTATCATCGGCAATGCATTGACCCTTGGTTTCAACGGCAGCACTTCAATTGTCCATTGTGTAAGTCAGTATATGTGGCACGGCCGGAACGTAGTCCGGAAGTTCAACAAGCTGAAGTTAACGGGAGGCGTGACTCTGAGGTTACGGGTTCCCAGCTCCAACATGTTGATAGGCTATTCAGTCCAGTTCATGTACTGGCGCCAGTTTGAATTTGGACCTATCCTATATACTATGCAGCCGTATGGCATTTTGTAAGACCTTCTGGTCCCTACCGCGTTAAACATATCACTGATTACATTCGCGAGGATTTCCCCCGTGACTTAGTCATGCAGAAGAAATGGCTAACCCACTGCTCGTCGACTGCGACGCGTGACGCGTCGGCAAGCACTGGGCTTCCAATTTCGTTAAGCGAAAACCAGTGCTCGTGATACGTTTTAATCGTGAATACGATTATCAAAGAGCTACATGCGAAGGTCCCGCCTCTATTCGTGACAGGTTCGCGCTCTTAGAGAATACCATCAGGAAATATGGTATCACCGTAGTTGATATCTACAATTTCGACGAGACTGGATTTCTAATTGGCGTTATTGCAAGCGGTATGGTCGTCACGAGAGCAACAAGGTATGGAAAACCAAAATTAACCCGGTCTGGAAACCGGCAATGGGCTACAGTCATCCAAGGGATCAATGCCGAAGCGTGTCGACCCGGCTCACTATAATGCATATAGAACGATGACGTGCATGATAAGCGAGTTAGCCCACGGGTAATCGAACCATATAGGCGGGGGGGTTCAGGGTTCTGTTACATACCGAGTCGTTGGATCCGAGGCGAACAAGCAGGTGACGTTTCTGTGGAACGTACCCTATGTCGGGCCAAACAAATTCGACTGCTCTTGCGCGATAGACGTTTTCACCGTCAAAGTCTTGGGTGGGCGGGGAAATCAAGCTGTTGTCGTCTTCGTATTCGGTAAGTTGACCGCTAATGGTAATAGCCTTCTATCTGAGAGTCTGACAGCTCCAATAGAACTAGCTCTAAGGGCAGATCCAAGGTTGGATGATGGTGTGTTCGCAGCTGTCCCCAAGTATCCCTAGTGTGTTAAGGCTCCAGTAGGTGGCTTACCCTACAGTTAGATGAGCATAAGATTCAGCTACGTATGCACGATAGCACCCTCACTGCTGCACACCTTCCTTTGTCATCTTACTTTCTTGGCATGCAGATGTTAAGAAAGTAGCCCTAATTACACCAATCTTCTTAACAAGTGCACTACAACACCCACAATCCTGCGCTTCGCGCAGCCCACGGCGGCGGCGATGGCATCCGCCACCTCCTACCCGCCTATTGTCCCGGACCCTTTTGACCTGGGAATCCATACTCCTGCCAATCTCAATCGAGGAGCTAGCACTGCCCTCTTACAAAACAGCCCCGCTGTCGTGAATGGACCTGTTGGGGTCCCGCCCGCCAACGGGAGAACGGCTCAAACGCCGTCTTCGCCTCTCAATGCAATCTCTACTGCTGCGGCTACGGAAGGAGCCCAGATCGCCCATCCTGACTTCTCCCCTGACCCTACCTCGACTGCTGTACAGCAACCAGTCTCCATTTTTGAAGCAGCCACGAACCTCGCACGCGACCATGTGGAGGAGTACAATGCCAAGTTGAAGGTGTTTCAGGCCTTATGCGCTAAATTTGAAGAAGCAGCGAAACAATTCACCATTGGGCCCGAGCGGGAATTCGCCTAAAAGTTTGCCGATAGCTTCCTGGACTCCTGGAATCAGGCGCTTACCGACGCCAAATCTGCTCCGGCGCCTACCTACAGTATCGTCGCGGCCTCGCCTCCGGCTGCAAACAACGCCCTTGCCCACCAACCCCTACACCATCAACAACAACGTCAACAACAACAACAGCCCCCTCATCGCCAGGGACAACCGGCTGCAGGCGCCCCACCCCGAGAGGATCTCCGCGTCTTCATCCGGCTGGACGCCGAATCCTCGGCCAGGACCCATAAGGACTATGCAATCCGGACCCATATATCCCGGAAACTCGAAGTGGATCCACGAAAGATCCCGCGGGTTCTCCAAGTCAGGTCCGGATGGGCCGTCCTTACCGCCGACATAACCACTCGCGACCTCCTTGTGCAGAGACAGACTGAACGGGCAACCGACTTAGGAGCCGCCGCCATAGAGACTAGACAGGAATGGTTTATCTACCTAGTCTCAGATTACCCCTGCAAGCTGACCGACCTCTATGGCAACGAAGCGGATAGCGACGCAGCCGTGGACGAAGAAGTAGAAATCCAGACAAGGCAGAAACCCGTCAACATACGGCCCGTGCGGCACCAACCTGACAACCCCTTACTAACGATAGGCATCGACCCGTCGTCCACGAATATTCAGATCTCAGTATCATCCCATCGTTCTACCTCAACTCGGCGGATCCATACGGTCTGAATCCTTCTCGTGGCCATAATGTCCTGCAATATACCACCTTCGGCCACTACCATATCCACTCTTCGTCCGGGTGAAACCACGCCGCGATCTTCCAGACCAATTACTATTATAGGAACAACTCTAGCTGCGCTGAGTGCGTCAATATTCGAGAGGCCTATGTAAACAAGCAGCTCTAACTGCTCGTGAGTACTCTCACTAATTAATATAGACATATTCGATATCTGATTTACTTCTATCCTGGTATAGATACGAACTCGATATATCTGACCCCGTCTATAGGTACCAGGGTTATAATATCAAACCCCGCTTGTAAAGCACGAGAATAGCCGATCTTTGGAAAGGCGTGTGCGACCGCTAACTTCCCGTATCGATAGGCTGCATATATAAAAGCAACGAGTATTGAGCCATTAAGCCCTGACAGGTCGATAAGCATCTTGATATAGTCGGACTTACTCAGACTACTGATGCAGGCTGTGACGGAATCGAACCACTCTAATCTCGCACCGCAGATGAATCTACGCCCTTTGTGCTGTCTGCGCAGTTGCGGTGGGGCTTGACGCTAGGTATGAAGGTAACCCGACTTCTGTATTAGACTCAGCTTGCATGGTCCGAATCTCAGCCTTCGTGCGGCTCATGTCGAGGACGGTGCCGATGCCTTACGAGGCAAAAACAGGCAGATCCCTACCAGCTGCTGCAGTGTCAATATTCGCGTCGATGGAGTCCGAGAGCAGCATACAGCATATCCCATCGGTTACGGTGTTGACGCTGGTGAGATCGCTGGCCTTGGCCTCGGTGCTGATGATGTCGCCAGGGCTGGCATGCAAACTGATATTGGCCAAAGCGTTGATCCTGTCACTATTGATGATGGAAACGTTAGAGATGGCGTGAATAATCATTCTTGATCAGCACCTATGCTTCTTATAATGCGCGTTTGGTGTCCTCAGAGTTAAGGGAGAAAGGAGCGCGGTAGGTTCTATGTCGGTCTGTAGAATCTTGAGTTGCGAGACACATCTGGCGGAAGAAATGAGCCGAATCTGTATCCGGTCAAGTGTGCCGATTTGTTCGTCATTGACTTGGCCGGTAGGGCAGAGACACGGCTCATGATGGCGGCTTAATGATGCCTTCTCGGGCGGTGCCACCTCGCAAGTTCATCAGATGAGCCAAGATGTCAATCACCCGAAAGACATAAGCCAGTAATATTATGCGCACCAGTGGAGAACGTATTCCCTTTTTACGGGCAATCGGACCCGTCGTCGGTGCTTTGTTGCTTATAGGGATGTAGACATTTCGCGGCCCAATTCCCATTAACGTGCATGATAAGCGAGTGGAGGCGATCCAGCCGTTTATCATAGGCGCGGGCTAATATCAGCTCGCCAACTGGTACCGAGAAAGCAACCTTCCGGGCGATTGGGCTATCGCAACATCTCCCAATGGCTGGACCGATAACGAGATGGGTCTTGAGTGGCTAAAGCACTTCGATCGGTGCATAACCAAACGATCATATAGTCGCTATCGTCTTCTGATCCTCGATGGTCACGAAAGTCACGACTCCGTCGACTTTGAGGCGTATTGCAAGAGAAATAAGAATATCGCACTTTATATGCCGCCTCATTCGTCTCATCTACTTCAGCCTCTTGATGTCGGGTGCTTCAGGCTGCTTAAGAAGGATTATGGTCGAGAACTCGAGCATCTGATCCGATGCTTTATAACCCACGTTTCCAAGATCGAGTTCTTTCCCGCTTTTTATGCCGCATTTCAGGCGGCCATAACAGAATGCAATATCAGGGCAGCTTTCAGAGGAGCCGGTCTTGTTTCTCTTGACCCGGAAAGTGTAGTCTCAAAGCTTGATGTGCAGCTACGGACTCCAACGCCGGTTGAGGAGGAGGCTAGCCACTTTACCCCTTGTGTTTCAAAGGCGCCAAAGACCATATCATATTTAAGGCCGGGTCTCAGTCAGAATATCTCGAAAGACAAATCAGAAGGCATCAAAGCAGCTCTCCAGAGTTAACTTTAGAAGCATTAAAGTCTCTTTCTAAGGGAATAAAGGCAATAATGCATGAGGATGCCTTGTTAGGGTTAAGGTCTAAGGTCTTCGACAAGCGAATGAGATGCTAAGCCGGCGGCAGAGAACAAGAAGGACCCGGCTATAAAAGAGAGGGGTGATGACAGTAGAGTAAGATAGGCGAGTAATTGATCAGATGGGTGTTGATTCGTAAGGGGTGGCCGAATCGTCGAGAAGTGGTGGTTAAGGAAGGTCGGTACGAGCGAAGGAAAGGTTTTGTGGAGCATGGAGCAAGACTGGCATTACACAAGAATATGCTAGATAGTGGTTGCGATGTCTGGGGAAGAATATAGTGAGTTATTTTAATTGATTAGACGGTTTGTTGTGTTTTTATGGCGATTCCTATATTAAGGGCTGAGACTTTTTGTCCACTCACTTGTCTGGTCCACTCGCTTATCATGCACTTTTGGCTATTACACAATACCCGGTTCTGGACTCATACTCCCCTTTTCGAAGAACCGGAAGGTACCTAGACTGGCCGAAGGCTTACCGCTGCTCCCCGTCTGGGGCTTAAGGGGATACATGGCCCCTGGGTCACTACAAGACAGGTCACCATGGTGCTTACTCACGGCAGTGGTCCGAGACAGAGCCAAGAGCGCCAGTAGGGCTTGATGTAGCTCTCTAGACTCGGGTATGGAAGCAACCAGGCACTAGAGCCAATGACCCTGAGCCAATTTGTTCTTCAATATCTATGTATAGGACAGATGCTCCTCCACAGCTTGTATCCCCAAGCTTACGCAGCCATTCTTCCTGCATGGTCTCCTCCATGTTGTAGACTTCTAGTAGTGTTAAAATTAAGGTCACGGCCGCGGTCATAGTCATCAAACTCTGATCGAAAGGACTACTCGGTAGCATTATGTTGCAGCGAGGATCAGCAAGATCATGAGGATCAACAGCTTCGTCAGCTACGCCTGTTCAACTCTGATCTTGACACAGTTTTCGGCCACAGCCAGGGCCCTGGTCAGGGATACAATCCAGCCTTGGCAGCGTAACCTGTGACACCGGCCCGCCAAACTCCTTAAGTCGATAGAGTAAGTTGATGTTTTATTGTCCAAACTGGTAATGTCGGGAAAACCACGGGTCATATCAGACGGACCGTGATTCTCCGAGCAGCATCTCCCCTGTCTAAAGCTAAGGCTATCTATAAAAGCAGCTCGCTTCAGCCAACAACCTAGAAAATACAAGGCTCATTGAAAACCTCATTCTATGCTCAATTTGGTGCACTCTAGCTGGTCGTCACATGTTGTGATGATGGAAGGAGGAATTGAGTGTCAGCACTAGTGCGTGGAAAGAGGGGCCGTGACAATATGCTACAAAGAGGCACTCATCAGCAGAGCAGGTTAAATCCCCAATCTTCCGTCCTGTATCAAATATATCAAGTATTATTTCAAATCCAGTATTTTGCATTTATTTGATTGATTTGTTTGGCAGTTTGTTTGATTGGATTGGATTTATGGGCAGCGCTGCATCCTGGATCTGCGGCTGACGCAAACGGTGCAACCATTTCCTCACTACGCATCATGGCCAATCAGCCCAAATCAAGCTCGGAAAGCACGCAACGACCGAGTTCTCACCAAGCAGCAGTCAGTTATCAATCGTTATCAGTAAAACATGTGACCAAGTTATATCTGGCATACCAAATCCTGTGGCATGGCAGTCCGAATTCAGTACTATGCGACTCGACGCGCCCGACGCGTGGTGCGCACTTGGTGAATCTTCCAACGTGCCGCCTAAGATATGTTAGCGGGTATAGTCGTAGCTCTGTGTTCATCTATGGAAAACGAAGTATCTTTCTGTTGAGATCCATGGTTTAACGGATCAATGGCTATTCCGATCCATTGGTGGCTGGGATGAAGATGTCTTGTCAATAGCTTCCGCTAGTTAGCGCTAGTTTTTTCTTTTTAATTAATACAACACAATATGCTCATTTCAACAGCAAGCACCACTAAATTTCCCATACAAATTTAATCGTCGGCTGCCAGCCGACGCAAACAATAACTGCCAGGGTTGTAGGCGACTGATATAGATAGATAGAGTTCATTACGCCCGGGAGAACGAATCTCATAGTGCCAGTAGGTACGCTAAGCCATTTACGATTCCTCCACATTGATCCGGTCTACGCAAAGAGAAAGCCCCAATTCTCTTCAAGTCTTTTCCGTTCTAGCCTCGCTTGGTTTTGTGTGACAGGCCTGCTTGAAGGCCAATTTTTCCAAGTGTCCAGCATCCTATCTTCAGCAGCTGAAGCATGGTCTGTCAACTTGAGGCTGTTTGGTGTTAGTATCGCCAGGTATGGCCGCTAAATGTTGTGGGTCAGTAAGTGATCCAGGCTGGTTTGCATCAAGTCTCTTCGTATCCATGGGCCTGTAATGAGATGAGATGGGCTCTGGGGTATAATATGGATCAAGTGGCGAACAACCTGATAGCTAATTCAAGTCAGGAGTCTGTAATGTTCGTGTCTGGGAGGTTATTTGCGTCATGCGTCCTGAGCAAGCCGGAGCTGATATCCCCACCTGTCATGGTTCTGTTGGTTCCATCGGGTTGCAGTTGGGGGCGCTGTTACTGGGCAATTCGGCTTTGGCAGCGCCCATGTTACTTGCGGTTGGATCGGCTCTGGCTCCGTTCGAGGACTTTTCCAAGGAGGGGAGACATTAGTTTCGCAATTGCTGCTCATATTTGGAGCTGCTCAGGAATTTCGGCACCGAGTCCTGTTTCCTGTTAGGGTTTGGTCGGCGACCCTGAGAACGGGTATGTTAGGGCTTAGGGGTGAGCGTTGAGCCGAACTTACACTGGCCATCAATTTCAGCACGGCAGTTTGGGCGTCCTCAAATAGCGGCATCGCTTCTTGAAGAGGGTAAATCATGGCAATATCCTGGTCGACAACCTTGGTCATCAAAGTGGCGAGGCTGTTCCGCAGCTGGTGATCGATGTTGAGTTCGCAAGGCGAGCCAGGAGCAAGATAAGCATTATAGATGCCGTACACCTGAGCCATGATCTCCTTGATGCCGTCCATCGCGTTCAAGTTGCGCGCCTTCTGGGCAGCGCGCGTGGCCGCCTTACATCTCGGTAAAAACTCGTGTACATCTTGGTAGAAAGACAGATTCTCCTCACAATGCGTATCCCGGAGTTGCTCGCGGAAGAGAAGTCGCACGGCAGGGTTGTTTAGGATCTCGTTAAGTCGCTGAGTGCTGGAATCCACATTGATGCCGTTCCGCTGAGAAATAGCACCACCCTCGCGTTCCGACACCCGCCCACGTAGTCCTGAGCCATTGATAAGGTCCCTTCCTCCCTGTATCAATTGGTAGATGGCATACTCGGTGGGCTGGAAGATATTGCATCCGGGGTTCTGGGACATGTAAGTCCAGTCCTGGGCAACGGGCTCCACCAGTTCATACTCGACGAAGAGAGCGGCAACCTCAACGGTTTCCCGCTTGTCCATAACGGTAGAATAATCCATCAACCAGTCCGTTGTAGCTTTGCCGGTGAAAGTATTCCTGTATTTCTTTCCGTTGACCATGAGCTCGGCAGCCATCTTTACACCACCAAGACCATCCCGGTAGTCCTGCAACAAGTCTGAATCAGCCAGTTTCACACTAGACTTAAAGTTAGGACCGCCAGCAGAGACGAACCGACGGAAGATAACATCGATGGTGTCTTGGTCATGGATAAGCTTGTCAGTTTGTGGGTCTCGTTCGATGTGGAGAAGCTGGATGACTCCAAGATCAGCAAGTTCCGACACCTGCTTCTCATAAATGCCATTTCTCGCGCAGAAATAATCCAACACGGCGATTCCCTTGGTTGTTAGCAGCCAGACGGATCCTTTCATAGTATACACCTGCTGGTACTTACCACCAGCTAATTCGATGAGCCGGGCCTCGACGAAGCGCTGGCAGGTGGAGCGAGCCACATCCTTGGCCATGGAGAACGTGCTAGTAATTGTAGTGGTGATAATGCTAGAAGGATTATTAGGGTCACGTATGCGGTTGGCCTGGGAGAATTTGAGAGAGCTCAAGTTGTTGATGGCATCTTCAGACAGAAAAGTATACTCGATCTTGGTCAACCGGACGCGGTAAGCCGAGAGCGGAAGCAGACTGACGATAAGAGTGGAGAACAGATCCTCAAAGTCCTATTATGTTACTAAATCAGCTAAAGGTCAATGTTATAGCAAAGAACGAGGTTTTAGGAAGCAGAGGAGCAGTGGCGGCCATCGCAAGTGACTCGACGCAGGCCGCACTCCCGCCCACCAGAGAAAAGTGTTAGATAGGCGTGCAGACAGACGTCAGGAGCCATGGTACATACCTTGGTGAAGGGGCGGTCATCGTCCGCCATGCGCAGCAAGCCCGACGATGTCTGATGCATCTTGTTTGTGGAGGGAGATTAGACGGGAGACAGATAGTTCAGATCGTGTGTAAGGTTGGGAAGGCGGATAGTCCGCCAGCACCACCTTAGAAACGAGCTTGCCGCCTAGGTTAGGACTAGACAAGAGAGGCTGGCTCGATGCACTTCTTAAGCGGTGGTATTTGCCTTGGGTTCGAGGC
This sequence comes from Fusarium redolens, assembly GCF_020744475.1. Taxonomy (NCBI): domain Eukaryota; kingdom Fungi; phylum Ascomycota; class Sordariomycetes; order Hypocreales; family Nectriaceae; genus Fusarium; species Fusarium redolens. The sequence continues at coordinate 757,321 of NW_025763683.1, read as the reverse complement.
GAGGACCTGCCAAGCAGTGAAGATCTCGAGTGGGCACCGTTGGACTGGCGAGGTGGAATAGCAGTAGGCTCCGGGATGGCAGCGATGACGTTTTGGGTACGATCAAGGGCAGCCGTGGCCAAAGCGAGGATGCCACTCCACAAGCGCTGGTTGAATATTGAGGCGGAGACGGTATGACAGCGACTGAAAGAATAAGTGGTAATGTGATCAGGAGCGAGCGGCGCCACGACGACGCCTGAAGGAATAACTGTCGACTGTTCTGAGAAAGAGGAGCAGGGGAGTAACAGAGGTTTATTTGTCAAGGGTTATATGAGGACTAGTAAACAGGTGGCCGTAAAGAATTCGAAAGAGTGGGCGTCTAAAAGGAACGAGGAAAGGATTGGGAGGGAAAGTTTGCGCTGGCGACGGCAACGGCATTGTTCATAGGGAGATACACGCGCAAGTGTGGCGCAATGTCACAATCAATATAGAGCGTTATCACTACCTGCATGTCACATTGCTAAATTCAGGCAAAATTGTAAATGTTGCACGGGGTTATCCTTCCGGATATTCAATGTCAAACTCGAGTGCCGGCCAGAGAGCACTATTAAAATCCGTGAAAAGTCCACCACCGCAGATAGGCAAGTGAAAAATAGACCAGACGATATTCCAAAGTATTATTATCACGCCCAATAATACAAAGAATATCTTAATATATATTTGCGCCTTGCATCCCATTTTCTTCATCATTTTTCATAGTCAATCCAGTTCCAGACCAAAGCCCGCTAAAAATGGTGCTTATGAAATACCGGTTACACCCTTGTCGGTGGCTTACAACAGCGATTAATGTCGTAACGTTTAAACGCGGACCGTATGCTCGTCGCTTTGGTCGAGCCAAGATGATGGAGAATAAAACACAGACGCTGACCCCACTTTACACTCCCAACCCTGAGCTTTACGAGGGGCGCGTGTCTGTCTCAGGCTTTAGAGCAAAGTCATCTCTCAGTCATTAGTATCGGTTATATGACAAGACACGATGGAACATGCAGACCATTTCACGATGATAACAGGAACGCGGCGACGGCAAAGTGCAGCGGCAATGGGGGTCGAAGAAAATAAGAACTTGTTGGTTATTATGGTGGTGGCTTGATGCTTCACGCCTCGCTAAAATATAACCCCCTTCTCCATACTGTGATTGGACAGGAGTCCTCGGAGCGAATCTGGTCGTTATGATTGGCCACTGAAAACTGGAAAGCAAGATGAGGCGTGAGCTATGACTCGCGATGACGCGCCGCGTCTTAACTCAATCTGCGTCGCACCAGGAATATGAGGAAGAGAATGAGATGAGTTTGTCTGGGCAGCTACGTTTAAGGACTAAGTTGATTCCCGTGGACTGATAGCCTGGAACCTTTGAATGGCGTATTGACGTGTACGACTTAAGAACAACCCAAGACGAGCATCATACTAATCTCGACCTTTCTCACGTATGGCTCGACCACTCTCGACTCCCTGCTTTGACTGTGACTTTCTCATCCATTCTCCCCAATCTCTGCTAGATAGCATCCATCCACCCGCCCAACATATATCCTCCATAGGGACAAGACTCTCCCAGCTCTATGGCGGCCGTGGGAATCTTTCCCACTCCATAGCCTATCCGTTATCATAGTCCGACCTTTGGACTTAAAGACTTGTCTGGATTCTCGGGCGAAGGGTGTCGCTGGGGAGCTAGCTGGCGTTGGCAATCTCCTCTTTATCTTTAGTCTGACATGATCAAGTGGGGCCTTACCCTTGGCCGGCCTCGGTGCTCGCTGATGCACATCGTCGCGTGAATTGCTCGAAGTCGCCCTTCTTCATACCTGACACTTAGTATCTTCCCGTGGTATGTCAGATCCTCATCCGTGATGAGGATGATGGGCATAGGGGGGAACCACATTTGCGGTGTTCGCGATATCTTGGTGGTGATATTGCCCTGCGTTAGGTCATAAACCCGCAACGGCCCTCGAGGGAAGCTGGCGCATCTATCCAGATATAGATTAAGGGTCAGGATGGAGGGACATGCGTATAGTCACAGAGAAGTTTTGTGAGACAACACTCAACACATGACGATCCATCGATCATCGTGTGATCATGTATGTAGGGACCCCTGGCTGCAGGATGTCCTGTGAAGTTTGAACTCGCCCCTCACAACGAAATGGTCTCGACCGCTGTGTTGGCCAATCAAGGCATTACGGAGGCTCCGTAAGCCCAGGCTTAAGGCTTATTGCCGATCAGGTGGTGCCCGAGACATAAGTGTCATTGGTTTAAGCAAGCCATCTCATCAACGGGCTTCCGAGTGCTGGGGTTCCCCAATTGAATACTTTGAGCCGGTCAGCGGCAAATAATTCGAATGCCTGCAACGAAAAGGATGACGGGTCTGATGGGATATGCCGCTGATATGAGATGATTTAAAATTGGGGTCTCTAGAGCTGCCAGTCCAAAATGAGACAAACCCTCGGCCTCGGCCCATTTTAATCGCTATTACAAGTACCCTTCAACGTGTGGTTAAATCTCAAGCGGGTAACTGCTCTATCGTTAGACCAATTTTAGAGACAACTAATAATGCTTATCGAAGGAGGGTTCTTCCTTTCAAATCTGATACTAAACGCATTTGCCAACGCGGCGAAAAAGCATGCATACTAAGGTACCTGCAGTTTTGAGGTTTCTCACTAGAGGCTTACCGCAGTCGAAAATGTTTATCTCCGCACCCTCCCTCGTCGCCCCAGCCCGCTGATTTTCCTTCCTCATCATTCCTACTTTGAAAATCCATCAACTATTTGATCAAAAACACCTTCACCCGAACCCACAAGATCCCACAATTTCAGACAACTAGTAAAGGGAGCCAGTGGCCTCTTAATTTGCTATTACAACTACCAATTCTTCCCAAGATCAAGATGGCTTTTTTTGCGTCCGACGGTATCTGCCCAGCCGATCTCTATCAATTCTTGGACCAGCTGGGAGGGATGGACAGCTACAACATCAAGCAGCCTTCCCCAGCAACCCTAGAGAGAGAATCACTACTAAATTCGCGACAGCGCTGCAACAGCGCATACATCAGCACTCAAAGAGGTCCTAGTGTTAATCTACGTACCGCGTCGCACAAGCCGAAGAAGCGGTTAACAAAGAAGATGGCTTATAAGAAGCCGTCTTCCTCAGAAGCATTAAAACAGCCACACGAGAACCATAACTTGGCTGAGAAGCGATACCGGAGCCGGCTGAAGAACCATTTCGAAAGTCTGCTCGCCATATTACCAAGGCCACCCTCTAAAGATGGCAATAACCGTGATAGCTGCGACCATAGCTTTAGCAGAGCCGAAGTGCTAGCCCTTGCGCGAGAGCGCATCGTGTCGCTCGAGGAGGGCTTTGAGGCGATGGCTAAGGAGCGGGACCAGCTATTGAGAGATATCGCTCTAATGTACGAGTTCCCACATCAAAAGTGAAGGATCCCTAGTTGGCTAAGAGCTATATATATTGTCTGGTAATATTTCTATAATATTTCTACAGTTATTTATGGCTCTAAATCTTATCACGCTTGGCTAACAGACCTAAGCACGCGTGTATTGTGCCCAGGCGTTATTCATTTACTCGTAGTTATAAAACCATAATGAGGCTGACAGCCGTCCTCCTAGGTTTCAGCGACCTCCTACCGCCTATTTGTCGCAATATGACGACGTTATGGGTGATTCGGTGTTAATAGTCACAAACGTCTCTACCACTAATCCTCAAAACCCGACCCTGATTAGCCACCATAATGGCCAAAATCGGCCACTAACTCCGCAAACATGTGGTAGCTGGTTGGTGAAGGTGTGTCGGTCTGCTACTAACTGTAGTGAATAGCATATCCTGTGTTTGATTGTGAGATCCAGTTGTGGTTATCTGATGGCTAGTCCGTTCTGCAATGTGGTTGTGATGACGAATAGGTGGATTGGACAAGGGTCTTTTGGCGCGCGAAGTTGCTATTTTGCGTAACAGATTTTGGGGGGACAGAAACTTTCGCTTGGGGTTCCCGAATCTAGAACTATACCTAAGTATTGGAGTACAGTACTGTATTCTTAGGCATCTATGTGAAGAATGAAAATCTGTGTATTTTCCCAGACATATATATCCTAACTTTGCTACGCCTAGGGCAACTCCCTCTAGACGCATGTAAGTATGAATGACAGAATAAGCTATGCTCTGCCAAACAAGTGTGACCGAATAAATGAAAACTTGCGCTCCTGGTTTGGATATGGTTCCTTATTAATGTTGAAGTAACCATCCCCATTCCTGTGTGTCTTTGACGGAGTATTACCTGGATAAGTCATGTGTTCTATTGGCGGGTCCTTTGCAACGGTCGAGACACTTAGCCTGTCTGCAGCAGCGGTCGCTTGTAACATAGGCCATCGTCTGAAACAGAGCCCGAAGGCCCTAGCAAGTTTCCTTGGGGCGACTCTAAATAACCAAAACTGGAGATATGTGAAGGCAGCTATGTTCGTAGAAGCAGGAAATTTGCGGGCGGGAAATAAGGTTAAAGATACTGCGGTTGTCTAAGTGTATGGACTTGGCTGATCTTTCTAGCTCGCGGGCTACTGCGCGGTACGGCAGAAGACTATGATGGGAGAGACCAGCTCGGTCCGAGCGTGGTAGTCCAAAGATCTGAGATGAGACACATCACAGAGGATCGAATCAGGCACGAACCCACCGCTCCGTTCAGTATCGACAACCTGCATTTTTAGCCACTTTTCGCAAACCCGCTCCATCAAGGTCTGTTCGTTGAACCTATTGCCATTACCAGCACCGCTTCCAATCGTTGTTGGCGGTGGAAAAGCACGTCACGGACACACGTCAGTGAGCGAGCGCAATGACCCGGGCATTAAAATCGTCATAGTCGCGTACCGTTTCACTTGTTCTAGAGTCAGAAACAGATATTGGTGGCTTTGTAACAACGTGAGTGCCTTTACCTATTTGACTCTCCACCTCGACGAATCTCCTGGCAAGACTGTGGCCTGTATTAGTACCGGGCATATTCATGCTCTCTTTGGAAAATGGAGGGAAAAGTTGTGGCGACGAAAGTCAGGTGCAATGCCTGGCCTAGTGTCGGTGATATCGATATTGATTATTCTGTTTGTTGGTGCTGCAGGGTCTGGACGCACCTGATATGCCGCGACCTTGATGAAACCTTGTCTAGTGAATTTAAAGGCATTGCTGCATAGAATTAAAATAATCCGTCGCACCACGCCTGCTGGAATTTCGAATGTCTCGTCTACCGCAGGATCAAGTCCAGCATCACAAGGGTGGCTTTGGAAAATTGACGCGCATGCCTGTTTCTCCCTTTGTCTAACCTCTCTTCGTTCATTGCCTCTAGTGCGACGAGTTGGGTGTAGGGATGATCCTCTACCTCGTCAAAGGGCAGCGTCGCAGTATAGATTGCTACTGATACGTATGTCCGGCGTAAATACAATTGATAGCTTCTTAGACGGGCGTATCCAGATTAAGGCGCGATGTGAGATGCATTAACTTATACCGTCTGTAAGTGAAGTATTCTGGGAGGATGTTCCAGTTGTCTAATCTAGGACATGGCAACGCCACACCGCATATAATCTACCTTTCGTAGCTTGCGCTTAGCTTTATGTTTAGGAGCATAGTTGTTTAACAATAATTCCAACGGTTTACTCCTCTATTAATATCGTTAATTCTATAACTTCATGCTTGTTATTCTATGACCTCCGAACTGTGCCAAAAAGGTTTCAGGGATGCTGCGAAGCATTGTCGAGCAGAGTCAACGTGCAACAAGAGCAGTGCCCGTGTGCCAGTGTGAAGGTTCACCAAGGCAAAAGGCTTGTAGGATGTGGAGTGTCTGTCTACTCTAGGAACTCTTGACATTTCGGTGAGATGCCTTTCGGTGAGACGCCGAAGCAGACCATTAACCAAACCTCAAGCGTATAGCCATGGCGAAACCCGGCTATCGCGACAATACCACAACGATCTATACTAGATACTACAACACCAGTCGTAATAACTAGACGCGGTTGCCGGATCTAATAACATAAACCAGTGCTCTAAGCCAAAACTGCAAGGCACAGACTTGATCCATGATTGTCATTTTCTTGTGATATAGCGATACCTTCCTTCACGAATGATAAGGATCGAAACTTGTTACGCTATGAATTTATATAGTCAGTCCACGGTTCGGCGAGCTTCGGTACAAGAGGCTGTGGTTCCATTTCCTCTCGCCGGTGGTCATTCCACTGGACACAGACTTTGTTCAAAGCATGATGCGTATGGCGAATCGCCTCCGACTCTCTTATACAATTAATGGCGAGGAATAACCCTACCCCTTCGTTCCACCCTTCGCCCTGTCTTTAGCATTATGTACTCGCTCCCTAAGACCAATGTGTTCGCTGACTCTGGGACCTCTGAGGGATGTTATTGTCCTCAAAGGCGGAGGACGGAATTCCTCCCACTTCTCATCATCTTTCTTTGCCTGTTCCATATCCTTTTCATCAACCTTTTTGTCCCTTTTCCTCTTGCATAAGAGGAGGAAAGAGATGAGTTTGGCACATGGCCATGCGGCAGCCACTCCAATTCTCTCGGCCCACGAATCAGGAAACTTACGGATGACGGCACCCCAGGGGACAGAGATGACTCCAAGCCCAATGGATAAGCCCCACTCTTTTCCATTTAGAGGAACGATCTTGAAGGCTTGACCACCAACGAAAATGATGAGCACCTGCCCACCAACCATGATAACATTTATAATCATAAAGAACCAGTTGCGTGTAATGCCTTCAAAGATGTTGAGTCGATTATCCAGCCGTCGATTGTTGAACTCATTGAAGATCTGAAGCCACACAAATGTATTGAAGACCAGTGTGTTCAACCTTTTTTGTTCTTGCTCCTCCTTCAAATTATATCCAAGCAGCAAGTCACCTCCGAAGTAGAGAGCGAATGAAATGGCCAACTGGCATATCGCCTGGCCAATAATCATCTTCCACATCCGAGAAGTTATGAGTGGGGCGGACTTCCTGTCAGGCTTCCGGTCCAGAACGCTGCGAGTTGGAGGATCTGTGGCCAGAGCCAGAGCTGCGAAGGTGTCCATGATGAGGTTGATCCAGAGCAGTTGAACGGCATTGAGAACTGATTGCTCCCGATCCGAGTACACAGCCGAGACAAAGGTCAAAACGACAGCTGTAATGTTGACAGTAAGTTGAAACTAGAGCCAAGAATTAGCATGGATGAGTTGCATTAACATGGGCATTAAATACGTACCTGTAAGAACTTCTTGACGCTGTCATTAACGGCGCGGCCCCACAGTAGAGCCTTCACAATGGATGCAAAATTGTCGTCCATGAGGATGATATCAGCTGCCTCCTTGGCTACTTCCGTACCGGCAATACCCATGGCAAATCCAACATCAGCCAGCTTCAAAGCCGGAGCATCGTTCGTGCCGTCACCGGTAGCTGCCACCGTTTCTCCAAGGCTCTTGAGAGTCTCTACCAAAATTCGCTTATCCTCCGGGCTAGATCGAGCGAGAACCTGTAAGTATGGTACAATGTCCTTGAGCTCCTCGCTACTTTTTCGCCGGAATTCTGGCCCTTCCATGACAACCCCCCCTTCTTCAGGACGGTAAATGCCGCACTCCCTCGCAATAGCACTCCCCGTTAAAATGTTATCTCCCGTCACCATGCGGACAACAACACCCGCCCGTCGACAATCGTTGAGGGCATCGATGACTGTAGGTCGTAGAGGGTCCTTAATGCCGAAGATGGCGAGCAAAGTCATGCTGTGATGTATTTTGCTAAAGTTAGCAAGGCTTGGATCGTCTTCCGATGCAGAGCCTTCTGGAGGCCACGAGTCGAAATCACGATAAGTAGAGCCGATGGTTCTGAGGGTCTGGCCAGCATAAGACGTAATGGTCTGTTTCAAAGCCTTGTGATGCGCGCTTGTAAGCTCAACTGTGGACCACTCCCGAGAACCAACGTGCGTGGCAACCCTGGTACACTTTTCGAGTACAATCTCGGAGGCTCCCTTGACGTATGCCCTGAACTTTCCGGTAGGCAGCTTGATAACCGACGCCATGAACTTCTCCGCCGAGTCGAATGGCACTTGTTGTACAATGATGGCGTTTTTCCTTTCTTCCTGCACTGGCCCAGCACCTAGTTCATCTCGGACGAACATTAACAACGCACCCTCGGTCTTGGAGCCGATGAATGCTGTCTTTCCATCTTGGATGCCTTCAAAAGCTGAGGAATTAACCGCATTTGACTGAATGATCAACCGTTTAATCTCGCAATCCAAGGACTGCACGAACTCCTCAGCAGACACTTTTGGAATGAGTTCAGAAGTGGACAACTCTGACAATAACTCATCGGCGTTGTCTGCCACGTTCCCAATGCTGCTTGGAATAGATTCTGCACCATCAAAGCTGATGTCTGCCCCCAGGGTCGTAGCTACGACCGTCATCTTATTCTGTGTGAGAGTTCCGGTCTTGTCAGAGCAAATAGTGGTGGCGTTGCCCATGGTTTCGCAAGCTTTCAAGATTCGAACCAGGTTGTGGTCTTTCATCATTCTAGTCGTGGCAAATGCAAGAGCCAAGGTAACAGCGAGTGGAAGGCCTTCGGGTACAGCTACCACGACGACAGTCACGCTGACAACGAAGAGTTCCAAGAACTGCGCACCTTTCTTGTCTGGGCTGTCTTTGTTGGATGGAAGCTGAGCGAGAAACTTGATGAAGAGAACAATGAACAATAGCAGTGCCGCTCCTCCGCCAAATATGGCAATACGATCAGCTAGACCGTTAAGCTTCTTCTGCAAAGGCGTGTCTTCCTGTGAAGTTCGAAGGGACATGGCGATGCGGCCATACGCAGAATTGACACCAACTGCCGTAACAAGAAAGTTACCGAATCCTTCCTGAACTTTGCTACCGGAGATGATGAAAGGGTCAAGCTTATCCACGTTGATATTGTCAAGTCTCCTCTGGGCCAGATCTTCGATGGGAGCATAGACATCAATTGCAGGCGTCTTCTTCATCAAATCCGATTCACCTGTCACAGAGGACTCGTCGCACTTCACCCCATGGCCTTTGATGAAGATTCCGTCAACTGGGACGATGTCTCCGACAGAAAGAAGAGCAACGTCACCCACAAGCACATTGAAGATGGAGATCTCGATGGGCTTTCCAGATCGGACAACATTGATGTATCGATCGTCGTGCTTCTTGTTCAGCTGATTGAATTGCCGCTGCATGTTCCCTAAAAGATGATTAGTAAATTTCCCTGCATGCAGCATGTGTAAGCTCGCTTACAGTCATTTAGAGTTCCTACTATAACCACGATAGCGATGGCAACCAGGATTGCGACGCCCTCAATCCACTCAACACCTACCTCGCCTTCCTCATGCGCACCTCCAAAGGTCTGATAGAGGCCAAGAGCAAGGGAGACTACAGTCGCAATAGTCAGGAGGATCAGGACTTTGTCGTTGTAGGTCTGCCACGCTAGCTGCAAGAGTGTTTTTTTTTTTTTTGTCGGGAAGTCGATTCTCGGAAAAAATGCGTCTGCGGTCTAAGAAGCCACTAGCCTTGGTGTCGTACGTGGCAGGTGGAATATTCGTCAGAGTCTTTGGTTCAGGCAATTTATCGCCAGCAGTGCCGTACTTGGGAGCATCTCTGGCCGCAACATCCTCATAGGCCACTGACTCGTCGAAAGTCGTTTCGTGGACGCTTAATCCAGCATTCCTATCACTCTTGAGCCCCTTTTCTAAGCCCACGAGGCCACCTAGCGCGTAGAATGCATTGTGACACTTGGGATTCAACATCCTTGACAAATGCCCTGGCGAAAATGCGAACGTATTGTCCTCAGTCTTGAACATATCTTCAGTGCCCGGATCAGGCGTAAGGGCATCCGCTAGATTCAAGGTGAAGCCCTTGGAGCCGTGTCCTGGTTGCGTTGCCATATTGTCTCGGTGTATCGCATATTTGTTCTCTCCATCTTCGATTTGTACTGTTTCCTCGCCAGTCTGATTACAAGCACGTTGGGTCAGCAAGATCTCTGTATATTGTCGGGGGCGGTGCACATAGACCACGTCCTTCGACATGTCGACGTCTGTTCACTTACTGATACCATTGTAGACAGAACCAACAAAACTTTGTACGTCTTATGGGCAAGGGAGGGGTGTGCTCTTCTAATGAACAGTTTATACGGTTGTTCAGAAAAAAGTTCAGACTGGGGACAAATGTCGCATTATAACACAATGCACCTTAATAGCGATCCCAACAAATGGCATGGTGAAAGCGTGTATTAAAACTTGGTATAAACATTCTGGGAAGCCTAGAAATACCAATGTGTCATTTGACATGTCTTGTTGAGGCGAATCAAAATCTAAGTCCATACGGACCGTCACACAGCCCCCTGTCAAACTGTAACTGCAGTTACCAGGACCGATGGGGCACCACAGATTCGATGGCTGCTTTGCGTGCTGCACACACTTCTTAGGCAAGTGTTTTTTGTGACGCCATAGTGTGGCAGGAATGTCGAATCGCCGACTGCACGCCATGGTGGACTCCCGAAATTAACTTTCCTGGGGCGCACCATTCACCCGCTTCCCCTTCACTCACAGATTTTCTGGATTATTCGGCTACCGGAAATATAAATCGGTCTGCGAGGACGCAGCCTAAATGCTGCAGATATGACATTTCATTTGAACTGCTAGCTTACCAAATTGCTACTATCAACCATTCTAGAACGCTATCGTCGAACTTCTATTTGCGTCTAATACAACAGTTGCTGGACTGTGCTTGTAAGGATTTCCAGCCTCCATAGACTGGAAAGCTACGCCCAAGACGATACGCCGCGGCGGACCGCACCTCTACAGCACGTCAATTATTTTTCTCGGGAATTGACAGAGGAGGATGTCTGGTTATCACGGAAGTTGGTCATGTCCCAGCGAGGCATATGTGAGAAAAACGCGAGGCTAGAGAATGCATCGTGGCGACCCTGGGTGAAAACGAGGCAACGGCTACAGACCACGCCACCCGAAAGTATCCAATGGTACTTTTACAAAGAAAAAACCACACAATGCCATAAACTCTGTTGACACAGAACAGACTGAAAGCCAGCGACATAACCCATCTATACGGACCATTGGCAAGAAAAATAGCGAACCTGCCGCTATCGCCTAATTGCTCGGACGGTATTTTTACACGGCTGATTATAAAGCGAAGCATGTCTAACATCGTGCTCCTAGGCAATGTATACACACCTTGCCCCGGTAGAATAACCACCAGTTCCTGGGCGCCTGGGGCTTCCGATCCAGCCCTTACCCCCAAACAGTCGAAGGAGGCTCTTACTGCCCGTCTAATAGAACTGGCTAAGGTTGACCCTATTATGTTATTCATGAAAGGCATACCCAAATCGCCCGTGTGTCATTTTAGTCGGCGGATCGTTCGTATCCTGAACGATCGCGGCATCGTGTATGATTCCTTCAATGTATTGACCGACGAGGATGTTCGACAGGGGCTGAAGGAATTTGCTGACTGGCTCACGTTCCCCCAGTTATGCGAATAGTTGGACATTGAAGAATATAAGGCCCGAGAGACTGGTCCCGGCCAGGCGTAGTCGACGAGCTACCTTCGGTAGAGCTGGGAATGAAAGCCCCGAGACCGGGTGGTAGACATGAAAGCGTGTCTTGCGGTGTGCATGGTTGTCTAGTATGCCATACAGGTATGGTTCGGTCGTGAGGCAGATGCGCTGTGCTAGTATGCAATCGGCCAGTCTGTTGTTCAGGTGAGGGTACTTGAACTCGCGTATATCCGGATCTGATGAATTCGCTCGGAAATCCGAGACCAAGTGACCTCCTATGCAACCTGATGAGATCGCTATCCATTATTCTAGGCACAGCGCATTGATTCTTTTGTTGACGTTTGTTTGTAGATAATGAGGGAGGCTGGATGCTAGGTAGGCATGTCGTGTTTCTGCTCGTCGACGTTGACTCATCATCTCCGTTCGCCATTTCGTTTTTTGGGTTGGGTGGTATCTTCGACTTTGGTCATCGTCTTCGACTCGAACCCTTCAGAAATAGCGTTTTCGATATTGGAAGCTGAGATCGAAACGATTTCTGCTGAAGGTATGCGAGAATTGATGCTGCTAGGTTGTATGCCGCTGATGATGTCAACGGGCCCAGGCAAATCAGAGGCTGTAAGGCTCCTGCGTCCCTAAGGCTCCTGCGTCCCTAAGGCTCCTGCGTCCCTAAGGCTCCTGCGTCCCTAAGGCTCCTGCGTCCCTAAGGCTCCTGCGTCCCTAAGGCTCCTGCGTCCCTAAGGCTCCTGCGTCCCTAAGGCTCCTGCGTCCCTAAGGCTCCTGCGTCCCTAAGGCTCCTGCGTCCCTAAGGCTCCTGCGTCCCTAAGGCTCCTGCGTCCCTAAGGCTCCTGCGTCCCTAAGGCTCCTGCGTCCCTAAGGCTCCTGCGTCCCTAAGGCTCCTGCGTCCCTAAGGCTCCTGCGTCCCTAAGGCTCCTGCGTCCCTAAGGCTCCTGCGTCCCTAAGGCTCCTGCGTCCCTAAGGCTCCTGCGTCCCTAAGGCTCCTGCGTCCCTATCAATTCTTCATTAGTGCCTATCAATTCTTCATTAGTGCCTATCAATTGTCAAAAACAAATGCCAAGAATTGTGTCCGATGGACTCCCGCATGTGACTCCCATGTCTTTCGGTGTCGCTGATTGGTGAGCTATGACGGTGAATTGGCTCAAGAATGACGTATTCTACTTTTTGGTGTCATTTGATTTTTAGTGTGAGGTGGTGGTGCTCGTTCATATTTAAGACATATCATAACTTTTAATGAAGTGTAGCCTTGTTTGAAGTTTCTAGGTGAAGGCTGGCCGTGTGAATGAACGATTAATTTACAAAGCATCGAACCTCGGAAAGAAATCAACCCGGCTGAGTAAAGGTTCAGTGAGCCTTCACGGGTTCACAATGCCGCTCTTCAACAATAGAGATCCCAGCGAAGACGTCCGCCAAAATGGCGTCGGACCAGAACCCGAAGAAGGGGAGCAATCTGCGCCAGATGAGCACACACGTCTACTCCCGAATCGCGTCAACTCGACTCAAGGCTTATTTGCACCCGATGATCCAGCTGTTTCGCCGTATAACCTATGGAGCATTCGGGCCTTGAGATATCTCACTATTGTCTTCACCCTTGTGACCTTCATCTGGTGGGTTCTACTGCTAATGTCTACGTTTGCCACACCTCCGGGATTCCAGCGTCCAGGTAGTGGATGGCTAGCCTATAACTATGCCAGTTTGACACTTGCAAACCTGCTCTTTACGCTTGTGTTCTTTGGTGTGCCTTCGAAATCAGTCAGGATGTTGGTAATCTTCATTTCGGTAGGTTTCCCCCTTCTCATCCCATGCTAATGTTGACCAAGCAACGCTAATCTAACCGATAGGGTGTTCTAACTCTCGATATGATCCTTCTCCTAGCTGTGCACAAGATTCGATATGAGGAAAACTGGGTTGGAACTATCAGCGTCATGTGGGCTCTCTTGATGAGCCTGTGGACTCTGTTCACGGATCGCATGGTGAAATGGGGCAAGGCCGAAGAGGAGGAGCGCTTGACCGGACGCGCCGAGACGAGACGTACACTCTTTGAATGGTTCGAGGTGATGCTTTCGACCATTGCGTACACCATCATGTCAATGGCCCTGTTCCTCATCACCTTGACCATCATTCTCCGAGATCTTGACGCAGGCGTGGCACCGCCAGGAAAGCTTTACTGGGTCGATGATGGCAAGTATCGCATCCATGTGTACTGCCATGGTAACAAGACGGATTCAGGAGGCAATGAGCTGCCTACGGTGCTGTTTGAAGGCGGTGAGTCGACGGTTGAGCGAGACTTTTGGTCGTTCGCGGATAGTGCTGTCAACAATGGCTCTATTTCTCGATACTGTTTCGCAGACCGTCCTGGATACGGCTGGTCAGACACTTCTCCCTCACCATCCTCAGCCGGATTCGTGACTGATGTGGTGAGCGAGGCATTGGCCCAGGCAGGTGAGAGGGGGCATTGGGTTTTGGCCAGCGCCGGAATCGGTTCAATCTACTCGCGAGTCTTCTCGTCCCACAATGGCGATCGGGTGAAGGGCCTACTCTTGATCGATCCCCTACACGAGGACTTGCTTGACCAAGTCGGAGCCCCAGGGCGAGGATTCCTACTCTGGCTACACGGCGTCATCTCCCCGCTAGGCCTGGATCGACTACCAGGAGCTATTTTTCGAGGACGAACGAGCCGGGATCGCGTGTACGGGCGATCAGCGCAGCAGGGAGGCAAGTTCATCTTTGCCAAGCTGCAAGAGAATTTCGTGGCGATATCGTTTACACGAAGAGATGCGAAGAACAGTCGGCAGATCCAGGACAAGGATACGCCGCTTGTGGTGATCACCTCAGGATTACATGTCAAGCAGAGCAGTACGTGGGAGAAGAAGCAGCGAGATTTGACTAGGCTGACGGATAAGTTGAAGAGCTGGGATATTATAGATGGGGCGCCGCATGAGGTTTGGAAGACGTTTGAGGGAAGGGAAACGATTGAGAAGCGACTTAAGGAGTTAGTGCATGGATGAGAGGCCGAGGATATGACATTGGATGGAGAAGGGTTACGATGAGGCTGTCACGTCCAACACCTGAAAGACAATATTTTCGTCTTGAGACTGATAAAAATGCCCCCCCACCGCTAAGTAAGTTCCAAACTATCAGAGGGAGCTGGTGAGTCGAAAGATGGTGAGGACGGTAAGAAAGGGGAACTAGGTACCTGGGGGTTGGTGGAGAGGGTCATGTTTGTCTGTGCCTTTTTACTTTATTTTTTATTTTACCTTTGCATGAGATATTATTAGTAGCCCTGGTAACGTATGTCTGTACGGGCGGGAAAGCTTCGTTTCTATGGGGTCTTGAGGAGATTTCTTTTGAACTTTTTCGTGCTTTATGTTTCTGTTGGCTTCTTCCTGCCACATATTACTAAATCGGTAGGATGATAGGAGAGAAAAGATAGTGATACTGGGCCAAAATGGTATAGAGATTACCTGGAGACCGTGGAACAAGGCGATTATCTCGTCCATAAAGTAGCGTTTTAAACCCCTTGGGTTTTTCTCCTATCTCTTTGAGCGGCATAAGGCTCCGGCAGGTCACTCGCCCCACATTGCTTACTAACAACACTAGTACCTGCGGGGTACGTGAAGTTCTCGTCAGACAGCTTCTTCATTCAACACAGCCAAAATCATCAAAATCCTCATACAAATTGACCCTAACGCGTCTTAATTAAAACGATGAGCTCCCAAGAGATACCTGATTATATAGATGATCACAGCTTTGATACCCCGCCTTTGAGGGCGGCTGATGACCCCACCGGCGTGCCTAATTTTCCGCCCGAAGAGGGCTGCGGTGATGATTTTCAACCTTTTAACCTAGAATATCGTGATTTCAAGATCAACCCTCTACCCAAGGAACCACTTGAATTATTCCAGCTTTTCGTACCTATTTCCCTTGTACAGTCATGGATTAAATACACCAACAGCTGGGTCACTCACTTACTTGAAAATGGCATTATTGACAACTGGAATACCCCCCTTTCCAAACAGTCCCGCATTCTCAAGTGGGAAGGCATCTCTACTGCAACAGCTTATGTATGGCTTGGGGTCCTTATTTACCTAGGAATTCATAGGGAAATATCGATCAAAGACCATTGGAAGACCCCTAGCCTAGGAGATCAGCGCCCTCTTCACTCAATCATCAAGTTCATGCCGTTACGGAAGTTCGAGCTGATCACGAGGTATTTCCGCACTTTTGACTACACCAAGCTCGATGTGAGGGATGAGAGCGACCTTCCAAAGACCTTCCAAGCGGCTGAAGAGTGGTCTAATCACATACAAAGCGTGTCTATCGAGCTCTATTCTCCAGGGACTAACTTCACTGTAGATGAGTGTATGATCCCTTTTACAGGCAGATCAAAAGAGACAACAGTCGTCAAGAATAAACCCACGCC
The DNA here is from genome assembly GCF_020744475.1 of Fusarium redolens. NCBI lineage: Eukaryota > Fungi > Ascomycota > Sordariomycetes > Hypocreales > Nectriaceae > Fusarium > Fusarium redolens. Next base: position 741,313 of record NW_025763683.1, on the reverse strand, counting down.
CGTGGGGTTCAAAGTCTGGGTTATCGCCCAACAGGGCTTCTTTCTGCAGTGGCTTTGGCACGTGAAGGCATCACCATATAAGGCTGTTATAGTCGAGCTACCTACACCAACGCCGTATGGCAAGAAGGGAAAGCTACGGACCGAGATTCCTCTCAACAATACACAAAGCGTCGTGGTTCACCTACTAAAAAGGCTGTCAACGCAGACACATCACGTCTTCACGGATAACCTCTTCTCGTCGCCGCAGCTCTTCCGCCTTCTTCGGCAGCTTGGCCACGGTGCCACAGGCACGGCACGCCCTAACTGCGGCATCACCACCGAGATGAAGCATATAAAAGAGACCGGAAAAGCTCCTGACGGCATAGCTTTGCAATATAATAAGGTATATTTGATCCCGACACAAGATAAACAGGTATGGACAGCTTTACCTGTATTTCCCTTACTAATTTGTCCTTTTCCTTTCTCCTTAGGTCATCCAAATCGCTTGGAAAGATAGCAGCATCGTGCTCTTCCTTTCAACTGTGCTTAGCGGAGCCCCTCACGAGCGCACACCAAAAAAGAGGAAAAAGCCCGCCAAAAGAGGCACAAAGGCAGAGTCACAGCGCCTGCAGCAGGTCTTCAATGGTGATAGCTTCAAGATAATCCCTATTCCTACTGTTGCCGCTCAGTATAACGATGAAATGAATCACGTTGACCGCGGCGATCAGATACGGTCTTATACAACATATCAGCACCGATTCCGGCGCGGTCCTTGGCAAGCGTTGCTTTGGTCTTTCCTCCTTGAAGTCGCACTTGCGAATAGCTTCATTTTACAGAAGAAAACACGGCAGCCTCGTTGGAAGCCCTATAGCACGCTTAAAGCTTGGAAGGAGTGCATTTATAATGCCATTTTCAACAGATACGCAACTGAAAGTCACATAAGGAAGAGAGGCCGTACAGGAATGGAAGAAGACATCGAGGATACAGAAGCACGGCAAATTCACCTACAAAGAGATATCAATCATGTCCATCGGGGCATACATTCAAGCTGCCTAGCTTGCAAAGGCTTCCGGCAGGGTCAGGCCCGACCCTTTAAAAGGAAGAAGGAAAAAGGAGGTTATCTACAGCCGATATCAGGAAATGAACGAAGGGTGCAGACCGTGTACGGCTGCAAAGTATGTGATGTAGCTATTTGTAACACGGCTGACTGCTGGTACTTCTATCACACGCAAATTTAGGTGTGTGAGAATGTACTTCAAGTAGCGCTCATTTTGATAGGTCCTACACCCCTGTCGTGACCCCGCCGGAGCTTTATGCCGCCTGAAGAGATAAGGGTTTTCCCTAGGGATATATAGTTCTAGGTTGCAGCTACCGGCAATCTGAGAGGATATAAGCTTCCTATTCTTATACAAAAGGTCAATTAGTCACGTGCCCTATCACATGCATTTAATTAATTAAGTTATAACTTCTAAGTTAACTTAACGTGTATGATAAGCGAGTGAGCCAGACAAGCAAGTGAGCCAAAAATCCCTCACCTTACAACATTATAATTCAATCAGCTATATCTCAACCAACAAATATGCCACAGTCCTCAAATGAAGCTAGAATCCTTCTTGCCCTTCAGGCCCTTCAAGATAACCCTAAACTTACAGTCCGACGGGCGGCAAATATCTACAATGTCAACCGTAGTACCTTAGGTCGCCGCCAGCATGGCATTCTTTCAACGCGTGATACTCCCACAAAGTCACGGAAACTATCTGATCAGGAAGAGCAGATAGTAGTCCAATTCATTTTAGACCTAGATTTGCGAGGTTTTCCCTCGCGACTATCATATGTGGAAGATATAGCTAATTCTATACTTGCCAACCGCAACGCGCCATACGTCGGCAAGCGCTGGGCTTATAACTTCGTCAAGCGACAACCAGAGCTAAAGACACGTCTATCTCGGAGGTATGACTATCAGAGAGCTAAATGCGAAGATCCGACTATTATTCGTGGCTGGTTTCGGCTTGTAGAGAATACAATCGCGAAATACGGTATCCGATCAGATGATATCTGGAACTTTGATGAGACCGGCTTTATGATGGGCGTAATTGAGCCCGGAACAGTCGTCACAAGCTCTTACAGGCAAGGAAGACCAAAGCAAGTACAGCCTGGAAACCGCGAATGGATTACTGTGATCGAGGGGATCAATGCGGACGGTCAATCGATCCCGCCGTTTATCATTGGTGCAGGCAAGGATCACCTTGCCAATTGGTACCAAGAATGCGACCTCCCCGGCGATTGGGTTATTGCATTGAGCGAAAATGGATGGACTAATAATAAGCTGGGTCTCGAGTGGCTAAAGCACTTTGATCGGGCTACAGCTAAGCGAACGAACAGTCGCTATCGCCTCTTGATCCTTGATGGTCACGAAAGTCACCACTCCGTCGAATTCGAGAAATATTGCAAAGAGAACAAGATTATCACGCTCTGTATGCCTGCTCATGCCTCTCATCTACTTCAGCCTCTTGACGTAGGGTGCTTTGGGCCGCTGAAAAAGGCATATGGTCGAGAAATAGAGCATCTGATCAGATGCAATATAACCTATATTAAGAAGACTGAGTTCTTTCCTGCCTTTTACGCCGCCCACCAAGCTGCTATTACAGAAAGCAATATCAAGGGAGGTTTCAGAGGAGCTGGGCTTGCTCCCTTTAACCCAGAAAATGTCATCTCGAAGCTTGATGTGCAGCTACGGACTCCGACGCCTCCCGTAGAGGTCATAATACCATCGACCCCTTGGACTGCAAGGACCCCAAAGACAGTGCTAGAGGCCCAATCGCATTCTAAGTATCTGCAAGGAAGGATCAGAAATCATAAGAGCAGCTCCCCTGAGTCAATAATTGAAGCCGTAAAGCATTTTGAGAAGGCAACAACTGTTCTTATGCATAAGATGGTCTTACTAGATGATAGGGTTCGACAACTTGAACAAGAGAATAAGACAGTAGGGCGACGCCGGAGGGGAAAAAGGACTAAGGTACAGAAAGAAGGGCCTTTAACTATAGGGGAAGCATTACAAGCAATTGATCAGATAGATATTGATGCGCAGCTAACAGCTGAATCCTCGAGAGGTGGTCGCGGAAGGTCACAAGGAGCAAAGGTTCGGCAGTGTAGTATTTGCGGAAAGACCGGGCATAATGCAAGGACCTGTCAGGAGGCAATTGAGGTCAATAGGGAATAGTATAACAATTAATTTTAATTGATCAGATAGATTGTGGTGTTTTTATTGCGAATTTAATTTGGAAGGTTAAGATATGTGGCTCACTCGCTTGTCTGGCTCACTCGCTTATCAAGCACGTTATCGTATACGTTATATGTTTAGGTAACTCTGCGGGATGGAATACCCCGCACGAAAACAACAACAAGTCGAGACATTTACTGCTGCTCATCATATTCACTTTAACCTTTTAAGCACGCTCAGTGCGATAGATACAATCCAATCCAATCCAACCAAATCAAATCAAATCAGCTATTGCCCCCATGAAAATTCACGACCTATTACTCTTTCAAACGCAACCAACATTGGGATAGATATATCACAATTCTACAACTCCGCACCTCTAAAATATTGCTTAGGCGTGGTCTGTACTATACTGGTACGGATAATGAACACCTCCACAGAGCACCAAAATGAAATTGCCAAGTTGGTTCAGCAACACGGAGCAGTTCCTCCACCCTGGTTCATGTTTCCAAAAGTCCATCCGTACGACATATGCTGGCGCATGGGTGCTGGCGAATCTTATATTATGATCTATTCCACTTGGTGGGAGCAACAAAAAGAGCAACTTGACGAGAAGCAGCGAATTGAGTATTTTCGCAGATGGCCGCCTCCACCCGAATGGCTCATTTGGATGATAGAAGCAATCTGGGATCTTAACCCTAAGGACTTTGAGGATGATGATGATTACTCGCCTTACTTCAGACGCACCGAAGCGCTTGGTTTCGGGTCTGAGGATGATTATAAGAATGCTATGCGTGATGAGGCAGAGACAATAGGAAGCAACGAGACGCCGTAAGAGAAGCATTCATGCAAGCTATCTGAGACTTCAAAATTTGCCTACTAGCCTTCAGTACCTCATGTAGGAGTCCTAGACTCTTCTGGATAGTTGTAAACACATTATAACTACGCCTTTCATCCCATGTTACATTCACAGATAGATCGGCCGAAGCCAGTCAAAAGCAAGGCACTTGGGATTAAGTTCTCTATTGTTGCTCACAAGCGAAGTTTGAGCAAGATTAAACAAGAGGACGACAGCGAGCCGTGGATTATCTCAGGCTACTCTCGGCGGGGGTTGGTTTGGGGACGCAGAACAAAAGATCTGAGTCACCGATCCGCCGGACCTCCGGTAAATCAGGTGTCTTTGAGTGGGCGTGGAAGTTGATGCGGCCGCGGGCCTTTGTCCCGCGAAATGGACGCGACCGTTGAGGAGATCTTGGTCCAGGTTGGAGATTCCGTCACCGCGACGCATCGGTCCTCGAGACCCGCAAAACCGACGGCGAGATTGCAGGAAAAGCTGCAGGCGGCCGCGAAGAAGACCGAATCAGTAAAGAATAATGGCTCGGATCAGCCGGGAGAAGGCGAGAATGCAGGCGAGAATGTAGTCATAATGTTCTGGTTGGCACATGGTCAGATAAGACGGAGCTAGGCACGTGGTTTGAGTACTCTTTTCCTCTTATGTTGCTTTGTCAGGTTACTTACAGTTGTGACTTTAGTCGTTATAAAGAATTAGGCGGTGATGATGATGGTGATAGGTATATGGAGGGTTCGGTCCAATTAAAATACGCCAAATCAAGGGTACATAATTCTTCACCTAAAGTATATGATGATAGAAGTCCCAGCAATTTTGATTGTTACAAATCGCAACATCGCTTAACCTGCACCCGTACACAGCCTACCCGCCTCGCCCGTGATACCTTCTCTTGTTGCCACTGACCTCTCCTAGAGGAACGTTTTTCAGGCGTTTTGCCCTTGACTGCCCCTGCCGAAGGCCCTTACAAGTTAGGCAATCTAATTTTACCTTCCGGTTGATATGATTGACCTGGCGATTGACCTTTATATGATTGCAGCAGCTTGAAGACGGCCTTGTGCCCACTCTCGGCGGCATACGACAGCGGCGCCTGACCAGTCCTGGCCTTTGACTCAATACTGGCTCCCTCCTAAAGGCCATATGTATTGTATTGTACAAGTGGAAAGACAAAGTAAAAAGAACCATTTGCTATTTCGGTACTGGTTCAACCAGCCCGTTCTGGCTCCCATCCAGACTGACCATCAGGTTGCTATTTTGGATAAACTCCTTTTGCCCAGCACCGACACTGGAATGAGCATTAGCCCCCTTGTCTCCTTCGCCGCCAGTCATTTGTGGGCGAGTATCACCTGCAGTGGCACGGCTCATGAAGGACTTGACGCGGAGAGTTAAGGGCTTGAAGAATGGCAGGCAGGAGCAAGAAATGGCAGACGTCAACTCGCCGAGAGACCAGAGCGCAGGGGTGACGTTCCACCAAGTCATGTCGGCGTCCATCTTGAGCCATCGCATCCGTGCGATGGAAATGCCCACAGTCCTATGTGCTTTCTGTTAGTGACTTCCACTGATGGGATTTGCTTCTTATTGCTTAACTGACAGGAATCCGAGACTAAAAACGAATAACAAGTAGGCTTTCTGTCGGCGTGGCAACTGGAGTCGCCACAGAGCCGGAATTGGCAGCGTCAGGATGAATAGGTCGCCGATCGAGTTGAAAACGCCGTTGAACCACCACATTATGGTTGTGTGTGGAACGCACTTCGCGTCAACGTTTGGGTCCCAGAAGCCTGCAAGAGGAATGCACATAACAAAGACGAAGATACAAACGCCACCGCCCCAGAGTACAATCAGTACCATTGCTCCAATGCAGTATGGCCGTAGTTTGGAGGCAGAGAGGAGCCGGTAGTAGTTGATTAGAAATGACATCTTGATGAAGAATAGTGATAGCATGTAGAAGAATACGGACACCCAAAAACACTGGGTTCGAGGTTAGACGCGACTTTGCTTGGAGGAATACGGCCTGCGCTTACCCTTAGGTAGAGAATCTGATCTTTACTAGAAACTGTGGAAATATGCCTTCCAAGACCAAATCGAGTCACTGATGCTGGTTAATTGTTGTTTTCTGATGATAGGGTCGTAGTGGGACAAACTTGATGTTATCGCAATACCACAAGCTATCATGGTCAACTTGCGAAAATTGTTAGTACTGGCACTTTTATTTCCTTCGGCGAGTTCCGTCAACCTACCAAAGACGCGATAGCGGCCATGTCGTCAAGTCTAAACTGCTTCACCATGGCTCGGCTCACGACGCGCAACACCACCATAAGCGTGGATGTGGCCAAGAGAAAGGTGGCGACGCCAATAACCATGGACACTTTGCTATCATCAGAATCCCGAAGGACAGACTCGTCGCCGGCCATGAGGTTTCAATAACGTAACGTAAACGCGACGGATCGCCAAAACATGCGTGCTGATGCGGGAGGACGATCCGGGCAAGACGGACATGGAGCTTGGAAGTAAAGAACGGGGCCAAGTGGGATTTGGGGGAAGCCAGAGGAGTTACCCGAGCTGTCGGGGCCTCAACTGGGACAGTAAGCCCCCTATGAAAGCTCAAATTAGGGCTGACGAATTCGTCATGGGCTGATTGGAATGCTGGGACGTGGCTACTTGTCTAGTCATTCGCTTGGAAACGCCACATTTTTTCCCAATGGTTGAGTAGGACGCTGCAGGCAAATAATCAAATCCATGGTAGAAAAGGAAGACCATGGCCATGGGAGAAGATTGGAGCATATTAACAGCCACAACTAGAAATAATAACACGAAACCCATTGATTTGACAGACAACAATTCAGCTGGTGAGTGTAAGGTGCTGAACACTTGGGGAAGTTGGCCATTAAGCACGTCCGCCAGACAACAACAAAAGCAAAAACACAGCAATTTAGGGGAAGCAAGAGAAATGGGGCTTTTCACTCGACATCGTTTAACAAACAAATCGCTCCGCTTAAAGAGCTCATGCTAAGCTTATACAATTACTATCTTAGAAACCTCTTGTTATATAAATTTTAGTATAAAACAGCCTGCATTTCTGCCTCACTATCATCACTGTCTACTAATCGCTTGAAGATAGCCGCTGAGGATGGATTCGTCTCTACCCACTGACGGTATTGAAGATGGACTGGACAAAGGCGAAGGTAATGAGGCTGGGGGGCTTGGCGTTGACGAGGAAGAACAGTTTCTGTGCTGAGGTGATTGACTGTTATGCTGAGTAGAGCCGGTCGATGACGGTCGCGCTAGGATCGATAGGTCTGGCACGGCGTCGTTGGCGAGCCTGAAGTTCTCGGATATGTCACTGTCGTCTCCATCTTCTACATAAGCAGTAAGATCGCGTGGAGATGACGAGAAGAGTATTGGTTCAGCCCCGGACTCGGGGTCAGGCTCGCCATCTGGTCCGCAGCCCGGTCCAGGCTGAGCCTCATTGGCAGAAATAGGTGAGGCTGGGTCATCATGCAAAGTAAGGCCCGAGAATTCGGCTGTAGGCGGAAGTTCTTGAGTGATATCGTCGCGTTCGCTCACGTAAGAGGTCAGGTAGAATTCAAAAATCACCAGTGTCATAGCAGACTACTGCGGGTTCTCTACAGCACTTTAGATAAAATACTCCAGCTTTTTTCAGCAGTAGTACCCAGCCACAAGCTTCATCCAGTCGAACAACCAACCCCCTCGCCGTTCTTTTAAGCTTTTAAATCCGGTCAAAGTTATCGGGCACCTGAATCTCTCTATGGGGGGGCTCTGTTCGAGCTAAGAATTGCCGGAGTATGGAATTAGGCTGGATCACGTCATCCATCTCTCTTTGTCTTGTTTCGAAATGACTGCGGATATCATATTGCTGGCCATCGTTGCGAAGCATTTCGCGGATCCATATTGCTTGCTGAAGAATTGTTTGGTCAAGTCTAGGTACAGTTTCAATGGCGTTAATTAGGGCCATGACATTATGACGAGAAGGCAACAGAATCGTGGGTTGATTAGGGCTGATCGGCGATCGAGTCGATATGGCAGAAATTGGAAGGCAGAACGGGTCTCCACGCTGTCCGTCTCCCATCGATGACTCATAAAACCTCCAAGGTTCTACGTGTACCCAATTATCCTTGTGGCTCCATTTAAGTCCAACAAGAGCCATCAAGCAGTCAATGACCTCTTTACAGACTCCGTTCCTTTCTTTTAATCTAGCCTGGCATAATTGGTTATTGTGGCTGATTAGCCGTGTCCATAGCTGTATGAGACTGGTAGAATACCTTTGGAACACCATGGCGTCGATTGGTTTTGATATCGCGGTCGGGGGGTGTAGGGGTTCTGGTGTCGATAACAATCGGTTAAGGCCCGTGACATAGGAGCGGTGCATTCAGGCGGCGAGAAATAAGGAGCCCAAAACTGTATTCGGAAAAAGGTTGCTCTTTAATGCTCAATTCCTGGTCTACGGTCAACAGCAACATCTTTGGTTGCATCACTATTGAAAGTAACCATGATGTAATAGCCAATGATGCGGCTGAACTGTTCATCAAATAAGCCCGCGTGGTCCTCAATCATGCCCCATAATCGCTTGACTCGGTGATAGAGTTCAAGGAAGTAGAGGCCGTACCAGAATGAGGTTTTCGGGCGTTTGAAAAGACGATTGAACACAGAATTCGACCAGCTGTCGTCCGGGGGTAGATACTTCCGCGTTCCCATCCATAAGGGGACGTCTTCTGGCTTATCGTCTACTTCAGAATTGGCGCGTGTTCGGACGTAAGTAGTCCAAGCTTCATCGTAAATCTCCCATATTGTCTGTGCCGTAACGAGACAGCCTGTTTGTCGGGCCGACTCCTCTTAGCTTTGTTCTAATCGTTCAAGGCGGGGTAGAACACGTTGCCCGAATTCTTTACGCATGTCCTCCCATTTCAGCTTTAGTTTGGAAAGCATATGCTGGTGGTAAGCCCGAGCAACTTCTTCAGTAGCTAGACGAAGGACTCTTTCTACTAACTCTTCTGCTGTGTGACGACGCCCATGTTCGAATTCGGAACGGGCGTGCTCAAGTAACTGTCGGAGGCATACTTTGATCGCGACTTTGGACACAGTAAAACGCTGGATACTTATTTGAGATACGAGGCCGCGCTGGAAAGGATTTCGAGGGATATAAAGCTGGACGAGAACCTCTAAGGCAATATGTCCGCCATACTAATCGAGACTCGAGGGAGGAATCCACAGCATTCCAGAGTCCTCGATAGCCATGTCAAGTCCAAGGCCCCGTCGCTCTAGCAAAAGTCGGATATTGGGTTTTCGACGAGTCTGAACCGTCCACTGCGGCAGCCAAATCCAATTGTCATATGAGAAACGTTCTTTACTTGCGAGTGCATAAGTGAGAAGTCGACAGAAGAGCTGAGCAGTATAGAAAGCGAGAATCAAGGCAGGGGGCGAGATAGTAGTACGAAGAGACGCCTCCTGAAACAAGTGATCGAGAGGGAGGATAAATCTTGCAGCCTGGGTGAACACATAATCATTCATGTCTCTGGTGGAGACTACCCAGAATGGATCGTGTTCTCCATCGCTTGACGCATCTAACACCTTGAAAGACCGATTGCCAACATGGGGGCTTCTGTTCGGCTCGAAATAGCCTCGATGCCACATTCTAAGAATCACATCGAGTCGAAAAGTCATTTCCTTTCGAACACCGTAATTTCCAAGGGCTGTCGAATTCGAAGTAGCTCTTAAGTGCCATTTGTTAGCCTCCCAGGCTTTTAAAAGAGCACCGCGACGAATTTGCGTAGTATTCGAGGCTTGCCGCCGGCCTCGATTGTTCGCGGAAAGATCGCTCAACATACCCTCACTCAAAGCGAGGAGTGGAAGAAAACCTGACCCGAATATTTCATAATCACTGAACATGACAGAAAACAGCTCTTTATGGCAACTATAGGCCTTGGCGCGAATGACCCCTGGCCTGCGCTCGTGGGGATGGCCTGGGTTGGTGGCTCGAGTACGCTTCGCCTTAACTTGATAGTCCCCGATATCACGCAGTAAGAACTTCTGGAATTTTACAGCATCCGAACGAGACTCGGGTGCGATTCTGGAAATTTGCTCATGCAGATAAGAATGGCATTGACTCTTCCATAGAACAGTGAAAGGTCCCCGCCTGGCAGTACTATGGGGTGGATCACTCGCAACATAATCGCGGGCTCCAATATCGATCCAACAGGAGTGAATGTCCAGGTGTGCAGGATCAAGAGCCTGAAGGACTGAGCTCTCGAAATCGTCTAAGGATGCGTTGAGTGTTGCTTTCCCGAAAGTATTCTTCAAGTCGTGAGACTGAAAAAGTAACTAAGGACCCTTGAAGTATGGCACAGTTTCTCCGCTCTTGGTTGTGAGCTGGAATTCGTCTGCTTTGCTGACTACCAGAGTCCATAAAAGAGGAAGGTCTTCCGCTGGGATCGTATATTGCAGATGGACTGCCCTGTTGACATCATCAGGCCTCCATCGATTATTTCCTGGTTTTTCTTGGAACGAACGAGACTTCGCATACGCTATGTCGTACGTTCGTGGTATTTCCTGGCGGCAAGGATCGGATATGGCCTCACAAGCTGCCGGGATGATGATGTGATCATAAAGATCTTTTTGACGCTCAAGGGACAGAGCATTCCGAGTGGCTGAGGTTGGATCAGGGGCCGCACAAGGGAAAAAGAGAAAGACCGAAAAATGTACACTATGTGTGTTAAAAGCACCAAACTTGATATGCCTTGTTTTGGCCAGGTCCAGTCCATGAGGTTGAATCACCTGGTCGCATGACAGGTTTAGGGCGAGAGAGGGTAGAAAAGATAGGCGGAAGTTGTTGGGAGGTCGAATTGCTTGCAGACCTGTAGCCCCAAGCCAAATGCTGTCAATATCCTATTGTCTACACAGAACCAACTCTGGTTCGTTCTCGGGGAGAAGTTGCATCTGCGATTTGCGAAACGAAAGCGGCTGGTCAGGCTTGCTTGACAGGAAGTCCCTCCATTGTCAGAAAAAGCTGCCAGGATCATAAGATCCAGCTTCACCAAAAACCGTCGGTAGAGGAGGAAGGCAGCTTTGTAGGTACTGTACGCTCTCTCGGAGAGAACAAGTATGTTCTGGCTCATTGACCTCGAAATCATTTTCACTTGATCCAAGTGTTCCTGTCAGTATATAACATTCAATAACCCGTTAAGAGATACGATAAGACGTACATTTACACTTAGAATGGAAGAAAATTCGGAAAGCCTGGTCGTACGCAGTCTCATGCGAGTCGAAAAAATCAGACCTTAACTCGTTGTCTTGATGCCGGAGGGTCTCAATGAAGCTATCGAGCGTCTCATTGCGGTTTCCATCGACATCGGAGGCAATGAGCCCAGAGGCATATTGTGAAGAGCCGGCGCGTGAGCACTCCGGGTGCATCTGTGGATCTGTCTCGACACGATATATTGACGCTGGAGGGCCTGGGGCCCTAGCGATGGACTGAGAATGATGATTGCCGATTATCGCTCCTGAATTGGATTCTCTCAAGGGATCCAAGGCTAGTCCATCCGTACAGGCGACAGAGGGTAGTGTTGGTGGAATCCGTAGTCGATGCAATCGGTTGCGGTATCTCTGAACACGGAGTCGTGTACGCGCTCGGGTAGACTCTGGCGTGCATCCTCGGGGAGTACACGTTTCGGGAGAAACTCGCTGGCCTGCAGACCGAAGTCTTAGCGTTGGTGACGCGCTGACGTATGCTGCGAACTGTCCTGCATCATGCCTCGTTTCTTTCGGCTGGCCCGTGAGTGAAGGAACTGCCTGACCATCGGTGCTATCAGAGGCCGTTGGATAAGACGGCGGATGTTCATCAACCCATACTGAAGGCCTAGCTTCTGCACGCACGTTTATAGCCAAGGCGGGAGCGGAAGGTACTGTCTGGCGCGCTGGCAAAGTAATTGCAGTGCCAGTATGCATCAGACCGTTACGCGACCCGTCCTCAGGTGGCACCTGACCATGGGAAGAGTTGATCACGCGAAAACCAGGGTAAGCAGGGCACTCCTGACGAACCAGGCTTCGGTGTTTCTGCTGTTGTCGACGGCGCCGATTCCTAGCCCGCTCGCTTTCGCTTTCGACCTTGTATGGGTTTGTGAAGGCTCGACGACCCATACTTAACGAAGAACTTGCTTCCTTTGACTTGATCATTCATCTTTTCCGCCGTGATTGCAGCTCCCTTCTTTATTTCAATTGCGATGCTGACTCTCCGAATAAGTCTAATTACGTGTTTAAGTTAAATTAAAAATAACGGCAGTTGCGAATCACACAACTCGTAGGAGGAGTTATCACATTTTATACAAGGGTGGCGATTGGTGCCGAACACGACGCGAGAATACGGATTAACTTTGTTTGCGATCCAGCGCCCATCATCAATTTGTTATGTTCAGGACGTCGCAAGTGGGTACTCGCAGGGGTATTCGCTTTTAAACAAGCGTTCATTGGTTCATGAGCAAATAGCAGGGATGTCGTGCATTTTAAACGATTGCTGATTGGTTGCTGTGAAGCAGGGGAGAGAGCCCGCTTGAATAGCTGCTTACCCTATATACACTTTATGGTCAACTTTTTGGCTGTTACAGGTCGCCTCGGATAGAAAAAATGCATTTTCTTCGATTAAATCAACTTATAGAAGTTTTTACTACAGCGTGGTATATTTTTTGGTCCGCGCATCACTACGGTTGGAAGGTGTTGCGTCGAGATCTGCTTTTTTGCTCTGTTTGAACGCACAGGTCAACCCTGATCCAACCATCATAGATATATATATATATATATGACCCGGAGTTCCGGAGGTGAACTATAACTCTGACCGGAACCCCGAAATCAAAGTTTGCGCCAAGCTCCCCTGTCCTAGCAGCAACGGGCCAGTCGCCTCTTCAAATTGCATGACGTCAGTTCACGCTCGCCTATCCATACTTATAGCATTACCCCCGCTGAAGGAAGCTCCGAAAACTTCAAACACCACTTCACTCAGCGTACTCGTCCAGACCATCAACTCCATGGGTCCCCGCGTCATTCCGGAGCCAGGCAATGTGCCAAACGTGTCTCAGGATGCGCAACAAGCTTATTGGGCTCTCCAGTCTGGTGGAGTCATCATCGCCTCAACCGATGTAGGCTACGCGCTTATGGCAAGCACGCAAGATGGAGTCCAGAGGATCTTCGCCGCTAAAGGCCGTCAACAGGGCCACAACATCGGTATCATTGGGACGTACCAGCAGCATCGGCAAATGCATATATTACCCGAGTCCAAGTTTGAACTTACACGTGTCTTGACGGAAGATATGGGGATGATGGTTGGAATCATCGCCAAATACGATTCCAAGAATCTTCACCCGCGTTTGGCAGCCCTAGATAATACCACACTCTCTCAGGTCACAAAGGGAGATACGATCAGCATCGCCGTTACAGAGGGGCCTTTCTTGCGAGAGCTTGGCAGGCTTTGCGATGACGATCCACAGGGCATGCTGATGTTCGGGACTTCCGCAAACGTTACGGGGCAGGGACAGCGATTCCGCATTGAAGACGTTGAACCGGCCGTGCTTGCCTGCGCCGACTTGGTCGTGGATTACGGTCTGCAGAAGTGGCATATGTATGATCGGGGTGGTGTCAACTTTGACGCCGAGAAGATGCAGGTCTTGAGAATGGGAGCCGGGTATGAAGTATTCAGAGACAGGATCTTGAGATGGTTCCCTCAACTGTTGGAAGAAGCAGGTGGCAGTCTTGAAGAGGATCCGGAGCATGGGGTCGGGTTACCACGCCCGCCTACCAGAACAGGGTAACGTTGGCAACGACTTTCGGCTCACGAGAACGATCCCCTCTGCCGCCACCTACAAGTCCGGCGGGAACTCATACTCGTGCCGTTCAAGGCAGTGCAGCACCGGCCATTTTAAAAGGAGACTGAGGGCGTTGACATAGTGTGCATCGGCGCCAGAGTAATCACTTTAGGCCTAGCGCCGAGACCACGTACAGAATGCTATGTACAGAATGATATCATGATGACTCAAGATTACAATCGACAGCTGTGTATGTCCTGGACCTAATTAGCAAGGGAGCATGGCAAGCTCAAGGCGGCCAGTCAGCTGCACCAGCGACGTCCACATTCCGCTCCGGGTAATACATAGCATGACAGCGCAAGTGCTAGTAGTAGCACGTATCAGAAGTACGACCATCATCTGATTAGGTTCGAGACATGTCAGTGCTATAACATCGCCGACGAAATTACCTACAGCTCCGTCAATGCAGCACCGCGAGAACAAGGATGATGATTGCTCACCCATCACGGCAACAAAGATCGGGGTAGGCTAAATACGATGGCCGTGTTCTATACGTCGAATTGTGCCTCGTTTCTTAGAGAGTTGGGCTCGCATAAATAACCTTTTTGAATTGAGCGATCAGTCCGCTATCCCATTTGGACTTGGTGATGCTTGAGCTCCCCCCACCTGTCATATATTTAGGTGAAATTATGTGTGTATTGATGATTATACCAGTCGATGCATGAGAATTATTTGAGGTCTAAGAACCCAACGACAAGATGCGCTAAGTCGTGCAGCTCTTTATACACAAATGAAAGTGGTTGCCTGTTTTAGGCAGTAGCATCTGCTCTAGTTGGACTAGGGCTTGATATGCGACACTTCAATCTTTCAGCACATATTCAACACCATCATTTCGTGGCCGGAAGGCTGACTTTTGTCGCGCTTTCAACGTGCTAACGTAGTATTTTATTTGCCCGGGCCCGTGCACCGTGACTAAATGCCCGCGTGCATGCACCCCTTTTCTGAATATCTTGCCATTGGGGGAGTTTCCTTCGTACAGGGTAGGGCATATGTAATTAGCGGCACTATAAATGGGAATCTCCATGATGGGAATCACCATAATGTATTTCTAGCCCTGCTGCCAGAGTGTATACCCGCTCCAGCAACGTCGAGCACGCTTGGCTCCCGCATCACCTTCTGCCATACCGGCCCCTTTATCGAATCTAAGTCTACCTGTTGGCCGCCACCACCCTTGCGAAAGAATCACTTCCTGCACAAAATCTCACCGTGCAACAGCCCAAACCACGCATCCCCATCCTCCCTAAACTTATCCCATCCCTGCTGTACCTCCTCCAGCTCCTCTACAGTCGAGAAGCCCTCCTCCACCGCCATTGTCGCAAACCCCGATGACCTCGCCCGCTGTCCCATCGACCCGCCCCAATACTCGCGCTCATCGTCGCTGCTAAAGCACCACGACCCGGCGCTCCTGGAGATGTCGCCCTTGGCGAACCCTGATTGTTCCGCCCAGACGTGGATGTGGCTGCCGGGATGGGGATTGCCGCCCTTGGCGGCAGCCATCTTGGCCGTGACTCTGTACCACTTGTCGAGCGTGCTCGACTCAGGATACCAGGTCATAGAGGCGGATTCTCGGCAGGCAACCAGTCCGCCGGGTTTGGTCACGCGACGCATCTCCTTTAGTGCTTTAATAGGGTCAGCAATATGCTGGAGGACCTGATGGGCGTGGACGACATCAAATGCATCATCGTTGAACGGGAGAGAGTGGATGTCGCCGACATCGAATGAGACATTGTTGACTCCCTGCGATGCGGCGAGGGCACGGGCTCCGTCAAGCGGATCTGGCACGTATTCAATTCCGGCAACGTGGCCCTGCGGGACGAGGCGGGCGAGGTCGATGGTGATGGAGCCTGGGCCACACCCGACGTCGAGGATCTTCATATCCGGGCGAAGGTGAGGGATGAGGTAGTTGGCCGAGTTGGCCACGGTGCGCCAGCTGTGTGTGCGCAGGACGGACGAGGAGTGGTCCGTCGAGTAAACTGACCGATTCAATGCCATTCTGTTTAGTGCTTTAACTTCGTCCCATGTGTCTGAAGAGTGGGTGGTATGTGAGGACAGGGCTGATTTAAATAAACCTCGCCGGACAACCCCACCCGGAGTTCCGACGCGGTGCTGCGATCAGGTGGAGCAGGGTCGGGACGGCCGACATGGTTCTAGGGACAATCAATATCCGTGAAGGTGCACGCAGACTGCAAACAGCATCATGCCAAACTCGTCGGCACCTTGCACCCACCGGTCGATCCTCTGTCGACGGCCGGTTGATCCCGTATCCGGCGATCGCCACAGCTCGGAGATCTTTAGCGGCCCATCCGGCCATAGCGACAGATGCCGTGCGTACTCACGCTCCCATTCCTGCCTACTCCTTGCCTCCCAGACTCGCTTCGAATCAGGCGCGTACACTTCCTGTAGTTCCTCTGCGAGGAAGTTGGGAAAGTTGCTATCGGCATTGTACACGCTGCTGAGGAGGTAAAACGTAAACATGGCCCTCCGCTTGACCGAAGCGACGATCCACGACTCCCATGAGGGGCGGGTGCCGTTTAGTTCGGAGTGCAAGACGAGGCCCCCCTGAGCGGTCCGGAAAGCCATCTCTTCAAGTGTGACCATGGTGGCGTTATTGACAAGGGGACTACTGGAGATGGGAGAGAAGTACGCCATGATGGAGTAGGCGAGGTATGCCTGGAAAGCGATCAAAGTATCAACGTTTCCGGCATTCGGGTCCTGAATTATCAGTGACTGTGACATTGTGGGATAACATGGACTCACATGCTGCGCCAGCCTGTCCATCTCCCGCCCAACCGTCTCCGCGACGATACCCTCGCTTCCATCTGCGCGATGATGCCACAAGCGGACCAAGCTGTAGCAGTTTGCTAGGGCTGTCGGGGTGCCGTCCGACAGTTGCATGGGATGAATCATTGGGGGGACGTCGTCTCCGGCCATCTGCTTGGGGTACGTTCGCAGTACGCAGCTCATGTACTGCAGCGTGTATGGGTGAAACGCTTTGGGCACTCGATCCCCGACATCGAGAAATGGCCGCAACCACCGGTCGCGAACTTGATCTGCATCAGCAAGCGGTACAAGGTCCAGGTGTGAGAAGTTCAACGAGATCAGATGGCAAGTCTGGGGTGTTACGTCCTGCGTCGGGGCCGGAGTTTGACGTGTCACACACGGTTCCACATAGTCTGCTTCTGCCAGACCCGTAAAGATCGGCGACAGAGATGCGGATGTTGCGTTGCTCGTCGGCGCGACGACATGTCGAGGCGCGGCCGGTGATGAAGGACCATCGGCCGTTGCGTATCGGCAGGGGCGATTCGATGCAACGCATCGCGCGCACGACGGACGTTCAAGGTCGCAACGGACCTTGGACCTTGCACACGGCAGACACGACTTTTTGCGCGACGGAGTAGGCCTCTGTGTCCGTGTCGGGGCCATCGTGTTGAGAATGGTTGAAATTCCGATTGATGGCGGGGTTAAGTTGCCACCTCTTCGGAATTCCGGGTACAAAATGTCGTTGTGATCCACATTGTCACGGGACTCCGACTCATACGGTAGACCGAGAAAGCTTTGTCAAATTAAGTGGTTCGGAACTCCTCCGTAAGGTCGTAAGCCCGTTCGCGCTATGCGAATATTCGAGTATTTAAACACGTTTTCACCACAGCTGAGATGTGTTACATTACCGGACAATCTCATTTATCGACTTGCAAAAATGGACATTCTACTCAGTGAGAGCCTGTTTGGTCGCACCGCCAACTACCTCACCAAAGACAAGGCTTTTCCTCATCATCGTGATTTAACCAATAAAGAGTCTTCCATCGAGCTTCAGGACTCGACAGGCCAGCATGCTGGAGACCTCGACCGGCCTAGAAATTGGCCGACCCTAGTGAAGTCTTTTGTCATGGCAGACGTGATGCTCCTCAACTTTAGCTTCTACGCAGCGTCGGCCATCTACACGCCGAGTATTCCGCTGATCGAGGAGAAACTCGGCGCGAACGCAAGCCAGGGCACGCTGGGATTGTCCCTGTTTGTTATTGCATATGGCATCGGCCCCCTCATTGTATGTGTCCCCAATCATCCCAGGAGTCCGAGCTAACTAGACGTTGCAGCTGTCGCCCCTCTCCAACCTACCGTCCATAGGACGCTCGCCCGTCTACGTTCTCGGATCACTAGCATTCTGCCTTATCAACATTGGGACAGCCCTGGCCAAGAATGTTTCTACAATATTAGCGCTCCGCTTCGTCGGTGGTTTCGTCGGCAGTGCCCCCATAAGCGTCGGCGGCGCCACATTGATGGAGATATATGGCCCGCCCGAGGTCCCGTATGCCATTGCATTTTACGCCGTCAGTGGTGTTTGTGGGCCGATTCTAGGCCCAGTAAGTCCTCTCTCATATCCACCATCTTGCTTCACACTGACTTCCATAGATCTTTGGAACCTTGGCTGTGTATGTGACAAGCACTAAGGTTGTCTCGGGACTCGCGCTGACTTGGTCTAGTACCCGCTGGAAAACATGGACGGCGACGCTCTGGCTTCTTGCTGGCATCACCGGGTTTACGACCATCTTCATCTTCTTCTTCCTGCCCGAAACACTCATGGCCAATATTCAGCACCGCCGAGCATGTCGCCTGCAGCAGGAAAATACGCAGGGCAAACATCATTCATTGCGAAGCTTTTTCCTCGGTGTCGCACGCCAGACAGTCGACGACTTTAAGCTCTCCTGCATGGATCCCGTCATCTTGTTTGTCAACATACACACGATGCTCATTTATGGCATTTTGTATCTGTGGTTCGAGCTCTTTCCGTTTGGTGAGCCTACGGTTAAATCATATTACCGGTAACTGTGACCGTGATGCTGACAACGGTGTAGTTTTCGGAGGCATATACCGCTTCGATGCGACACAACAGGCGCGTAAGTAATGTTTCGGTTTCTAAACGCAACTACTGGTTTTCTAACGTGACAGTTACTTTCTTTGGCATCCTCGTCGGCGCCGTACTCTCGGTCTCAGCATACCTTCTCTGGCTCTACTTCGTCTACCAACCCCGAGTCGCCGACCCTGAGACCATTGTACAGCCTGAAGACCGCCTCCGGCCCGGCCAAGTCGGTGCCGTCTGTATCCCCATCTGCCTCTTCGTCTTTGCATGGACATCTCGCGAAAGGTACGCACCCAATACTTCTTCCAAGGACTACGGAGAAGAATGCTGAAAATAACGTTATAGCATCCACTGGATCGTCCCCATTATCGGTTCTGGCTTCTTCGCCCCCGGCTTCTATCTCACCTTCCAGTCCATCCTCAACTACCTCGGCGAGTCGTACCCACAGCACGTTGCTGGTGTCTTTGCAGGCAACACCTTCTTTCGGAGCTCGTTTGGTGGCGCGCTGCCTCTGGCTGCGCCGCGCATGCTGCAGAATCTGGGCATCGGATGGGCGTCGAGCACACTGGGATTCATATCCCTCATGCTGGTGCCACTACCGTTTATTTTGGAGCGTGTAAGTGGCACGATTCGCAAACTGGAGTAGGACTAACCCTTGATAGTATGGGAAGAGGCTGCGATCATGGAGCAGATATGCGAACTAATATGGGCACAAGATGACGACGCCAATTGACATGTCCAAATTGCGACACTTTTTCCCCGTCAATGGGCGTCTTGTTGCAGCACACTGAGAGCGTCGCTAGCGGTGAGCATTTGGGGAGAAACAGGACTGATCTGATGGCTATTCCACGCGCAACAGGGCCTCGAGATCGTCTTCAGCCTGGGTGGCGATGATGCCTCACATTCTCTGCCTTCCCGAGAAGTAGCAGACGATAATAAATACCTAAAATGCAATGTTCTTAGCACCGAGACAAAATGTAAATAGAAATTGTATAAGTAGTATAGAGATAAACGACAACCAAATTTAGACTAGAATGGGACTAGTCTTGATAATGTCCCACTAGCAGTCTAGCTTCCTTACCCCGTACCCTAAACAGTGATCTGCCACATTGATCCGTCAAGATGAAGCTCTGTCAGGTTGCAATGCCGACTGAACGGTCACCACCCCCACATCCAATGACATGTGGTGGCGAGAAGCACGTCTCGACGAACGTTAAGATGACTGTTTAGTCGTATAGTTTCCAATCCGCTTAAGCCTCTTAGCTGTACAGCTGATGCCAGGTGTGTGTGTTAGCGCTCCCAACAGCTCTTCCATATGCATCGCATTCTGGCCCCAAAATCGACACAACGCACATGCTATTGCGACTTACAATAGTTTAGTCTTTCCCAAGAAACCGCTCCTCAAGATCGGAATGTCTACCCCCAGAACTTCTCTTGTCAAGGCATCCCTCACAAACACCAGCCGATCAAGAGACTCATTTCCGTAGTAGGTCCAGTCACCCGCTACCCAGTAGAGACAATCATTCATGCTGACACCCGCACCGGGCAGCTCTGTGGCCGTGTTGGTTACCAGATCCCAGTCAATGCGCCACTCCTCCCGCAGGACCTTCTTCTCGTATCCGTTATCTTGCTTGGTAGTGGAGTTCGTAATGATATCGAGCGGGTAGATTCGGGCCACGGTAGGTAGCATGTCGAGCGTTTCACCAATATTTCTGTAGAAGATCTCGCGGTACGACGCCATCATGTCCGTCCCGTTGTATTCGAGTCCCGCAAGGATCGTCGAATTCACGTCTTGGCTGATGGTGACGGTGATCGCCGCGTCTGACTTGCTCGGGTTGTCAACGAAGGTTCCCGTGTACGCTAATCCTTGATCTCGTGCGGCTTCGTCGATGGCCGGGACTAGTGTCTCGAGCACGGCGTTGTAGATAAAGTTGGCCGCTGTCGGAGGCCCAGCTGTGAGCAATACAATGGCGACTCCGTACTCATCAATGACGGCAACCTGGGACCTGTACCCTTGCGCAGCACCACCCTTGGCATAAAGGTCGATGGTATGGGGGTGCCTAGGTATCAGAGTCTGCGTGCGATAGATCTCCCATGGCATGCCGACAAGTGCATAGGGAGACCCGGTGGAGGAACTAGGCTTGAGCCATGCGAGAACATCGGCCTCAGTGTCGAGGATGGAACGATCAAGGATGCCGTGGAAGAATACCGACAAGTCCGACAAGGTTGAGACAAGACCAGCGCCACTAGTTATCAACAAGCAACGTGAGAACTTGGATGCTGTAGGGCAAAGGAGACAGAGCGTATGAACTTACGCAGAATAGTAGCTGTAGGACTTGCCCCAGAAGTTCTCAACAGGAGGGATGACGGCCCTCGCGTCGCTGCCAGGACTTTCTAGTGTGCTGGACATTGCTAAGCGCTCCGTGACAAGCTCTTTTACGAGCTGGGTATAATTCTTGCCCGTGACTTCCTGGATGGCGCGAATGAAGATGTGAAAAGAAATAGTGGAGTAGAATGGGCGGCTCGCCGGTTTCGCAACAGGATAAATGTCCAGCAAGGCTTCGAAAAGTTCTGTGAGCACATCAAGTTAGATATGAGCTCTCGCAGCTTGTGGTGGTCGTCAAGATGGGAGAAGGAATGTACGTTGTTCAGAACAGGGCTCGTTTAAACCAATGACACCGCACGGCTCATAGTCCTCATCCTCCAGCTGCGGAAAACCGAGAGACTCGTAGTATTCCTTGAGGGAGTAGAGCTCAAAGACCCCATCTATGCCACATCAATATCGAATATTTTGTTCGGATAGGCACAGGAGGAAGAAAAACGTACAGTATTGTGGTATGCCTGCGAGCCCACTGGCCAAGTGCCGCAATGTAATGGTGCCCCAATCAATGACACTCGAATTGTTCTTCAACACCGGGATGTACTTGGTGATAGGGTCATCGAGAGAGAGACCGCTCCTGAGCAAGATATAGTCCGAAATCACCTTGGATACCGAGCCTATGAGATACTGTGAGTCTCGGGTCACTTCCTTGGTCCCGTTCACGGTGTTCGGCGCCAGGTAATGGTACTCCCACACGGGAACCGCCTTGTCTGGCTGGTCCCAAGAGATGATACCGACCGAAAAGGACGTGTCATCGACTGGCCAACCCGCCTCAATCTCTCTAGAGGTGGCTAGTTGGAGGACTTTGTTAAGCTCAGACGAGGCAAGAGCAAAGGCGGGATGGGAGGCGATATCTGTAGGCCGCGGAACGATTGGTCCTGGAGGCCGGCAGTCGAAGGAGGCGAGCGCAAGGCCTGGCAATGTTGCTGCGATGAGGGTTTTTCGCAACATCATGGTATGACCAGGAATACTGTGCAGGCTTACTTTGCCAATGTTGGTGTTTTCGAGGTTAGATAAGTGCTTGCCGACAATGTCCAACGGGTGTCCTGTTACTGAAGCTCACGGGTGGGAGCTTTGTATAAATACTTACCTGGACTGTGAACTGTCTCTATTTGAGTCTAGCGAACAGTATTGCCCCCACACCTTGTCTCACTAGGGCCTATAAGCCACCTATTGACTACCGACGTCGCTGTAGCATATCATCTCGTCCCGGCTGTACTGGGTCAGGAACGCGATACGACAGGAGCAAGGCCTTCGAGTCCTCTCGTCCGATACGTGCAAGGCCCACCACCTGGTCGCCGTGTGGAGTGGTTCACGCGCGAGAAATATGGGCTCGCCAGGTGTCTACGTACTTGCTGGCTCACGTACAGATTGCAGCTAGGCCACATTGCGTTGCTAGCCTCACAAAAGCGCAGGGCGGGCTTAGCTTCGGTACTTTCGTAGCGTAGAGCGCCAGGATAATGAAGCCCGGTGCATGGGCTGTTGCCAGCGCTTTCGGTATTGGTGTGGCGAAGAATTCGTCATATCCGATTCCGATCGGATTCTCACTTTCGGTATTGGCGTGCGAAGTTATTCGTCATTTCCGATCGCATTCTTCCAGTTGCCAAGGCCGCCGTATTTCGCAATACCGGGGTCCCATTGAGGCTGTGTGGGCGGCAAGCTTACGGCTGAGGAGAGGCTATTATCTTAAAGGCAGCCGCCCCCTGTGGGGACCGCCAATGCCTTGGGGAACGGAACTGGAGTTGAGCAGAGGATAGGTTGGAGTTGAAATCTGGGTCTAAGCCCGCCGTCTCATTGTGCCATCGGGCTATGTGTTTTTGCAACTCTTCATGGATCGGATTAATAGAGCCAATTAATTTAACTCGCTGGTCATATCGCATTACTCCTATCGATTATTCCAAATGGGACAACATAGACACCGATTCGGAGCCAGAGCTTTCGTCCCAGCGGGCGTCGGCGGCGGAATCAGCTCCGCAGCCCGCGAATGCCGGTCACAGTTGCATACATCGGTTTCGACGGGACGCAGACCGATGCGTAGCATGTAGAGTTGCCATTGTTCGCTGCGTAGTTGAAAAGTGAAGGTTCCCGCTTTAGTCTGCTATCACAATACCTGGAGATCATCCGATGTTCTTTGCGGCAAGTGCCCCTTATCCCGGCGTTGATCGGAGTCCCTTTGGTTCAGCTCCGCGCGTTTGCCCACCTGTGCGTCTTCCCTCTCCTCCGTTTGCCTCATCTGCCACCCGATTTTGACGCCGACCAAGAACTTGATATCTACGATAGCCTCGCCTAATTCTTGCCTTGTTACTCCCCATCTAACCCGACTCTCTGATGCCATCTTCAATTCCGGCCGCTCTTCAAAACCGAATCTGACCGCCTGACACCCCTTTCGAAGACGAAGAAAACCACGATTTCACGAGCAATGTTTTGGCGTCATTTCCGTGGCTGGACACTCTCCGAATGAAGAAGAGTCACTCGCTCTTCGCTGGGCTTTCGGAGACGACATCCAAAAGGTGAATAACTGCAGGCGCTGGCGTAATAAACTCATCCCTTAATCCACTACATCCACTATATCCGTTCCACGACACTCTCGCTATCTTCCAGCCTTGTTGAAGCGTCAGTACGGCGCCGAAATACAGTTACTACCGTGGCTGTAAGCTGTGCGGTGGTACCATCGCGTCGCATTAATTCCGCCTCGCGCTCCTCTAACTTCGAGACCCTGCCATCCACCTAGTTATCGTCTGCTGTGTGACTCGGAATATTAGACCGTCCCCCTGCTGGATAAGCTGCTGGTTGAAGCCGGAGCCGCTCATTTATTTCGTGTATTCGAGCGTGGATTTCCGTCTCTTGCGTCTGGCATACAAGTCGATATCTGGGCAATGAACGCGCGGCGCCCATAAAGGTGCGGTCGGATAAGAGTGTGGGGCGCACAGGCAAAAAGCGCTGGTTTCGCCAGCCTGGCCGGCCCTTAGCGATAAGGAGACAGTAGAACGCCGTAGCCGAGCATCTCGGCCATCCCTCCCTCCCGCTAGCAGCTCGTGTCAGCGTCAATCAAGTTCATCAAGTCGCGCGCAAACCGCGCCGGCCACTCCGCGTACTGCCGCAGCTCCCGCGGCAGGTTCGCGTAAATGTTCCCAACCCAGACGCAGACCATGATGTTGCGGGAGTCGTAGTCGTGCAGCGTCGCCGTCACAGGCCGCCGCTTCTCGTCGCTCCCCTCGAGACGCCCGGCCATGATGCAGTCCAGCACCAGCATGTGCATGATGATAAGCCGCGAGACGTGGTTACCCGGGTTTACGAACGAGGCGTACTCGTTGGCCGTGAGGTGGCCAAGCTTCTCGTACAGGAAGGTGTGCTGCCGGTAGCCTGACGTTGTTAGCGGAGACCTCGAAGACCACGTGTGACCACGAGACATACTCTCGGCCAAGTCGTCGCCCACGGACGAGGCAATCCGCCGCATCAGAGCTAGGTACTCCACCTCGGCGACGCTCTGTAACAGCCGCCCCAACTGCTCGAGGCTCGCACAGAAGCCGTCCGCCAGACCCCGTTCGTGGAAGTGGTGCGCCTCCGGTGTCACGAGCTCGACGGCGCGCTCGACGTACCACTCGCGCTCAATCGTCTGAAACACCGAGGACCGAAACTCCTCCCCGATCATCGGTCCCACGAGGAAGCCTGCCATGTCAGCCTAGAACAATCAGGGACGGGACAAGACTTACACCCTCGCATCATGGTGAGAAAGTCGTACAGCCCATCGGGCATGTGCGCCGCCTGGTAGGTCAGCACCAGGATGGCCGCAAACGCGGCGACGGCATCGGACACCGAATGCTGCCCGCGCGCGAGGAACTCGTTGAGGCGCCTGATGGCGACGACACGGTGCTGCAGCGCGTCCTGGACGTATCTTGTCGGCCCCAGCACGCTGAGGTGCGACGCCCCGAGGCCGAGCATCGCGTGCGCCAGAAAGTCGTGCTGCTGGGTCAGGACGCGGGACTCGAATACAGCGGCGGCAGGCTCACCTCGTGTGACATTTGCGACACAAGCTGCCAGACGGACCACCCGCCGATGGGCAATGGCGGGTACGCGCAGACGAGAAAGTGCTGGAAGAAGCGCAGGTCCGCCATGCTAAAGGTGCCGGGCGCTGGCAGCGCTCTGGTCGGGGCCGGAGGTGCCGCTCTCGTCACTGCTACAGCATCGCGGCCCGCCCTCGAATATTCGCACCCCAGGCCGAGACGCCGGCACGGCCCGCACTCCGGGATCACCTCGTCACACTTAACCTTACGTTTTTTGCAGTTAGTGCACCCGGCGCGCGACTTGGTGTGGCCCTTGCGGGGGATCGGGCGCCGGCGGGCAGTGGCCGGTGCCGGCGACGTTGATCCCGGGGCAGGCGAGATTGAACCCGACGACGTTGTGTATAGTGTGGCTTCTTGGCTGGACATTTTGCAGACGATTGCGACCGGGTGATGAGAGATGGGGCGGAAAAAGGGCTGATGTATTCATAGTCGGGCCTGGTCAGGCCGTCTGACGGTGCAACCCAACCGAGATCCGGCACGCTATGCTTGGCAACCAACCAATTCAGTTGCCCGGTTGATTAGGCTTGAATCTGCCTTACCGCCGCATTCTCGGGCTGAATTTTCCACGGTGGAGAAGCGATCAGCGTCCAAGACGTCGCAAAAGAGCACATTACCAGCAGACCATCGAGCCTATATCCGGGCATCGATTAACAACAGGTAGAAGAAGCTGAATAAGTATTATAACAAACTCGGAGAATCTCCCTTGTTTGCGGCAGCGATCATTCTTCATCCGAGGTTCGGGATCAGCTGGTTAGAAGCCACTTGGGTGTCTGAGGAGCAACTCGCTTGGGTTCGTGATGCCAAGGCTGGAATCAAGGATTACTTTACCCGTTGGTACGATGCGAACCAGGGACTGTGTGAAGAAACAATGACGTACGATGCAGCGCCAAGGACGATGGGCCAGAGGATGATCAGTACACTTAATGGATTAATAGCAAGACGAAGAAAGCGTTTGCGATGGGCGGCAGTGTTGGCGAGCTCGAAAGGTATCTCCGTCTCGAGCCACAGGATACGCAGGATGCTATCCAATGGTGGAGAGACCACAAGGCTTCGTTTCCTTCACTGAGCAGCTTTGCTCTGGATGTCTTTGCTATTCCAGAGATGGCAAGCGATTGTGAGAGACAATTTAGCCTAGCGAAGCTGACGTTGACGTCTCAGAGGCTTTCGATGGGCTTGGATACATTGGAACACGTTCAGTGCCTCAAAAACTGGGCCAGGCAAGGCGGAGTAAAGTTGGGCAGCTGGGTGGGTAGCTGACTTTTGGTGTGCACGAGGGGATGACTTCGCGTAGGGGTCTCCACCCATAGAATTTGATATAGAACATCAATCAATCGAACAAATCAACTTTGAGCTCGAGGGCTATCAATCAGATCAACTTTGAGGTCAAAGTTGATTTGATTGACATATGATGAGCGCTGCTCCCCAGCCTCTCATTTTCTCCACCTTTCAAACCGTCATTGCGTTTAATTGTAACGTTGCAAGGCATCCTCAAAGCGTCACCCGGATACCCTAGACACATCCTCCAAAAATGCTCCCACACAAGCTTTTGAATAAACTTTTGAAAATCTCATTAGCGGGCTGTTGGAGCACTCGAAAACCGCCATAGCCATCTTCGTTCCTCAAGGCTCTTTTGCGCAAACCGCGACCGGTTTGCCTTCTGTATTCAGTTCAGCTGGCTGTTTCAGGAAACCTCTGTGGAGTCAACAAGGATACTAAGCCCTCCTTTCATTGGTTTGAGCTCAGACCATGCTTTCGTCTCGACACCGAGTCAGATGCTTTCGTTTGCGTGTTTTTGAGCCAACGATAAATAAAAAAATGGCTAGATACATCGTTGTGGTTGAATTTTGACAAAATAAAATGCCTCTGTCGACTACCCGCCCGAATTCCATCAAGTCCTCCTGGAGGGAGCCCGATTCGCATGTCCTATATTCATTAAACAAGAAATATTGTAAAACATAAAAGAAATGAAGCGCTTTTCCGAGGCTGGGTGAAGAGGTGTCCGGATTATCATTTATTGCGGTATCCGGATTATCCTTGATCTTATCAAATGAACCGGGGTATCGTGTTATTTAACAGGGATGGCGTTCGATTTAAAACCAATGCGTATTAATTCCTAGAATCGACAAGGGTGCTATTCGTCGAAGACGCGATCTTATTGGCTGAGCCCCCGAACACGATGATCCCAACTCTGATCAGGATCAAATCCAGCCAGTTTACGCTTAGCAATGCGGCATTTGCAAGGCAAGGACAGGCTCAAAAGGTGACCCTCAAATTTGGCCGTGGTCACACAGAAGCATCCTGATTTGCTGTTCGGTTCCTGAGATCGAGGTCCCAAATACGGCAATATATTTCTACTCCTTCGAGTACTCCAACGTGACCATTTCCCCTTTCATCTAAACCTCTCCAATCTTCATATTCTTCTCAACTGAGAGCCATTTGCCTCGCCCTAGCATTTGCAAACATTGGAATTGCTCAATGCACTCCCTGTCGAAGATGATGCGAATACACCGAAGACTTTTAGCCCGTGACCTTGTAGCTTTTGAATGTTTTCTTCATAAACTGGTTCCCTTCCACCCCGTAGTATGCCTTGCCTTTGCAGTTGGTCTTGCTGTAGGCGGTGTACCCCTTTGCGTCTGGCCAGCCGCCAGTCTCGGGGTTGAAATGAATTTCAGTTGTAGGCCAGTTGTAATCAGAGCGAAGGTTGGTGCATTCGTTCCTTTCATGTCCGTTTGCGAAGACCTTCTTCGTTCGTGTGCCCTTGCTGGCGAAGAAATCGAGTGTCCAGGCTTGCGCCACGGAGGCCATGGCTGCGGCGGCGAGGATGGAGGAGACCTTCATGATGAGTTGCTGGGTGTGGGTATTGACCTTCGAGGGGCGATGGTTAAAGTTGAGGTTGACGAGTCCTCTTGCTTCTTTCGATGCATTGAGCGGCCTCTTATAGTTATCCTGAGGGTGATGCTTTAGCAGGGGTCAATCCAGGCATCTCACATCTGTCCTGGACTCGCAAAAGTAAAGAAGCTGACTGCCATAAGCTCGTTCTTCAACGGAGCTGTCAGTTGCTCCGTCAGTTGTGCCATCTTACCACTAGTGTGAGGCATTTCTGAACTCGGCGAGCCGAATAAGCTATGCTGCCGGGTGGACTAACCTCATAGGGCCAAATTATAGGGGCGGAGTCGAGCTGTAGTTGTGTCAAATAGATCAGACCCATGAGATTTTCAGGGAAACGGCGTTGCTTGGCACAGCAGCAGTCCGCGGAAAGTTCCGAATACCTCTCCAGCTACCTTATTTACGAGGGAGTAGTTGTACCTTCTGATGATGAATTGGACAGCCCACTGCGGTATTAGCTTGAGCGGCCATGCTAATTATAATATTAATTTTCCTGCCTAACGCAACCGTGGCCGTCGCTGGCTCGTGAGAAATTGCCCCCAACAGATCAGGGAAGGATCGTCTGTCTCGTCGCCACTAATCCATTTTTTCTCGGTCAGGGTTGACATGGTCTGGATCCATTCAGTGAAAATCGGTCCATCATTCGTCTGCTCTAAGCACTGCATAAACAAATTCCGCGGTTTCTCATCTCGGTATTCCCCTCCTTGGGGTCATGTGCCGTGAAACCCCAGAAGTCAGTCTCCTCTGTTCCTGATCCGCGGTACCATTGCCTTCAGCCGATCCAATCTCTCCTGTTCCAATATTGAGCCATTGTCATCATTCCTCGAGTCGCTCGTTCTGGTCTCGAATCTGCCGATTGATTCCGTCGAGTAGTTCTTACTGTGACGCTTCGTCATGCGCCAACCTCTCCTAAACCCAAGGGCAAGCCATGCGCATACCTACTGAAGGACTCCCAACCGAGATTCGATGGATACGAGGCGCACACCCGTGGGAACAAAGGCGCCTACAAGGTGGCTAAGTAAGCCACAGGCTGGAGACAAAACGGTCCCCAGGGCCGCCAACGGAGACGCTACGGGAGCTCTACCCGCTTCGGTCGACGCTAAGAACGTGGCTACACAAGGAGGCGGCAGAAAACCGAGGCAGAACCTCCTTCCGACACACACTGAGACCAACGGATGTTGTTGGGAATCACTCCTATTAATGATGTGATTCAGACTTTCATCGGCTTGGACTCCTTCACACCCCTTTACACTCCTTAATCGCGTGGCAATGGAAGCGGGGCGCGTCGCGCTGCACACGGGACACGCCCTTGGGGGATCCGACAGAACTTGAAATCGTGGTCGGCCCTGGCACGTTTGGGACCCAACGGCCACGTCGCACGACAACGCTCAGCACAAGAGCTCAAGAGAACCTCAAAGCGCAAGAGAAGGTTCTAGAGAAAAGCTCAGGAACAGTGAAATGGGCAGCAACCAATGCCACGCGAACCTCGAGCAGCGGGAACGATGATCTCTTGGAAGGCAGAAATAACGCGGATTTAGGTGTAACGTGGATGATAAGCTTGTGCACCAAACAAGTTGTTGGAATGGGGATAGAAATAAGGCAAGAATCACGATCATCGTGAACGATCACAACCTGCATCAGGCAGCAGCCTGCTGCCTATGATATTGGAAGACTGAACATAGGTATAAGAGGCCGACCTTCGTCGCTCCCTTGGATAGAATTAAGCAGCGCAAAGAAATCTCTTCTGGTCACACCCTCCGTTGCACAACTCGTCTTTTGAGTATAGGCATGGGAGGCGTCATCTGCCACAAATCGCCTGGCCGGGCAAATAAGGTAGTAGCCAGGTACTCGGTCACTCTCGGTTCGCGAGACGACCAGAACTCATACACGGCCGAGCTGGAGGTGATAGCGATGGCACTTCGATGTATGCCCGACGGACTTCGATGCCGAGAGCTTACGGTATTATCGAGCAGCCAGTCATCCCTAAAGGCGATTACACGACCACAACAGCAGTCGGGCCAGGGCACCATGTCGCATATCACCGCTAGGTTCGTGCGACTGGATATGAGTCGTGGCTCACACTTTGGGGTCGTGTATCCGGTTTCACATCCAACTTGTCGCATCAAGGATTCCAATCCTAACGACATGAGCTTAAGTAGCTCTGCCCGAACACATGGCTGCTCAATTTCTTCTGTTCTTCAGATAATTCTCATCAATTGACTGGTGCCATCAATGATCCCTGTGGAGCCAGTTGTCTGACACGAGGTGATCTTCGACAACGGCCTCGGCGAGGGGTATGTTTGTAAAGGCAAGGTCAATCGTGTTTCCGTGCGTATTTGTCGGTATACCTGGAGTGTTTAGTAGGTCAAGGTCATTTGCTGAGGACCAGTCCACAATGTCTTAACCCCGGTTGGCGGTACCTATGTCCCGTCTGTCAAGCATGATGTCTGGCGTTAAAGTCACCGGCGACGAGGCAGCGTTCCGGAACAGGCTATCGTAGCAGTGTATTCAGGGCATCGCTGTCGTCATTCTAACGATAGAAGTTGACTATCGTCATGTCGTTGATTGTAAGCCAAAGAGTATCTCGAGTCTAAAAGGGCCGAACTTGGTCCGCTAGAAACCTCGGGTGTCGTCGGACATATGTCATAACTCTAGGCCGAGCGTCATTACTATCCCATGTCTCGATAGGTGTGAATGTGTCGTATGCCGGGTGGGTTTTGGTCAGAAAGCAGGTGTCTGTGTAAGTCGTCCATGGTTCCTGCAGAAGGATGATGTCGTATCGTTCGGAATCGGCCAGCGCCAGGGCGCAGTCGTGGGCAGGGGGGATCTTGCCGATGTTAGCCTGAAAGATCCTAAGCGGCTTTCCGTCGCTCTTGTGTGTCTGCGAATGTCTATTCCTAGTCATGAGGGCGGGTGATAAGGACTATGCGGCGCTTTCTTGGTGAACCAGGCGGCCAGGCCTAGGGTGATCTGGTTCTTCCTCTGCTTCGGAGGTTGTAGCCACCATGATGCATGAGGGCGCTCTCGATGCGGCTGGACTAGACACGTGGGTATCTAGCTGCTCTTGTGATGGACTGATATCACTCTGCTGCGGTTCAGATACGCGTCGTTGTGGTTCTAGTCGCGGTCCTGGGTTGCGCTGACGGTATATTTCAGCACCTACTGCTCGGACATGTTCTCTCTGCTCTTTGGTCAGCCGGCGAAAGACGACGTGTATCTTCTTCGGGCCGGCCGGGCACTTGTGAAAGTTGGCTTCATGAGGGCCAAGGCAGTTGACACATTGTTCTGGTGCAGCGCAATCATCTGGCGTGTGGCCAGTCTTGCCACAGCGTCGGCAAGGAGGCTGTCTGTTGCAGACACGGTCTGGGTGATAGTCCCAGCATGTTTCACACTGTCTGGGACGATCGGTTTTGTCGATAAGCTTGCTAACACGGCTGCCAAAGAGGGACCAGTATTTCTTGGTCGGTCTCAGGAAAGATACAAGTAAGGTCTTAGTCAAGGGGTTCTCTGACAAGTGTCGCGAAGGGCGCACGTCAACCGGCTTGCGCCCCGTCTGCATTTTTATTTTGTCGTTGACAACACTTTCGCTATCCAGTTCATTGCCATGGAAGTTGGCCAGTCTGCGAGGAAAGTCTGCGACCGCGTAGGTAAACCACTTCTTGTTAGTCTCTACTGCGGTGGCCCCAAAGCCTGACGCCCACTCGGCCTGCTTCTCTACAAGGAAGTCGCGGGTCTCAAGATCGGTCGTCTGGGCAGCCCATCCCGATTTAACTTGGAATACCTGTCGAATCTTGTCCGAGGCGGTACCAAGCTTCTCGCAGATGTGAGTCCGGATCGCGTAGCTACTTTGGGCTCCGGCCGGAGCTCCGGCCTCAAGGCGGATGAAGACACGGAGGTCCTCTCGGGGTGGGGCGGTAGTTGTCCGCTGTCCCTGGCGACGAGAGGGGGGGGGCTTGTTGTTGGCGCTGATGGGTTGGATGATTATGAGAGCAACAGTAGGCGAAGCGACGACGCTTGCAGTACAGCGCCGTGCCGCGTGCTAGAGTCGCGATGATCCGAGAACTGAGCCTGGGACTTCTGATCAACACCAATGTTCCCTTTTCTTTCTTTAGCGATTCATTCTTTCAGCAGCTCACCTGGCAACTTGACCCTCATCTATCTGATCAGATATCAGGGAGCCGGCAATCGATGAGCCGCTTGTTGGATGACATGTACAAGACCAAGAACGATAAGGTCAAGCAGGAGCTCTCGGATGCCCTTAGCAAAATTCACCTGGGGTTCGACCTGTGGACATCACCGGATCGACACGCTGTCATGGCAGTCACGGCTCATTTCCTTGACCGCCAGGGGAAGCACCCTCGATATACTTGCGATACCGGCGATGGCGACTGATTGCGAGAGGTCGTTCAGCCTAGCCAAACTAACGCTGACGACGCAGAGGCTTTCGATGACGACGGAAACACTGGAGAAGTTGCAATGTCTCAAGAACTGGGTCAGACATGGCGCGGTGAAGCTGGGAGCGACAGCGGTGGGGAGGGATGAACTCCAGTGGGAGATTGGAAATAGTAGTATGGAGAACACAGATGTTGAGATATGAAATGTTTGACATATTTGATCAAATATTTCAAACAACAAATCCAGTACTGGAGGCTATCAAATATCTCAAATATGACACTGGATTTGGTTTGCCGCTGGGGCAGCGCTGCCTCAACGACAAACCAACGACCCGAACCAGGATGATGACTATAACAAAACTAAAGCTGAAATACCAGCTTGGGCTACTTCCATACTGCACAAGCTCAGTGATTTGAAGCAATGTGTTCAGTCGATTAAGAAACACACCTAGTCCTCCAGTCCAAAATTAACTCTAGTAGAGTTGATTTTATTGACCCACTTTAAACCTAGTAGGGTTGATTATTGCCAGGGTGTAGAGTTGATTTGACATTGTTCTATATACAGGAATAGTAGTGCTGATCAGAACAGGCAGGGGTTTATCCAGAACGCGACGCGTCCTTTCGCGTAAAGTGCGATAGGGGGGTATATCATACTACTAAATGGTCTCATTATTGATCGAAACATAATCATCATTCAGATCTTACTATCAAGGACCAAGTCACTATAACGATTACTATGACGGCTTCGAACTTGCAATCTGAACCATGCAGTGCAATTTATCCCTACTCTTCTATTCCTAATTGTCGTGTACCCCTGTCCACTTCTCAACTGCTTGTCTATCTCCGGTTTATTTCCATATAATCCATTCTATAGCGACTGATTTGTCCCATTTCGATCGATGATCTGCGCGCGCGTCACTCACGCGTGTGAACGCGTACTTTAGCTTTTATACGTTATCCACCCTCTTTACTGTAATTTCAATCCGAGGTTTCTTTCCAACGATCTTTACGAGCTCGTGTTATCGAACGGCTAGTCGAGTATAGCCGACTTCCACTATGGAACTTGAAGATCTCTTTTAATACGATCCTTCTTGGCGTATCATTGTTTGCAAACAGTGTGGCGTGTACCGCCAACCAGCATCGCCCAGCATGTCCAATCCAGTAGGCAAATGCGACTTAGGTCTTATGGCCGCGACCAATTTTTTTGGCTAAACTTAATTCTATTATATACCATCCACAACCCCTCTTTCGGCATAACCCCTCTTTCGGCAAGCAAAATAAAAAAGCCACCACCAAAAATCAACAACTTCACTTACACAGAACTTGACCGAATTGATAGAAATCCGTGAAATTTTTCGTTTCATAAATCATAAATAGGGTTTATCTATTGTACTCTGGTTTTTTTCGCCACCCGCCGCGACCGCCTGGGTGGTTGGTGGGGTATGTTTTCCTCTCTGACTTCGATGACAGAACCAGCCTCCGATTCTGACTCTTGCTCGCTTGAAGAGACAAATTCCACCCCAACAGGCATATAACGAGTCGCCCCTTCTGGTATGCACTCTTTACTAGCTAGAGTCTCTCCAAGAGTCATAAAACGTTTGTTAGGATTCGGCACCGCCTTCCTCTTCTTCCCTCTTTTCAGCCGAGCCAATTCTTCTTCTAGGCTGGCAATCCTCTGCGTATGCGCCGCTACTGTCTGCTGTTGAGCTTCAAAGCCCTTGGCTATCACGTTATACCGTCTCCGCGTCTTTGGTGTTTTGTTCAACCCAAGGTCACGAATTTGACGGCTCGTCTGTGGCGTATCGTCCGAGCCAAGATACGGCCTGGGTTCAGGAGTCACTCTTGGGCTGCCGTTTGGCCCATCTTGTTGGATTTCAGGGTGCCGTAACGCTTTCGCACGTGAAATTGGCCAGTTCCCAGTGACCCTCCAGCCAGACAGTATGTTCTTCTTGGTCATTCCAACTCGGCGAGCCTTGGCGTAGGCCCTGATGAAATTGACCTTGTCCATTGGAGCGGAATCAGTCAACGAAGCGAACTTTTCCAACTCTCGTCGATATGCAGCCTTCGACGCATTAAATACTCCATTGTCCAGTGGCTGGAGTCCATGAGAGCAGTGTGCTGGTAGATAGCAGCAATAAACGTTGTT
Organism: Fusarium redolens; assembly: GCF_020744475.1. Lineage (NCBI taxonomy): Eukaryota > Fungi > Ascomycota > Sordariomycetes > Hypocreales > Nectriaceae > Fusarium > Fusarium redolens. The sequence continues at coordinate 706,673 of NW_025763683.1, read as the reverse complement.
CAAAAAGCACGTGGCCATCCATTCATCCTTCCATCACTCAGCACTGATCTTGAGGTGGGGAAAATAGTGAACATATTGTTGCATGGCTTCCATGACCATCTAAAATGATCAGTCTCGCATCAGAGTCGTCGGCAGGCGTAGTCTGGGGCAGATAAACTCTTTCAAGCCATTCAATGCCTATGTGGTCATCAGTCCACCCGTTGGGCGATGTTATATAATACCAGTCTGCTATCTGCTTGAACTCATCAAGAAACCACTGTTTCTGGAGTTGTTTCCCCTTGAATATTATGCCAGGAACTAAAGCGCGGCCGTCAGCAGTGACGGCTTCGATGAATGAAGTCCAATTCCGAGTCTGTGGTCCCTTGAGGAAGGCCTTGCGCTTCGGGTCCGCGCTTCCAACAACTAAGCTATCTAGGCCTGAATGAAGATAATTAGTCGGTCAAAATGCAAGCACCGACAAGTAATAGAGGTGAATACTTGCCGAAACCAGTCATAATACCGCCTTCATCAACGTTGACGGTGTTTTCAGGCTTGATCCAACCATATTGGCCCTCCCTGATATCAAAGTACCAATGAACCGCTCTAGGTGTGAAAGAGTCGAACCTCTTGGCTTCTTGACGTCTGCCCATCTTGGTCTTTAGGTCTGCACGGCGATTGATAAACTTGTTCACCCAGTTGCGTCCTAAGTCGGGATGTTCGCCCTGCTGTCTCAGCAGGCCCATGACGCAAGCGCGGATCTGACTGTGGGACGGAGCATAGCCCAAAGACTGCTGACGGAGTATCCAGAAAGCGAGCCTATCCTCTTGGCTCTTGGACAAGCGTCGATAAGGGTGGACCTGCTCTTTCACGGCCCCGCGGCCGTTAAGTCTGTCGATTAGAGTGCTCCGAGGCACTCCCCGTCTCTGAGCGGCTTGAGGAGGTGAAAAACCATTATCAGTAACATCCAATATTGCCTCTGCCATGTCTTCCTCTGTGTATTTCCATCGAAGTCTTGACCTAGGCATTTTCATATGTTGTCGCAGATAAAGGCCAAAAAACACAGAAAAGAGCGGTGAAGAACTTGATGATCGAATTAACACTATTTCTATAGCACGGTATGCATACATCGCGTACCCCGCACAGCCTTAGAGGGCTACAATCGTTAACTCCAATCATTTCTATAATCAGCAAAGGCATTGTCCTCCAAGTAGCTATTTATTTTGGCCAATATTTGTGTAAGTGAAGTTGATGAGTTTTGGTGAAGCTTTTTTTATTTTGCTTGCCGAAAGAGGGGTTATGCCGAAAGAGGGGTTGTGGATGGTAGTGGATAGCTGCCCACGCTAGAAGGCGTGCGATCAGCCGTTCTAGTCCCTTACCGAGGCAACAGAGCAGAGAGACAGGTCGCCAAGCTCGTGGCGACGCGAGATCACGGCGTCCGGGCTTGGCGATCATGACCACTTCTGCCTCCTTGAACGGTTTTGGGTGGTGGCCTGTAGAGGCATCTTTCGAACAGACGGCGAACGTGTGTCCCGATGATGTGTCATACGGCTTTCAGGAGATCGACAGTGATGTTATCTGATCCACGTATAAACACCCTTCCTCGTTACAACCTAACTTATCGTTTGTTAGCGGTTAGATATATGGGATCGGATCCGTTGTAGGTGGCGGCTTTTGCCATAATAATAATCCCCTTTAGTTTATAATAATATTAGGTATGCCCTGAACTTGCTTTGCAATCTCCATCCTTACTGCTGCTTTGATACCCTTATAATATTTCTTTAAATATAACGTACATGATAAGCATATGCACCAAACAAGTATGTGCACCAAAAATCCCTCAGCCATCACAAACGCCAATTTGATCGATTAATGCTCAACCAATGACCATGCCTCAACTTCATTCTGAATGTCAAATTCTTCTTGCACTTCAAGCGCTTCGAAACAACCCAAAGTTAGGTCTCCGAGGCGCTGCTAGGTTATACCAAGTCAACTATTGGGCGTTACGTCCCCGACAAAATGGGATTCAATCGCGACGTGACTGGATCCCGAAATCACGCAAACTATCTGATCTGGAGGAACAGATCATAGTCAAGTTCATTCTCGACCTAGATTCGCGAGGATTTCCCCCACGATTACGTGGTGTGGAAGAGATGGCCAACCGATTACTCGCCGATCGTGACGCGTCACCCGTCGGCAAGCGTTGGGCTATGAACTTCGTCAAGCGACACAAAGAGCTCAAAACGCGTTTTTTTCGTAAGTACGACTACCAGAGAGCCAAGTGCGAAGATCCAACCATTATTCGCAATTGGTTCGGGCTCGTGCAGAACACAATCGCCAAGTACGGCATCCGATCAGATGACACCTGGAACTTTGATGAGACTGGTTTTATGATGGGCGTCATTGCAAGTGGAATGGTTGTCACAGGTGCAGAAAGGCGTGGAAAGCCGAAATCAGTGCAGCCTGGAAACCGGGAATGGATTACCGTCATTCAAGCAATTAATGCCGAAGGCCAGGCGATCCCGCCGTTCATCATAGGTGCGGGACAGTATCACCTCGCCAACTGGTACCGAGAAAGTAGCCTTCCGGGCGATTGGGCTATTGCAACGACCCAAAATGGCTGGACCGATAATGAGATGGGTCTCGAGTGGCTAAAGCACTTGGACAGGTCTACAGCCAAGCGATCCAACAGTCGCTATCGTCTTCTGATCCTTGATGGCCACGAAAGTCACCACTCGGTCGACTTCGAGAGATATTGTAAGGAGAACAAGATCATCACGCTTTTTATGCCGCCTCATTCGTCTCATCTGCTTCAGCCTCTTGATGTCGGGTGCTTTTCCGTGCTCAAGCAGGCATATGGCCGAGAAATCGAGCGTCTGATCCGATGCTCCATAAACCATGTTTCCAAAACCGAGTTCTTTCCGGCTTTTTATGCCGCATTTCAGGCCACTATGACAGAAGAAAATATCAAAGCAGCTTTTAGAGGTGCTGGGCTTGTTCCACTTGACCCGGAACACGTGGTCTCGAAACTTGATGTGCAGCTACGGACTCTAACGCCGGTTGAGGAGGAGACTGGCCCCTCTACCCCATGGGTCTCAAAGACGCCAAAGACTGTGCTTGAGGCAGGGTCGCAATCGGAGTATCTCGCAAAACGAATCAGAAGGCATCACAGCAGCTCCCCGGAATCAGTTCTGGAAGCATTAAAATCTCTTTCCAAGGGGACAAAGGCGGTTATGCATGAGGTTAGTTTATTGAGGGTCAAGGTCCAAGATCTTGAACGGGCGAATGAGATACTAAGCCGGCGGCGGAGGGCAAAAAGAACCCGACTACAGAGAGGAGGAGCAATTACAGTAGAGGAAGGAAGGCAGGTGATTGATCAGTTGGATGCTGATACGCAGGTAGTGGCTGAATCGTCGAAAAGTTGTGGTCAGGGAGGGTCGGCGCGAGGGAAGGAAAGGCGTTGTGGAGCATGCGGCAAGACAGGACATAATGCAAGAACATGTCAGATAGTTGTTTCAATATCTGGTGAAGAGTCTGGCGATTAATTCCAATTCATCGGATGATTTGTGGTATTTTTGTGATGATTTCCATTTTGAAGGTTAAGATTTGTTGGTGCACATACTTGTTTGGTGCACATGCTTATCATGTACGTTAACTCGATCTCATTTATAATATATGCAAAACGGCATATTTTGCAAATTACAAACGGAAACTGGGGCAATTTTATAAACAGATCTATTTTGACTGTTATAATACTATAGATATCTTTATTTATTGAATTATTTATTTAAAATTTGAATATTCCTTAAACTTGCTTTTGGTGTTGCTATGGTATTAAACTTTAACTCTGTATATGGATATAACTATGCCTACTGGCTGACGTAACGAAAATGGATGACTAATCTTCCCACGTACTCTGGTCATTTTTAACTATCTCTTTGGGTGGCACAAGGCATCAACAGGTCACTCGCCCCACTTAGCTGACTAACCACGCTAGTACCTGCAGGGTACGTGAAGTTCTCGTCAGACAGCTGCTTGATTTTTCACCACCAAATTCATCAAAATCCTCGTCCCTTTTTATTCCCCCTAGGTCATCCAAATCGCTTGGAAGGATAGCGGCGTGGTGCTCTTCCTTTCAACTGTGCATAGCGGCGCCTCTCACGAGCGCACACTAAAAAAGAGGAAGCTGCCGGCTAAGAGAGGCAAGAAGGCAGAGGCACAACAGCTGCAGCAGATTTTCAATGGGGATAGCTTCAAGATGATCCCTATACCTACTGTTGCCGCTTAGTATAACGATGAAATGAATCACGTTGACCGCGGTGATTAGATAAGGTCCTATATAACGTATGAGCATCGATTCTGCCGCGGTCCGTGGCAGGCGTTGCTTTGGAGCTTCCTCCTCGAAGTCGCACTTGCGAATAGCTTCATTTTGCAGAAGAAGACCCGGCACCCTTATTGGAAGCCCTACAGCACGCTACAAGCTTGGAAGGAGTGTATTTGCAATGCCCTTTTCAACATATATGCTGCTGAAGGCGGCACAAGGAAGAGAAGCCGGTCAGGGAAGGAAGAAGACATTGAAGATACAGAAGCACGGCAAAAACACCTAAGAAGAGATATCAACCATGTCTATAGAGGCAGCTATTCGCCCTGCCTAGCCTGCAAAGGCTGCCGGCAAGGGCGGCCTCGACCCTTTAAAAAAAGGAAGGCAAAAGGAGGCTATCTCCAACCGATATCAGGAAATGCACGAGGTGCGTATAGCCAATACGGCTGCAAAGTGTGTGATGTAGCAATATGTAACAATGAGACTTGTTGGTACCTCTATCACACGCTAGATTAGGTGTGTGTAGAAGTACCCCTCGTTTGACTAATTTTGATTGGTTCTAGGCCCCTGTCGTGACCTGTTTGATGCCTTGTGCCACTCAAAGAGATAACGTAGTTGATAAGTATGCGACGCAGATAAGCATGCGACGCACTGCACTGTACAGCTAAAAATAGCTTACCCTATAGTAATTTAAAACTTGAATAAAATAGCTAAAAATATAAAAAAAGTATTTTTAGTAATAATATAGTAATAGCTATATTATATATTTTTCTTACATTTTTAGAAAATTTCCTTTGTAAAGAAAAGCTTAATTATACAGTATATTTTACAGTGTAAATATATTTTAAAGTTTATAGCTATATAGGATTTTGTTAGATTTTTTAAAAAGATAGAATAGCTTATTTTAAGACTTATATATATGCTACTAAAATTGTGGCCATTTTAGGCTTAGTTTGGATTTTTAAAGAGGTTTTTAAGAACCGGATTTAAGGTGTATCCCTTTGAGTGCCACAGCCCTTAGGCGGGGTCACGACAGGGGTATCAGACCAATCAAAATATATCAAACTAGCGGTACTTCTCTACACATACTAATTTGTATGATGGTAAAAGTCCCAGCAGTTTTGATTGTTACAAATCGCTACCTCACAGACTTTACAGCCGTACAAGGTCTGCCTACCTAAGCCTCCTCGGTGCCGACTTTATGCATTACCTGTTATCGGCTGCAAAAAGAAGCTCTTTTCAACCTTCCTCTTTTTAAAGGGTCAAGGCTGCCCCTACTTGAAGCCTTTGCAAGCAAGGCAATCCGAGAATATCCCCCTATTGACATGATTGATATCCCTTTGCAGATGGTTTTGCCGTGATTGAGTATCGTTCAAGTCCTCCTCTTTCCCTGACCTAGATCTCTTCCTTGCGCCACTTTCTTGGCCAAATTTGATGAATAGGGCGTCAGAAATGCACCTCTTCCAGCTCTCGAGGGACTTATAAGGCGGCCACCGCGGCTGTAAGGTCTTAAGCTGCAAAATAAAGCTATTCGCAAGTGTTATATCGAGAAGGAAGGACCAAAGGAGCGCTTGCCACGGGCCACGGCGAAATCGGTGCTCGTAGCTTGTATAGGACCTTATCTGATCTCCTCGGTCCACGTGATTCATTTCATCGTTATAAGAAGCAGATACAGCCGGTATAGGAATAACCTTTATTGCAGCATAACCAAAGGTCTCCTGTATCGGCTTGGATTGTGCCCCTTTGTTAGCAGGCTTCCTTCTTCTCTTTGGCGTGCGTTGGTCATCAGCACTACTGTATACAGTTGAGAGAAATAACACGAGGCTGTTATCCTTCCAAGCGATTTTAAGCAACCTAAGAAGGACGAATTAATAAGGGAATTACATGTAAATAAGTCCCTCAGGCGTACGAGGTCATCTATTATAGGGATCGACTCTACTTCATTATACTTAAAGCCTGAGGCACCTGCCTTATCCTTCCCTTTTGCAACTTTAAGCTCCTTAGTGATGCCACAGTTAGGGCAGGCTGTGCCTATAGCTCCGTGACCGGCTTCTCGAAGGGCACGGAAGAGATTAGGCAAGGAGAAGAGGTTATCCATAAAGACATAATATATCTGCTTCGGCAGCATATTAACTAGGTGAATGACGACTCCTGCCGTATTGCTGAGGGCCACAGTCTCCTTGGGCTTTCCCTCTCTCTTCTTCCCCTGTTGCGGCTCTACAGCCGGCTTCTTCTTCTTCTTTGGCAGCTCGATGATAACAGCGGTATATGGTGATGCCTTTACATGCCACAGCCACCGAATAAAGAGGCCATTTCGGGCGATAACCCAGACTTTGAACCCTACGGGTGTAGGCTTATTCTTGACTAGGGTTGTATCCTTGCTCCTGCCTGTAAAAGGGACCATACACTCATCTACAGTAACGTTATTCCCTGGTATATAGAGCTGGGCTGACACCTTCTGTATGAGGTCAGACCACGGTTCAGCAGCTTGGAATGCCTTCGGAAGGTCCTCCTCATTGCCTAGGTCAAGCAAAGTGTGGTCAAAAGTCCGTATATAGCGTGAGATTAACTGGAATCTCCACAGAGGCATAAACTTCATGATTGAATGCAGGGGGGCCTGAACACCTAGGGAAGGGGGGCTCCAATGGCTCTTGATTGTATCTTCCTTATGAATTCCTAGGTAAATCAGCAACCCGAGCCATACATATACTTGTGCAGCCGAGAGCCCGTCCCACCGGTTGATCCGTGAGTGGTCGGAAATGGCCGAGTTATGGCTATCAATAACGCCATTTTGCGTAAGATAAGAGACCCAGCTATCGCTGTAGTAGACCCATGACTGTACGAGGGATATAGGTGTAAAAAGCTGGAATAGCTCGAGTGGTGTTGGAGGCAGTATGTTGATGTGAAAATCACGATCTTCTACGTTGAAAGGCATGAAGTTGCGGCCGGCTGCCTCTTCAGGCGGGTTAATTATTATTCCGGTGGGGCCTAGGCCTCTTTGCTGTGCATGTGTGTGAAAGCTATGATCATCGAAGTCGTATTCCTCAACTCGTATTTCATCAAGAATCGGTGGGGAATTCATCGTTTCAATAGATATCAATTAGCATGAGCTTTTAATGGTATTTTGCTAAAATTGAATATCTCACGAACATCCGGTACCCCGCACGTACTAACCTTATGACTAAGCTAAGTGGGGCGAGTGACCTCCCTAAGGGCTGTGGCACTCAAAGGGATAGGCAGAGCGCAGCGTTCCTAGCTCCTTTGTAGACCTCGAGTTATATGCCTAGAAAAAACTCAGTATACTTATAGAATGCAGCTATTAACGCTTATACAGCCAGGTAGTGAGTTTTTCCTGGATTAGAAACCTCCGAATATGAATGTCTTTTTCCGTCTTGAACAACCTCAGAGACTCTTGCTAGGGAAGTGACATGTTAACGACCTAGACTCCATCTTATATAGTTATCGGTTATCACTCAGATATGGATCTGGATCTATTGGTACTCAGCCCGAGCCTTTCAAACGAAGCAAGCCCACAAATGAGAACATCCTTAACGCCATTGGAGTGGCCAACATAGGGATCCAGTTTCTGGCACTCCGTCCAGTTTTCGTACTTTCCATATGGATAGCGATCTGACATTACCTTCAGAAACTCCTGTTTCCACTACTGTGTGTTGCGACATGATGTGACAGCCACAACTGCGCGCAAAATTGCACTAGCGCCGGCATCTCGGATATGTCTGTGTCGGCTGTTACCGAGTATCCGCGAAGGATCCTCGTGATTGTTCGGAGGGTGGGGTGTGGCTGTGAACTATAATCTGAGGATTTCGGCATTAATGAGAACGCTGCATCCCCAGAAACGACAGTCGAGTCATGATACTGCTTGGATTCCACGAGCCGGGATAGATAGGGAACGCCCTTAGGCATCATTGCTGAACACGTTGCTTAAGGGAGGGCGACAGCTTTAGTTTGGGTGGGTGCTTACCCCGCTCTTTGTTGTTGGTAGGTGTTGAGAATGCAAGAGCGCAATCTGACCCCAGGTTGCTGGACCTCGACTATTATCGCACTTGAACGTATTGTTCAAATTGATTCATATGTTGCGTAATCGCCTATAAGAAGATGAAGATATTGAACATCTCTACTATCTGCCGCAGATGGAATTTAGGGCACTAAGAAAAGAAAATCGGCATAGAATAGTGCATGAATCGTCAGCATTTAATTTAAAATACGAGAACTTTTAGTACGCTGCATCGCATTTCTCGCACCTTAATTGATAGGTTTAAAGACATGAGAAAACTTTCTTAGTTACCCGCCATACAACCAATGAGAAGGAGGTTTACTGACTTTAACAGCCAACCCTGCGAAAAGCATATTAGCAGTCGGTTTAATAAACGTCATCATACCCGCGAGGCCTGTATTAGTATACCGTACAGAGTCATGAAATTGGGTAGTGCTTATGGGTCCGGCATTTATAGTGCGGTTTCAGTCACATGCTGAGACATCCAATTAGTACTTATATTAAATTCAAGTCTTCTCTTGCAACCATTCCATAGCCAAGGATTCATCTATTACCACTACAGTAATTGTGTGACCTTCCTTGGCGTTAAAACATGTTGACGTTTGGCCAAGCAAGCGACAGCAGCCCATCAGTGGCATTCTTTTTCGCTGGCTGTATAGCAGTCACCCTCTATAATGCCTTGGAAATCATTATTTTAATCTTTGTTACCTTTAAGAGATTCTCCGGGTGGTATTTCTGGAGTCTTTTAGTCGCAAGCCTTGGCCTAATCGTCGCCACCATTGGCTTCTCGACCTACTTCTTTGAAATAACCCCTCACACGTACCTTCAAAGCGCCATTACAATTGCCGGATGGTGGGCCTTCATCGTTGGGCAATCGCTTGTCTTGTGGTCACGACTTCATCTTGTCCTCCAGAGCCCCTGTATCCTTCGCAGTGTTCTGATAATGATTATTATCAACGCTGTTATCCTTCTTATTCCCACGACAGTCTTAGCATTCTGCTATAACATTGTTCCAGTCCCGAGGGCAGTCGAACTCGGATATAAGGTTATGGAGCCCCTCCAAATCACCATATTCTGCGCCCAAGAGTTGGTTATATCCGGGCTCTACATCTGGGGAACGGCTAAGATCCTGACATACACGTCAGAAGAAAGGAAACAGCGATTGATGGCAGAGCTCATTATTATGAATGTGGTTCTTATCATCATGGACTTCGTTCTTCTAGGCGTCCAATATGCAGGCTTTCGAATACTTCAAAATGTCCTTAAATACTTTACGTACAGCATAAAGTTGAAGTTCGAACTTGCAGTACTCGGCAGATTAACAAAGTTCTTCCAAGACCAGGAACTTATTCTTACTTCATGTAAGTTTAGCATATCAGGCTCTATATATTGAAATTTGGCTAATAGTAATTAAGCATTAAATTCTGGCATTACAAGGATAATAACCTAGCTATAATAAAGTAACTATAAAGATATACTTTTTAGTATTTATGCTAAATTATTCTGCAATACTCGCTATATTAACGCTTTCCTAAAGCTTAACAAGGGGTTAAGCATTACAGACAATATGGCGGTCGCTAAGTGAGCGCAACTGCATACCAGATTAGGCCTAAGACGGCGCCCATGATGATAATAACTGGAGGGCTCAAGTTGAATGAGTAGCCAAAGACAAAGCTCGATGCTGTCACAACAACCCACCACGGCTCCTGTGCCAGACTCGTTCCCTGCTGAAAACTTTCAGCAATATACCCGATTTGCCACAAGCGATAGACCGCGGTATAAATGAGTCCCACGGCACCGGCGTTGACACCCCTGAGAAGGGACTTAACCCACCTCAGACCACGGATAGCGCTCCAAATACCCATTGTACCATGAACTGTAATAAGTCCAGGAGCAAATATGCCAATAAACCCAAGCATTGCTCCAACGGCCGAATTGTATCCACCATTAAATGCTGTCAAAGCGCCTAGGTATACCGCAAAGTTGAAGTTGGGACCGGGAAAGCTCTGTTGGATCGCAAGGCCGATAAGGAAGTCGCGCGGACTAACCCAGCCTTCAGCAACAACATATTCGCGGAGCAATGGAATGACAACAGGACCTCCGCCAAAAATAATGGTCCCTGCAAGGTACATATTGGCGAAGAAGCTAAAAAGGTATGTCTTGACCCGCAATTTGCCACGAAGGACCATAATCACAATGAAGGTGATGAGAAAGAAGACAATAATTCCAAGGCCAAAGCTCCAGGAAAAGTTAAGGGACCGCTCTGGTGGGATAACGCGTGGTTCTGAGTCAGCCTCTGAATGTGAATTCTCGGTGACTGGTAGAGTCTGCGCATTATCTTCTCGGCTCGAGCGGACCACCGCGTCATTGTGTTCCCTAGTAGTGCCGAAAGAAGTAGCAGTGGTAGCGGCATTATTGTCCTGGTCGGCAGATTGCGCCTGCGAAATCTCGATGGACTCCGGCTCTTGTGCCCTAAGCCGCTTTGTGGGGTTCTTTATCAAGCCGACTATAGTCTTGATAGGGCCATGAAGCCAGCGATAGTCATGGACGACGGTTGCACAGCCGGCCATGAACATCAGAAGAGGAAAGTACCAGAGCGCATTGTATAGAATCCCGGCCGCACCTCCAAGCAAGACGAGTATACGAGTTATTTTATCAGTGATGGCCTTTTCTGATAGTTGAACAGCAGCGACTGCGATAATGCCCACGGTTGAGGCGTTGAGCCCGGAGAGAAGTGCGTAAACAGGTCCGGGAAGAAAGTCTCCAATATTGGAGACGCCAATAGAGAGACCATACATTCCCAAGGCCCTAGGCAAGCTAAGGAAGGAATTAGTTACTTCGGTAAGGAGAGTGCCTGTGTGCTTGCGGTTGCCTACCTCCAGATGAAGAAGCTCAGTAAAGCAGGAAGAAAACCATCATGAATCAAGTTAATGCAGTAGTGCATCTTGGTGCTGCCAGGGCCAGAGAAGGCCTGGCAGACGCTGAAGAGTTCCTGATACTGTATCTCGATCAGCGCTACTGTTCTTCTTGCAAATAAACCATAAAAAACAGTTGCTTACCACTTGATTGTCAATCCATTGCAGCTTATCGACGAATTTGTCACGGAACTAAGACAAGGGAGGGTATTCATTAGCGCTTGTCATTTCTTGATGCTTAGATGCGCCGCTAGGTACGCATCGCCAAAGAATTGTACAAGTACTTACGATCCTGAAATGCACTGGGGGGCCGCCGAAGGATGTGAAACCAAGGTGGTAATTGGTGCTGATGGTATTCCAAAACTTGGCCTTCAGATTAACAGGTCGCCAACTTCGCCAGGCCATACGGGACCGGACTGCCATCCTGAAATCGTTATAGAAAAGGGGTGTATATCGAAAGTCGGAAAAATCTTCTGGGGACCATTGAACGAGCAGCTCTCTCTATAAATATAAATAAATGTCAATTCTAAGGTATTATATAGAGTAGTAACTAGGGATTTAAAAAGGCGCAACTGCACCAACCAAAAATTGGCTTACTTTAAAGCACGTGGGGTTGCTGAATCTTAGCTGTCCCAGGTCCCGGTAATTTGACTCCGTCCAGCACCAATCAAGCTGAGGGAGTGACTGACTCACGCCAATCAGGGTTCTGGCTTCCTGGCAGCTGTAACCGTAATTATCCCTTACCTCAAAATGAGGCCGTGCGAATGATAGTGGGGGACTTACCTATCCTACTAAACGAGCAGAGATAAGTCAAGCACTAAAGCCCGGAGTTATTATCATTACGACGACTCATATTTGGGATTCTTATTCGAGCCTGGCAGCTGCGATTGTTACGTAGGTCACATTACAATATGATCTAGTGCTTCGATTCGAGGATCGACCGTATAGTTTATTCGATAGGATTCAAAACAGCTTCACCGTCAACTCCATCAGCAATCGCAAAGGTCCTCCAACCTGCCTTGGGAAGATCAATAGTCATATCTTCGCCAAGGTACTTCATGAATACGCCATGTGTGACAACAACAACTTTTTTCGGCATATTTGCGAGATCTTCGCTCCCGTGGATGGCTTGAACCGTGTCCCGCAATCTCTCTCGGAATCTTTTAGCTCGTGCAGCAACAGCAGAATCGTTGGCCGCGTGAGGACCATCCTTGATATACCAATCCTCAGCCAAGACGCTGAAGTCAAGGAGCGGAAAAGCTATCTCTAGCGCAGAACGTTTGGATCCAGTATCACAGGGAAGGTCGCTTCGCTCCTGTAGGTCCTGGTCTATAATGAGACGGGCGCCTTCTTCGTTGTCATTATTCTTGAGGTATTCTTTGCTTAGGATATGGGAGAAGCCAGCCAGTGTCGTCTGTAGGGTGCGCATGAGTGGAGAAGTGAATATTATGGCGATTGACTCTGGATGAGGGAACGTATCGACTAGGGCCGATGCTTGAGAAAGACCCAAAGAAGTGAGAGGTGGATCTCTTTGTGAGAAGTCTTTTGAGACGTTATGTTCCGATTCTGCATGTCGAACTAGGTAAACTAAAGGGGACATGGTGCTTGTTCGAATTTTGAGAATGATGTTGCGCGAGGTATTTTGCAATGTGGAGGTTCTCCTCTAATAAAAGCGCATGCGGCGGGGTAGCTGTGACCCAACATTCGTACGGAGCACTTGTGCCCCAAACCCGACCAATGAAGATTCGGTTCAAAAGTTTGCGGCGCAGCACAGTCGTTGTTAGATTGGCGGCTGGGGAGGGTCAATCTAGTCCCCAAGAGCTTGTTTTTTCTTCTGTCTCTTTTCTGTCCTTCCAGGTGTTTTCCCCCGCCACCCGGTATTGAGATATCCGCCTGCCGTATTCCTCTATTCTATATTCTCGTGTTCCGTTCAATCTGATATTAAATGATAGAAAAGATACCCATAACCTGCAAGAGCTTCTTCTATCGTTTATCTTCCTCAATCTTAATGGCACCATCTGGGGCCATGACTTTGCACTCCTCCGGTGCCGCTATTCTGTACAAACTACCTTTCTTGTCCCTAGTCTACAAATAGAAACTGCCCCGCGACTGCACCCATGATAACTAATAAGAGTGCAGTGTACTTATTAGTAAACTTGTAGAGAACCGCCAGGGCAAGCATGTACAGAACCGCCGCCGGGCCGACCTGAGCGGTTGTGTCAATTACCTCACCAATTGGCTTATCCTTCACCCTTTCCAGAGAGCCTACGATACTGGCCTTGAGGATCTGCGCCGCGATGATTGCTATAACGCCAATGACCGAGCCACATAGGCCGTCAAAGAAGCTAGCGAGGAACTATTTGCCGGAAGGTGGCCGTCAGCGAGGTTATTGCTAGACCTGTTGATAACGGAAGTGATAGTGACGAGGAAACTAAGGAAATCAGAGCTCCGCTTACCTTATTTCGAACCAACTTTTCCAACAACTCATGCCCCGCAATGGTAAACAGGAAACAGGGGAAAAACATTCCCAGAGTGATAATAATCGCCCCCGCAAACGCGTTGCCAATCGACCTATCCAAGTATGCGCCCTGAAAACCCACAAACGTTGCAAAAATAACCAGCGGTGCCGGCAAGATATTCCCAATGGCAATGCCATCAATGAACACGCTCTGTGGGAGCCATGCCCCCATCAAGACGGCCTCAACCTGCACAAACGGGATGGCTGTATACGCGCCGCCGAATGAGAGCGTGCCGGCCACAAGGCCTAGCACGAAGAGGTTGATCAATGACGGTGTCTTAGCGATACCGAGGGCCAACGACACTGGTGAGGGTACACCACGGAAGACGACATAGAGTGCGTAGCCGACATATTGAAGGATGAAGAGCGCGGCCGCAGGGATCCAGAGGCGCCGAGCGATAAAAGTATAGATTATGCCGTAGAGTCCAAGGGAGATGAAACTATGAAGAAGTAATGGTGTCAGCGTACTGCCTAAAAGCGTCGTAATAGATTCGGGCGTCGGCAGAAAGCATCTGTTGTATAGTTATGTTTAATCTAGAGGTACGGGAATACTGACATGTTTATCCGAAGTGCGCCGTTGATGGCCGTGCAAATGGCTGCAATCACAAGAAACGGGTCCACTTTTCTCGTACTGTGCTTTCTCACCGAGTGGTCAGCTATCTTGTGAGTCGCTCTTAAGATCTGGAAATAAGCGTAAGAATCAGATGACCGAAAATGCTCATAGTGTTCCAATAGATGAGACACCTACCATTGCCGCGACGATAGGCTGCAAAGCCCGAAACGAAGCATTGAAGTACTTATTCTCAAAACCAGCTAGGGTATACAAATAACTAGCAAGTAGCATCAAAGCAAACCCGGGCAGGATGAATGCCATCCCTGCAATAATCCCGCCTATCCTACCCGCAGACAAGCAACCGAAGAACATACATAATTCGGCAGCCTCAGGCCCGGGGAGGATCTGATAGACGGAGAAGACGCGCTGGAAGCGAGGGAGGGTGATCCATTTGTCCTGGACCACAAGCCTTTCTTTGATCAGGGCAATCTGCGCGACGGGTCCGCCCCAAGCAAAGAGGCCAAAGTTGTAGAAGAAGAACCAGAAAAGTTTCGGATACGATAGTTTGGGGACGTTAGAGTTATCTTCAAGGCCCTGGTCGTCTTCGGTACAATGTGTATCAGAGGCGGGTCCGCTGCAGTCAGGCTGAAAAGAGTCAACCTTCTGAGACTCTTCATCCACTTTCTTGTCGTGCAACTTCGTCGCAACTGATAGCGAGGGTGTAAGTTCAGCCACCATTGAGAACAAAGGTGTTGGCGATTGTTTAGAAATCCTAGTCCTCTTGTCCTGCGGGTTGAAGAGAAATCTGATTACGGTGAGTAGCCCGCATCGCCTGGCTTTTATACGAGTAAACTTTTATGCTCTTCTAACTCTTGCTAGGGAATATTGAGAAAGAATGGACGGACAGGAAAGCTTTGATTGGCCAGTAGGCTACAACGGTACTCACCGTTCCTGGAGATGCCGCATCCCAGGCCCACAAATTAAACCTAATAAGATTGGCTGACTATTTGCAAGCGGGTCGCTGATCAGGCTCAAGCGCAAACCTAATTTATCCCCTCAAAGCTCAGGTCGAGACAGACACTACAACGTTAATTGGCTGGCGCAAAGCACTAATAGCAATCTTGCATGCATGGTTCAGCCCCAGTGTAGTATCGCTACAGTTTAATCATCTCCTGAGATTTCCATGACATTAATCAACCTGTCTCTAAGCAACCCTATCCATCATAAGGACATCTTAGTGCTTCGAATAGTCTCTGCGCCACACTTCCTCATCGTATTCCTCCATCAGGTCCGTAAACTCTCTGCCAGCGGCAGCCCAGCCGAGGACCCCCTCAAAGAGCGCATAACTCTCGATGTCCGAATCACCCTTTTACGCCATCATGTGGCTGAATGGTGCAATTTACAGAATATTTACGAGAGAGGACTGATAGAAAAGATGGGATTGGCCGGATAAAATGAGGCGGCCATTACATTCGGCATTCGTCCTGATCCGCTCCCTGCAACCTTTTGGTCCTTCTCGATGCATCCAAGAGACAGACTCTAATGCCTTTGTACAGATAACAATTTTCGGAAACGCAATAGAAAGGTAACAAGCCTCCCCATCCGCTCTTTTCATGGGCTCTCCTGGCACTTGGGATCTTTTCTTGGTATTTTAAGGTTTGCGGGGTAATGTGATGGACGGACACCGACCCGATGATTCGCTGCCGCCTCGGTCGCAATAATGATGCATTTTCCTGATATGGTTCCGGGCGGAGAATCCTACTTTTGCTTCTAGGATATCATACCTTTATCTGTAACAGCATGGAAGACGAACAGAGGTATGTATAGCTACGTCATTTCAGACTTTACAATTAATTGTTGATTGTAAAATTTGTATTAGGAAGGATGAGAATGGCGAGTTCCTTGTCTTGATGTGTGAGAGCAAGAAGTTTCATGTTCGGAAAACTGCCCTATTCACACAGTCCAAGGTTTTCCATACCGCTTTTACTGGCCCATTTCAAGTAAGTGGGTGGCGTAGAACTTGGGGACTGATGGCTGATATCTATTTCAAGGAATCCTCCTCGAGAACTTACGAGATGAGCGAGGATTCTCTGTTCATTGTCAACAAAATGATTGAATACTTTAATAATGGGGATTACGATGTTTCGGCAGCACCCGAGATCGAAGAACAGAACATATCTGCGCTACAATTTCATGCAAGAATGTTTTCTTTGGCAGACAAATACGCAGTCGACAGTCTGATATCACTATCAGCAGCGAAGTACTTAGATAGGCTTAGAGATTCGGAAATTGTTGAATTTCTTGGATCTATTCCGGCTGTTTATGAACTGACGCCAAGTTATGTCAGAGATCTTAGAGATGAAGCCATCAAGTACGCAAGGATCAATCTGCCTCAGGGTCTGGGAAGCAAACCTGTTAGGCAGATCTATGAAGGCATCGCGGGTACGACTCCGGAATTCATAAAGGAACTTCTAGACTCGTATATGGAGACTCCCATGATAGGAAAATGCTGGGACTGCGGCAGTTATCAAGCATTACAGGGAGTACAAAGCCGCTGCTTGCAATGTGGCCATGACACTACCCCCCCAGCGTGCTGAAAGGAGAGGAAGAGATGAATTTTCTCAAAATGCGTTCTGCGATATATTGTCTCTCATTACGATCAAGATAACAAGGCTTGCCTGCTTCCTCGGAAAATCTACGTGAAATACGTGCCTTAAATGCAACACCAGTCTCAGAGGAGGGTTTCGTGCAAGACTCCACTTCGGGCCATGGGAGCATGAGTACACAACTGGGCTAGTTATGGGGCCGTCTTCTATATTATTTATGGCTCGCGCGGTAGCACTAGCATATAGACACTGGTTGAGAAGTACCAACTCTTCTTATGCGGCCCCCAGTGTACTGATGTTAACCCTAATAACACTTACTTCTCCTAAGAGGTGGCCACAGTTTCAATTATATCGAAAAAAACTAAGGCACCATATATCAAACCTCTGACAAGATTTCTCGGCTAAGTCTACTTGCCTTACATATGCGGGTACCTGAAGCGGCGCAAAGACATAGCATTTTCACCTCATAATGAACCAATCAAACATTGCCTGTCCGTCTTTCAGAGACTGCTGGACTTGTATGCTGAGTCTTGTCTGGGAGAGACTTGTTTGTCATAATGACGACCGCCTCTTGAGCCTTGCATCGCGGTTCAGTAGACTCTGGGGATGATGCAGTTTGTAACACCGCTCCTGCGCGTGAAGTTCAGGGTGGGGTCACTTATCTCCGGGCTTGCTCGGACTCCTGCTTGTTCATTGGGCACGGTGATCACCTTATTGAGTGACCAAGCCTTTGACTTGTGTTTGCCAGGTGGGCATGTTAGAGGGTAACTCTCTATAAATCTGACGACTGGGTTCCACTGAATCTTCACTATCGTATGCATATTGCTCCATTTCGATCCGACTTGCGATATCCGCAGGTGAAGACTAAGGGGGTTCTTCATGTAGGCGAAGGAGCTGCTATGGCAAGTACAAACCATGGAAGATATAAAAAGCCAAACAAACGAGCGCGACTAATACAAGTCTAGAGATACATCTCCAAATTTGCGATATTGCAGAAATGGGAATCGACGCACGCCATGGACGTCATCCCACAACCTTTATGTCTCACTGGGCTCAAAATAGAGGTGGCCAATGCTCAGGAGATCGAAGAGGAGTCGGTCATTTCTCCCCGGGTAAACATTCCTATTCAGAAAGTTGCACCCAGTTTTACTGCCTGTACTGTACAGGTAGATTACTCGCTCGAGGTGATTGCCGGATTCACATTTGGGCGTAGTACAGAAATAAGTGTAAAACATACACACCGCGTGAACTAATCTTGAGACTAATTATTGCTCCTATTCAATAGCCGGTCAGGACTGTTATTAATGAAGAGATTCATTCTGGCATTGGAAAAGAGCCACATGCTGCAACGGCGAGAGATCTTGGAATATGTGGGGATGGCCGTCTAAACATTGTTCCCTTGAGGGTTGGCTGCTTGGAACATCTGGGTGCTGGTAAAGCATTAAACGAGGAAAGATTGCCTGCATATAACAAATGCATACGCTGAATAAAAGCCAGTATTACCTCTGCCCGATCCATGCCGCCTCGGGAGATTGTGGTGGGGTGAGCTGGCCAGTATGGTTGACCAACCGCTCAGGTTAAGAGATAGGCTAAGAAAAGTAGGCGAGGTAGGAATGGAGTGCTATGTCCTTTGTATCAAGGAGTGAGCTTTTTTGATTGAGAGATTCAAAAATTGCCCTTGGTACAGCCAAATATAGTCTATCTGACGCAGGATCGTGTTGACAGCTCACCCACACATACTATCGAGAGCCTCCCAAATAGTATTCCTTTTGACGACACACCGACCCTTCCCAGTCGAAGTGCAGCCACTTTCCAATGCTTTAGCAACGGTATCCATCTTCTCCTCAGATGTCGCGTAGCGCATGAGCATCTCATACGCCTTTCCGCATTCAACATCTCCCTCATGGTATGTAGCATCCTCAAGAGGATCAACAGACCCTGGCGGGACTGGGACCTGAGTAATATCTGTAGCAG
Source organism: Fusarium redolens (assembly GCF_020744475.1). Lineage (NCBI taxonomy): Eukaryota > Fungi > Ascomycota > Sordariomycetes > Hypocreales > Nectriaceae > Fusarium > Fusarium redolens. The sequence goes on along the minus strand of NW_025763683.1, from coordinate 687,795 downwards.
GATTCTCGGCCAGACGCGAGAGAAGTTTGCATGGCATTGATTGTTTGTCATGGCAGGTTTGAGTCTGTGGCTGTGCAGCAGCAGGAGCCTCGCTCGTTTCGGGTGCTGGGCAGGTAGTCGCTGTATCGAAATCCGGACAGTTGGAGGGGTTTGGCTCGCTATCTAGTGGCTCGTTTGGAATTGATGGTATGCCGGTGCTCTCCGATATGTTTCTAGCCTGGCCAAGCTCTCCCTTCTCGTCGGTCTTGCTCGAAAAGGATATCTTTTCCCCTTTTATGGTCCCTCCTCCTCGGCCAGATGCCAATGTCACACGTAGCTTGGCCATCCGCTCTATTTCTCGCCTTCGAGCGCAATTCGCTCCATTTGCATCATCTCCACCGGATTCGCGCCTCGTCCATACGTTGATATCTTCGTCGGTGAAGCCAGCCAGCCGAAGGAGGTCCCGGAGCTGCCCGTTCTCTATGACGACCTCCCGTGCCGCCAATTGTACCTCCGTCGTTGCTTTGATCCCTTGCTCTCGCGCTTCTGCGACCTTTCGCTCAAGGTCCGACACATACTCTTTCTGGCGCGCTCGGTAACGGCGCTTGTTCTCTGTCAATCGAGATGCTTTCGCGATGCTGGAGGTTTGGGTCACGCACTGCAACATCACGTCAGCGGAGTCCACGCATTCGTTTGGTCTGGAAGCTCCTCGTCCAGTGTCAGACTAAAGGAAAATAGAAATTCGAGCCACTTGCCATCCTCTTATTTTTATGGCGAGAGTTGTCGACTTGCTGAGCTTGGTTGCAATTCGACACAAGGGAGTCATCGTCCAATTCACAGGTGGGGTTTTTGCCAACGTGTAGTGCGGGCATATCAGTAGTGCGTCCAGTCATGGCTGTAAGGAAGGGAGGCCGTGGGCCTGATCACTGGCGGGAGTGCCGGTATCGCGGGCCGTTTTGCTTGTGATGTCCAAATCAGTTCTCGCTGTCTGTTCGATGTTTACCCCCCTTGCCTGGACTTCCGTTGCGGTGGTTTCGTCCCAGCCTCTCGTCATGTGATTATTACGTGTTCTTAGCGTGTTTACGGCTGTGTCATGGCAGGGCATTGGAGTAGGTGGATAGATAGATAGATAGAGTTTATTACGCCCGGAGAACGAATCTCATAGGGCCAGTAGGTACGCTAAGCCATTTACGATTCCTCCGCATTGATCCGGTCTGACATACAGGAAAGCCCTACTTCTCGTCCGAAGTCTTTTCCGTTCTAGCCTCGCTTAACTCTACTTGACAGGCCTGCTTGAAGACCGACTTCTCCAAATGTTTAGCATCCTATCTTCAGCAGCTACCATATACAACCCCCCTTTCGACAGCCCCACCCTTTCGTCAAGCAAAAAAAAAAGAGCACCACCAAAATTCGTCAACTTCACTTACACGAAAGTTGGCCAGAATAAATAGCTACCTAAAAGAAGCTTCTTTTATTGATTATAGAAATGAGTGGAGATAATTATTCTGACCTGTTGAGGATGTGCTGGGCACGCGATATATGCAAGTCATGCTATTGAAATATTTTCAAAATGGTCACTAACCTCCTCACCGCTCTTTCTCGTGATTTTTGATCTTTACCCTCGACAACAGCAGAAAAATGCCTAAATCACGACTTCAATGGGAATATACAGAGGACGATATGGCTGAGGCTATATTGGATATTACCGATCATGGTCTTTCACCCCCTCAAGCGGCCCAGAGAAGAGGAGTGCCCCGAACGACCCTCATCGATAGACTTAACGGCCGTGGGGCCGCTGAAGACCAGATCCAGCCTCGCCGACGTTTGTCCAAGAACCAAGAAGATAGGCTGGCTTTCTGGATCCTCCGCCAGGAGTCCTTGGGCTATGCTCCGTCCCACAGTCAGATCCGCGCTTGTGTCATGGGCTTGTTGAGACAGCAGGGCGAACATCCCGACTTGGGACGCAACTGGGTGATCAAGTTTATCAATCGCCGCGCAGACCTAAAGACCAAGATGGGTAGTGGTTAAGTGCAACCGTTACACTTTTTTAAATTATTAAGCTACTCTATAGTAGATGGTATATAGGCTATCTTTTCTCTAGGAATTATATAAGGGATAAATAAAACAATTAGATAGCTAATATATAACGTGTATGATAAGCGAGTGGGCCAGACAAGCGAGTGGGCCAGAAATCTTACCCTTCAAAAGATAAACTATCATAAAAACATAATAAACTATCTAATCAATTAAACCTACTCATTATTCTCTTCCCTAGATATCTCAGTTACTACCTGACAGGTTCTTGCATTATGCCCAGTCTTGCCGCATATTCCACAATGCCTTTCCCTCGGTCGCGCCGAACTTCCCTGACCACCACTTCTCGACGATTCGGCCACTACCTGCGTATTAACATCTATCTGATCAATTAGTTCCTGACCTCCCCCTACTGTTAGTACCCCTCCTTTCTGTAATCGGGTTCTTTTTGCCCTGCGGCGTCGGCTTAGTGCCTCATTTGCCTGTCGAAGTTCTCGGTTCTCTGCAGATAATAAGGTAACCTTATGATATATTCTGGTTGCTGCCTTTGCAAGAGACTTTGAAGCCTCTATAATTGACTCTGGGGAGCTACTCTTATGTCCTCTGATTCGCCTTTCGAGGTATTCAGATTGAGATTTTACCTCGCGGACTGTATTTGGGGTCTTTGGAACCCAAGAGGTGGATGCGCTAGCCTCCTCCTCAATAGGTGTTGGAGTCCGTAGCTTTACATCAAGTTTTGAGATCACATTTTCTGGGTTAAGAGGAACAAGCCCGGCTCCTCTAAAACCCCCTTTGATATTGCTCTCCGTCATAGTGGCTTGAAAGGCGGCATAAAAGGCCGGGAGGAACTCGGTCTTCGAAATATAGGTTATAGAGCTTTTCATCATATGCTCTATTTCTCGACTATAAGCCCTCTTAAGGGGCCCAAAGCACCCGACGTCAAGAGGCTGAAGTAGATGAGACGCATGAGCCGGCATACAAAGCGTAATAATATTGTTCTCCTTGCAATATAGCTCAAAGTCGACGGAATGGTGACTTTCGTGGCCATCGAGGATCAGAAGACGATAGGTACCAATTGTTCGCTTTAATGAACATCGGTTAAAGTGTTTTAGCCACTCGAGACCAGTCCCGTTATCTGTCCAGCCATTTTGGGTCGTGGCGATGGCCCAATCGCCCGGAATGTTGCATTCTTGATACCAATTCTGAAGGTGATTTTGGCCCGCAGCCACGATGAACGGCTCGATCGCCCAGCCTGCTGCATTGATCGCTTGGATCACTGTAACCCATTCTCGGTTTCCAGGCTGTAATTTTTTAGGCCGTCCATGCCTCTCTATACATGCAATGACCATACTGGTTGAGAAAACGCCCATCATAAAGCCGGTCTCATCAAAGTTCCAGATATCATCTGAGTGGATACCATACTTCGCGATCGTGTTCTGTACGAGCCTAAACCAGTTGCGAATAATAGTCGGATCTTCACATTTGGCCCTCTGATAGTCATATCTCCGCTGAAAACGTATCCTGAGTAGTGGTTGTCGCTTGACGAAATTCATAGCCCAGCGCGCGCCGACGCGTGGCGCGTCGCGGTCATCAAGCAGTCGATTAGCCATTTCTTCAACACCACGCAGTCGCGGGGGATATCCTCGCGAATCTAGGTCGATAATGAACTCAAGAAGAGTATCTTCTTCTAGTTCAGATAGCTTCCGTGAGTTAGGCATAGTATCGCGCCGAGATTGAACCCCTTGCTGGCGGCGACGTAAGGTATTACGATTGACTGTGTAGATTTCTGCGGCGCGTCGGATACTTAGTTTTGGATTATCTTGAAGGGCCTGAAGTGCAAGATTAAGATTAGCCTCGTAGTTTGGTTGTGACATATCTGATTGTTGAGAACTAACTGATAAAGTAGAGAAGATGGAAGGTGAGGGATTTTTGGCCCACTCGCTTGTCTGGCCCACTCGCTTATCATACACGTTATATCTATTAACTATAACGTAGTTGATAAGCGATCCGACCGGACAAGTGATCCGACCAGCTTAACTTACACCTTAAAAGCTGTTTTTTAAAAGCTTATATAAAATTCAAACTAGGCCTAAAATAGCTAAAATTTTAAAAGCTTATATTTTACCTTATAAGAAAGCTATATTATTAATAAAATAATTCTAGCTAATTTGTGATATAAATTATATATAAAAAAGCTTATTAATACTCTTTACACTGTATAAATAAGCTTTAGTATATAAAATAAAATAGTTAAAAATCTAGAAAAATTATTTTTATATATAAATAGCTATAAAATATATAAAATAAATATTTTTGGATTTTTAGCTATTTTATTTAAGGTAGCTAGATATTATAGGGTAGGCTATTTTTAGCTGTACAGTGCGCTGATCGGATCACTTGTCTGGTCGGATCGCTTATCAACTACGTTATATTACTTTATAAATATTCCTAAATATTAGCCTAAGCTAAGCCGTCTTTTCTAACAAAGATAACTAGTTGAAAAAGAAGGAGAAGGTAGAGGTGGCAAATTGATCGTTCGCTTGTTTTAACCATTCGCTTATCAAGTACGTTATTGGAATAGGAATGATAGGAGATATTCGAAATAAAACGACTTTACGCTAGCTATAGCACCTTTGTGTTTCTCTACCCGATAAGTTCTGCCAGTTCAATTGCTAAGTTTTCAGTGTCGCGTACACCGAATGGATTCGGTGAAGCCCTCGTGAAAACAACCTCGAGTGCCGACTGAGACTCATTCCAGGTGGCGTCGCTCCAGATGTACCGGGAATCTGCAGGAATCTCTCCAGTCGCCGTCCGTCCTCTCTCCTCGAGCGCCATGAGCTGCCGCCTGGCCAACAAACTCGCCCTCGCCTCCCACCCACCCATGCTAGAAGTCATCTTCTCAAACAAGTCTAGAGCCTCTTGCCTAACAGCTGTGTCCCTACATTTCTGCGACACAAAGTTCAAAACTGGAAGAAAATATATATCTAGTATCACCTCGATCCGCGACATACCCCTTGACACTGGTGCTAGAGCATGCGTCGTATCGATGATGTCCTGAAAGACGTGTCCGAACTTGTCATACCCAAGCTCCGTGGTATCGAGACAACAGTTGAGAAGAATGAAAACGACCTTTTGTCCCATGTGGAAGACCTTGAGGGTCTGTAGCTGTATGGCGTTTGTCTCCTGCTCATATCTCTGCAGAATCGCCTCTTCCCATTGGCCCAACTGTTGGAGAAAGGCGGCTTGATGATCCAAATATGGTTCAAGGTCCCTTGTATGCCCACTTGCAACCAACTCCTGCATTGCCTTGACGACAAATACAACAGCTCTGGTGGTGAAGCTGTTCCACATGGCGCCCAACTCCCCAAAACTAGTAGTCGGCGATGGGACAGCGCTAGGCGTAGGTCGCGATTGGAGTCTGGCCCAGCAGCGCTTTTGCAAGGGGAAAAAAGGTGAGTTCAGGCTGCAGAAAACTTGTAGCCGAGGGAGGATTATTTCGGCCTCCTCTAGCCCTTCATCATTTGAGACGGCAAGGTAGAGCGGTTGACGTTGCGGTCGATATTGTGAGCTGACCTCTTCAAGCAGTTGATCCTTCCTCTGCCGCAAGAGCTCAACACTACTGCTCAGCATCCGATCGGCGGCTTTAGTGTTTCCGTGCAGAAGCTCAAAGAGAAGCAGTAAGAACATGTTGATCAGAACATTGCGACGTGAAATAGTATGAAAGCCCCGCTGCATTCTGTCTTGAAGTCCTTTGATAGCCCTGGCGTGGTATCGGATTGCAGATTGATGGGCTTTGTCACCAGTTTCTCCGAAAGGGCCGAGGAAAGGCTCAGAGCCTAGGCGACGGAAAGATAAGATCAAAGCGCCTACACCCAAAACGGACGAGCGCACACAGTCGTCTCTCATGGCCTCTCTGGGAATTACCCGATTCCAGAAGAGTGTGCAGTGAGTAGAAGCAAAATCCTGTCTCATTTGGTACCGAAACATGTCAAAGTAAGGAACCTCAGATGGTTCCAGACTGGTTGCTCTTGGTTGCATGTAGAGTTTGCCTGTTACTTCGAGCCCGGACACGTTCGGTTTCGGAAGGATCGTCCTCTGCTGAGAGACAACAGGGCAACCTGGCTGCGGGTCGAGCCCAGAGTATTGGCACTCCCGGTGCGCTCTGTCGCATCGAGAGCACGTCGGCTTTCCTTCGTCGCATTTGAGATGCATCTTTTTACACTGAGACGACTTAGTCAGGGATTGCCTCGCTTCAGGGGTACAACAAGCTTTGGCAATCAGTGTCACCTCCGGCTCTCCCCATGGTGGCTTAACCCCAGCGACATTTGTAAACTTGCCCAATAGGCGGGTTGAGTCTTACCGCAATGCAGCCACCACGGCTTTTGGGCGTGCTGGTGCGAGCACGTTTCTGCGCTAGAATGTTTCTCGGCAGCGAGTTCACGAGTGCAGTGTTCGGTATCATGATCTAGCGTCGAATCGGTGTCAAAAAGCTTTGTCTTGCATCGAGAGGGCTGCATCACAACAGGACAAAGGGCTTAGCTTACTGCGGAGCGGCGCTCGGTAGCGGATCTGGGTGGCAGAAGGCCCGGGATTTCTGTGGTCAGCGATTGGAGGTGAATACGATGCAGTTGAAAATGTCAGTGTTTTGCGTACAGTTTGAGATTTCTCAATTTTGGTTGAAACGGGGAGTGCAGCTGGAGCAACCCGTGATTAATAACACTCAGCCCTATCAGCCTTCGAAGCTCATTGGCCACTGAATACGACCTTCTTATTCTGCCTAAGTGGAGTTCCATAGCCGGAAATCATTGCCGAGCGAAAGGACCCCGTCTGAGCCGCACGCCTGGACCACTACTTAGATGACGGCGCAAAATGAACCAATGATCATGGCCTACAGCTTTTTTGATGGGGGGCTTGATAGATGATCTTATACCAAGGTGGAATCATGAATTAAGATGCTTTAGCTCTGTCGGCCGTCTTTATCGCGTGGCCGGGTTGTCATGAATAGTTTCCACCAATTGCGTAACCTAGCTGTTGATCCTCACCATCTCTCGTACGGAGCTGCGAGAGTACGTCTGATTCTTTCCTGTTCAGCTCATCATATAGAGTACGCATATGCGCCCCTGGCAGTGCATTCAGGCTTCAACTAGGATCGAGACTGTGATGTGGAATCATCACAAGCTACGGTGCCGACTGGGAAGGATGTGGAACTATGGCAAGGTATGGTGCTGATTTGCCAAAAGTGTGTTTGAGGAAGCCTGTCGGTGAAATTTATCTCGTGAAGGCGCACTAGTTTGATATGCAGCCTAGCCGGAGGATTCCATCGTTCGGGCCTGGAGTTTCCATGAATCACGCATATCTGTATATCTCCGATGGGTCAGTCCGGCATAACGCCGGCGGTCAAGGAATGCTCGTATTACCCTGATGTGATTACTGATCAAGGAGAATCAAGAAGGCTGTGATTCCACTGTGGCTCGCACGCGGCCCGCATGAGCCTGTTGTGATTACTGATCAAGTGGGGGTTCATTTCTACCCTCTATTTTCGTTACCATGTTCAGTGGTCGATTCGCCGAAAGAAAAACTCTCCCCTGGAACCCGCATCAGCACTGCCAAGCCATTGAATGTGACAGGTGTCACCTTGGCTGGTAGGAAAATTAGCACCAGTATTATATTTGTCAGCATCACCGCTGCTTTGCAGTCGCGCAGTTCGGCGGCTTCGCCTCTGAATTACTGCACTTCATATAAAAGGCACCTTCTTGCCTACAATTCAGCCCGGTGTAGATCCGACCCGCCATTTACCTAAGCATTGACACGAAACATTTCTTCGGCGACTAACCACTATGATGGCAGGCCTTCAGGAAGTCGCTATTGTCAAGGGGTCACTTGTGCTCGTCACCGGCGTGAGTGGCTTCATCGGGTCCAATGTGGCGGATCAGTTCCTCCACTATGGTTACAAAGTTCGAGGAACTGTGCGTGATACCGAGAAGGGATTATGGCTGAAGACGCTTTTCGATGCAAAATACGGCGAAGGCAACTTTGAACTTGTCCCCGTGACGGATATGGCAGCAGATGGGGCGTTTCGTGACGTGATAAAAGGTAGGTTCAGAAGCTCCTGGCTACGACGAGGCGAAGAACTCGACTAATGATAGTCTTAGGAGTGTGCGCAGTTGCCCACGTCGCGTCCAACATGTCATTTGACCCCAATCCATATAATGTCATACCGTCTGTGGTGGCGGGCGCAGTCAACGTCTTGAATGCGGCGTTAGCTGAACCTAGTGTGAAGCGATTTATCTACACGTCCTCATCTACGGCAGCTGTGCTTTCGAGTCAGAGCAGCCCTGGGGTAGTTGTTACGCAAGACACGTGGAATGAAGCTTCCGTTCAAGAAGCGTGGGCCGAACCTCCCTACGGACCACAGCGTTCATCCGCCGTTTATGCGGCCAGCAAGACAGCGGCGGAAAAAGAAATCTGGAGGTGTTACAGGGAGTTTCCTTTTCGACGACGGGACTTTGTTCTTAACACCGGTGTGTCTGTCCTGCCTTTCTCCCATTGTGGGGATACTAACTCTAGCAGTATTACCCAATGTCAATTTTGGCCCAAGTCTCAACACAGAAGTGCAGGGGCATCCTAGCAGCTCAATATTTCCCGTTCTGCTTTGGAATGGTGAGGTTTCGTCGTTGAAATCAATCGTGCCCCGTACGTGTTCCAAGCTCTCGTAAGCCCAGTGACAACGCTGATTGTGGAAAGAGTACTTTATCGACGTCCAGGATACTGCAAGGCTCCATGTAGCGGCCACCGTTCTCCCAGATGTTAATGAGGAGAGAATTTTCGGCTTCGCGGGGAGGTTTAATTGGGATGCCATCCTGGACATCCTGCGCAAGCAGAACCCAGGACGCCGCTTCATTCCGAACTTTTCTGATGGACAAGACCTAAACGAGATCAGGCCGATGGTTCGGGCGGAGGAAATCCTGCGTAAACTTGGTAGACCTGGCTGGACTTCGCTGAAGGATTCCATCATGGCAAATACGGCGGACCTACGCGGACTAGATTAAGGAGAGAGGTTCTGGTGGTTTGCCCAAGTCGGCAGCAGACAGTGAAATTGGTGCCGGGTTTCGGGCCTGTCAATGGCGACTGGAACGGATAACGTACGAATTTGTTGCTTAGTAGAGATAAGATAACGCTGATTGTTGCTATGGAGATTATCGCTGAGTCAGCTTAAGGCAGCCACGGGGGACTCATACGTGCACCGCTAGGGGCACAAATGGTGCACCTAAGATCCTTATCACAATCTTTACAATCTTTACAATCTTTACAATCTTTACAATCTTTACAATCTTTACAATCTTTACAATCTTTACAATCTTTACAATCTTTACAATCTTTACAATCTTTACAATCTTTACAATCTTTACAATCTTTACAATCTTTACAATCTTTACAATTTTTACAATCTTTACAATCTTTACAATCTTTACAATTTTTATAGTTTTAGAGGGGAGTGAGCGTTGAGGCCGGCGCGACCGTGAGCGTTTTGCTGCAAAATGAACGCGATCGCTGACGAGATCCTGGTTCAAGGTGGGGGTTCCGCCTGTTGAGACAGTGCGGCGAAGGTGGTCCGATCTGCTGGTGGCTGGGATGTGGATACTATGTAAGGAGGTGTGCTCCTCTCGGACACATGTAACTTAGAACTAACAACAACAAACTCAACCCTTTTTACTTCAACACCTTGGTCGTGCATCATTATTGTAGGTCAATATCACCTCTCGACGTAGTACGAATATAGCCCTCTGCGTCAAGACTAGGTCATCGCCACGTCTGACCACCGCTGGACGACAAACGAGAGAGAACTAGGATGGATTCAGTACTTCGATAAGTACACCAAGCCGCGTATGACTGGCGAATATCGCCTCCTCATCCTAGGTGGCCATGAGAGTTACCACTCGACCGGGTTCGGACTGTACTGTAGGGAGAATTCCTTTCCCGACTTTCACACAGCAATCCAGGAGTCTATGATAGAGGAGAACTTCCTGGGAGACTTTCAAGAAGCAGTCCTTGTGCCTCTGAGCTCGGAAAGTGTGATTACTAGCTTGATGTGGAACTACAGACGCCGACACCAGGCCGGGAAGTCGACGAGTTGCCGGCACTGCGGGCGTCCAGGATACGAAAGAACCCGATCAAGGCGACTCTACAGTTGGACTTGATTAAGAACCGCATCTCTAGGCATCAGGGAAACTCTCCAACATCTATTTTCAATGCAGTGGATCAATTTGCTAAAGGAACAAGGGGAATAGTGTTTTAGATCGTCTTATTAAGGTCAGAAGGTATAGATCCTTCGAGAGGAGAATGAGACACTCAGTCGACGTCACCGTGTCCAGAAGAACCGTTTGAGACAAGGAGGAAGTCTAATAGTAGGTCAGGGTCAGAATGAGGTCGATGTCGCAGCGAGGACATGTCGGTGTCAGGCCTTCGGTGGCGCTGGATCAACAGACAAAGGGGGAGATGAACCCTACAGCCAAGCCGGCGATTATTCAGCTTGGCCAACCACTTATTGGTGAAAGACGGGCTAGACAGAGTTGCCCAAGAGGAAGATGCACAAGATTTCGGGGTGGGACAGTGAGATGATCTGCGTTATCCCTTCGCCTTGAGAGGAAAAAGCTTGTTGCTGTACTACGAGTGTTGGTTGTAGCCGATTTTCCTATTTCATCGCTTAGTATTTACTATGCGCCTTAGCACGGCATAGTCAGCTCGTCTAGGCTGTGACGCTTCTCAGATATGACACCTTGACAGTAATAATTCCAGTGTACTCACTAACGCGCAGAAACCCTTGATCTTTTCATTCGTCACTCCACCAAACTGCTATGCATCAGCCTCTGACCTCTGAGAGTTTTGACCTAAATACTTCCGCGTAACGAAGCTTTAATTCAATGAGTTCCGATTAAACCCTAATAACGGGTAGGTTTCACTATCCTACTGGCGAATTTCTCCCAGACACTGATTTGCGGCCATCCGAATACTCCGCTATGGCCATCGCCAACAAGCTTATTCGAGAAGCTTTGCGCTGACCTGCTCATCCCTATCATCGATCTCGGTGTCTGCTGCTGCTCCATCCTTCTCTAGCGGCAACTTTAACCATCTTATACCCCTGACATTGCAAACAGTATGGTCGAACAACCCTCCTAGGGGCCGCCGTAGATGGTTGTAAGGCGATGCGGCTGCGACTGCTAGGAAGCGGCGGCGTGTACAATGAGTGGCCTCACTATCATCTCTCGAATCGGAAGCCCGCGGCACAGACTCTTTGTAGTTCTGTTCTGATGTGGTCGTTGAGATTTTCCGCTGAAGTCTGCAGAGAACTCCCCTCCAACCACCAACCTCTCCTCTACCTCCAGGTCGATCCAGCGACTCATAAGACTCCATGAACCCAGGTAGGATCGAGTCTTCCATGAGCTCAAGGACGGTCTTCACGGCATCATCTAATCCCGATGGATGTGGAGGAAGTGCAGAAGAACGTAACCCAAGAAGTCGAGTCCTAATTTCAGAGGGAAGGTTGACCTCGCGATGTCCGTTAGGAAGGATGTAAGTGCCTAGAATATCTTCCCATAGTTCCTGCAGGTAATCGTAATGGCGTCTTAGATATTCCCAAGGGATTTCTTTATCCTCGACTATCTCTGCGTAATAAGCTCGGTATCTCGAGGCATCTTGGATGAATTGAAAGGTTTCTAGGCAATGGTTTTTTGAAAGATAGGCTGTGAAATCATTTAGTCTTGAAGCGTCTAAAGCTAAATTTGAGATAACTTCAGGTAATAATGACATGATAGTGTCTTTTCGGAATGAGAGACACCTTGAGGTCTAGCCCTCTCGGACCTTAAGCTTTGCCCTTCTTATACGCTGAATACCTTCTCCCTCCATATACTCGACTTGGTTCCGGGTCCTCTTTATTAGTGGACTGTGTGCCAAACCCCCATATCTTTGGCTTTCAGGGAGAAAACTCAAACTCCAGCCCGTTTTGATTGGATGCTTGTCAACGCTCCCACACCGAAACCCCAGTTTATATCTCATCGCTTCAAAGCTCCGTTGGTCTACTCTTAAGGGACTGTGTATACGAGGACCAGGTCCTCGAAGCTAAATTTGTAAGCTATTGGGAGATTACCATGGTTAATGTCCTTGAATTCGTCAGAAGCCGCGATACCGGTAGAAAAACACGTCCAATAACCAACCAAAGCCTGAGATAATGTCACCTCCACACCACCTGATCGGCAATAAGCCTTAAGCCTGGGCTTACGGAGCCTCCGTAATGCCTTGATTGGCCAACGCAGCGGTCGAGACCATTTTGTTGTGAGGGGCGAGTTCAAACTTAACAGGGCATCCTGCAGCCCAGGGGTCCCTACATACATGATCACACGATGATCGATGGATCGTCATGTGTTGTGTGTTGTCTCACAAAGATTTTCCGTGACCATACGTATGTCCTCCGCACTTGTACCCTATATCTGGATAGATGTGCCATCTTCTCTAGAGGGCCGTTGCGAGTTTATGACCTAACGCAGGGCAATATCAACACCAAGATATCGCAAACACCGCAAATGTGGTTCCGCCCTATACCCTTCATCCTCATCAAGGATGAGGAGCTGACATACCACGGGAAGATACTAAGTGTCAGGTATGAAGAAGGGCGACTTCGAGCAATTCACGAGGCGATGTGCATCAGCGAGCACCGGGGCCAGCCAAGGGTAAGGCCCAACTTGATCATGCCAGACCGAAGATAAAGAGGAGATTGCCAACGCCAGCTAGCTTCCCAGCGACACCCTTCGCCCGAGAATCCAGATAAGTCTTTGAGTCCAAAGGTCGGACTATGATAACGGATAGGCTATGGAGTGGGAAATATTTCTACGGCCGCCATAGAGCTGGGAGAGTTTTGTCCCTATGGAGGATATGTATTGGGCGGGTGGATGGACGCTATCTAGCAGATTATTGGAGAGAATGTATGGAGGAAGTCACGCTTAAAGCATGCAGTCGAGAGTGGTCGAGTCATACGTGAGAAAGGTCGAGATTAGCATGGTGCTCGTTTTGGGTTATTCTTAAATCATACACGTCAATACGCCATTCAAAGGTCCTGGGCTATCAGTCCACGGGAATCAACTTAGTCCTTAAACGCAGCTGCCCAGACGAACTCATCTCATTCTCTTCCTCATATTCCAGGTGCGACGCTCGAGGTTTGCAGATTGAGTTAAGACGCGGCGCGTCATCGCGAGTCACAGCCCTCGCCTCATCTTGCTTTCTAGTTTTGAGTGGCCAATCAGAACGATTAGATTCGCTCCGAGGACTCCTGGCCAATCATAGTATGGGAAGATGGCGGTTGTATTCTAGCGAGGCATGGAGCGTTGAGCCCCCACTATAATAACCCACCAGTTATTGACTTAAAACTCAGATCGGCAGTGAGCAAGAACTTAACCCCAAGAATGAGATGACTGAGGTCTAGTACGGAGTAAGCCTCTCATCCGTCTCGGTGCTTAGATGCTGGGCTGCACGCACCCTTTGGCGCTTCGGTATGTATAAAGACATGCGTTTCCGAAACTTATAGACCTTGTTGTTTATATTGCGCAGTAGTGCTGGGTGAAAATATATTTTATGAAACATGATTGTTCATTATTGAGATGAGAGTTCTTCTCGGGTTTATATCTCTAGATGATTTCATCTAGGACTTTGAACTCTAAATCTAGGACTTTCAGACTAACAGTCTAAACCCTGAAGGGAAGGGGGATCCCCGGATTTTCCAACAGCTTTACGCAAGGTGCAAGAACAACAGCAGTTGCTTTCGGCGCTTAAAGTTCCCTGCAGCCAGAGCTTCACATCCTCTCATGGACTACCATGTGTTCATACCTTAAAAAAGCTGGAGGAAGAAAAGAAGGCCCTTTTACTGGAACATTTTCATCCCCACTGGCACTTGAAGCGAGATATAGCTCAGCCACAGCCTATGCCAGAACCCATCAGAACAGTCCCAAGCCAACGTAACGAGAGGAGTAATCAGCCGATAACGAACACAAGGCGAGAGCCTAGCGCATTTGAGGCAGTTGTTGAGGCGGTAGCACAACCGAGAACACTGCCTAAATGCAGTAGATGCCACACACTAGGTCATAAGATGACCTCGAAAGCATGCCCTCTGCGGTACGAGGAGATCTTACAATCGTCAGCGTCATCATCGTCGGAATCATCGGGGCAGGTAAGGCCAACGCCGTCGGGACCGTCGTCGGGACCGTCGTCGGAACCGTCAGGGCAGGCCGGGCCAGATAGGGATAGGACTAGCTGTATCGTTGTTAATGTCGGCGGCACAGCCAACACAGTGCCGGCAGCATTATCGACGCAGGCAGGGGTGGCGCCGACACTAAGATACGATGACCCACAAGCTATCTACCAGAGATATGTTGCTGCTCGAGATGCTTGGTACAGGGCCCAGCCTCGTGGAAGTATTAAAATTAACCAGGCATATCGGAAGGCGGTAGGTCTGCCTCTACGATACGATAAAGCAAGCTACCAATGGTGCCTTGACTGGAAGCAGATGGGAAAATGCTGTACGATGCCAACCGGATCTAGAGACTGGACCAAGGAGGAGATGATAGCCTACCTAGATTGGAGCAAGGCAGAAGATGACCGGGTTGAGGCCCAGGTAGCCGTAGAGATGGAAAGCAATCTTTTTTCTAGTAGAAGAGGCTTGCGCGGGGTCTGGGAGTAGGTACTCGGAATCTCCCGCGATCCGGTTCCCCGTGGCGTCTATACCCATACAAGGAATTTCAATGCTGGTCTCGGTTACAACAAGGTCTATATTAAAAACCAAGGGTCACAACCCCAGCCATTCTCCACTTTGAGTTCACAGAGCTAAATTAGGTCCCAAGCTGTCGGGACTTCGCTGCTTGGATGGTGAAGTGCCGACTGCGTGTCTTCCGTAATCCCCGGCCTTTGCCGCATCTCATACGCGTCATGTGAACTGCGCAATGTAATAATTGTTTAGACCTCGTCGACAGTTAGGAGAGACAACCAGATTTTATATATGCGAATCCTCTACTAGTGAAGTTGAAGTTGCTATTTGCAGATCAAAGAATCCCGCGGCCTTGTCAGTCCTCATTAAGCTTTCCTTTTCTTTCTTTCCCTATTTTTCCTATCATGTTGCCTGCTGCAGCTTCCCTGTCCCGCGGGGGGCCCTAGTAGTTGAAAATTTCCGGCGTGTCACCAAGGGGTCACTGAACCAGGTACATATTGACGAAATCGCTGCATGGCATTAGAATGATTGCTTCTAAGTGGGACAAATTAACCCAATCGAGTTAATTTTAACGGTGTTAAGTGGGATTCTAGTGGTGATAAGACCGTTGTTTGCGCATCACCAGCATAAGACAGGGTGTAAGGAATCCATGATAGAAGGAGGTATACTGATACCGAAGAACGTCGGTGCTTGGCACTAAGTATTGCTCTCTGAATCAACACTGAACCAACACTGAACCAACACAACGAGCGCCAGAGGTCCCGAGGGAATGGCTCACGAGCGGGTACTGAATTCTGTGAGATGATATAAGACGAGACATAGCACCGGATGTGAAAGTGAAACAAAGATTTCAAAAGCTGTCGCACACTTAGGTTCTTTTTCCCTCTTTTTCACAGCATTCGGGAGGCCCATATCGTGGCTCGCTCATTCAACCTTTCCGGATGGCTCGTGATTCGTCGAAACAGCAATGGGAATTCCTAAATCCACACCTCTGCCCTAGTGAGCCTTCAGTACCATCAGGCTTTCTTCCTCCACCGCATTGGGGGGTCCTGCCGCGAATTCTCCAGCGATTCCATCTCAGGACATGACGCAGACTGCGCTTTGGCTCAGCCCGGATAATTCTACGCTCCCCACCGACAGGGTAGGGAATCAATCCATCCACGTCAATATCCGACTTTGTGGATGGAATTGACGGCTTACTCAGCAAAGTGCTCGTGGATTGATGTCCACAAAGCCATCTGTGGATTGATGTCCATAATATTGAACCCGTGGAAGACCCCTGTCACATTAACTCGGATTTCCTAATTGGGCAATTCGGGAACCCGTCGCCGACACTTTCTATTGCCTTACTCCTGGCGCTCCTCCAAGCCGGCCCGTCCAACAGCCTCCTGTAACGCTGTATCGTCAAACAGTATGCTATCGACATCTTCGATAATGCCTGCGCGTAACCAAGATCGCAGCGTTTGGATTAGTCCAATCGTCCCAGCGTCTAAGCGGTTTCGGAGGGGAGTGACCATCAACCCGGTGGCGGAGAACAGTCTCTCGCACTCCGAGCTCATGGCCGGCACTGTCATGACGTCAAGAGCCATTCGAGATAGCCTTGGATACTCAAACCTCTTGAGGACCCAATACTCAACTGGGTCTGCGACGTCCTTGTCGCTCCCAGACACACTGGCCTGCCAGCGGATATATTCATCCGCTTGAGCAGCGGAGGGTTGGCTTTGACGGTATCGGTTGCGATACCGATCAAAGGAGGACAAAGTCGTCTTCCGCCTCTTCACAACCGGACCTTCAGGAGAGGTGACTGTGATCTGTAGGTCTCTGTATTCCGTATCCCAAAGACGTTGCACGATTTCCTTCGCTTCATCGACCCAACCCGGATGCTGTTGACCCCAAACCTCGTCGAAATAGTCCCATCGTAGGCTAGGGTGCAAGGCGGCGGCGGCGTAGTATGCTGGCGAGTCCCTCAAAGTATTGTAATATTTATCGAGCTTCTTCCAGCCAAGGTTGATATTGACACAGAATTGCTCCGGCTCAGGATGCCTCTCAATACACGATTTTGCGTCCTCGAGCCTCCCAAGCAGGAATTCGAACGCCTCCAGCACATCAGTCACGGAACCAAAAGCTTCCCTAACTCCAGACGATCGATATCGCGACTGTCCGTCTCCCTGAAGTACTTGCACAACGACGTGGAAATCAGAGAGTATCTCATCAAATGTCCTCAGCACCGCCCAATCGCTCTCGTTGATGAAGCTCGACTCCTCAAGGCAGGGAGGAAGATTCTGTCCTCCCTCACCTTTCCGAGCGTCTCGGAATAGCCTCTTGGCTTTGGCGATGAATTCTTCGTAGACGGGCTGCAAGCGAAGCATTCGTTTTATCATGTAGTATTGGGACAACCATCTAGTATCGTTGTCAAGGACAACGTCAACTGGCCGTTGCTTTCCACTTTCAGGCTCGCCAGAAGCTGCAAATGAGTCTCGTTGCAGTTGACGAAGCAACTGAGTCAGTAAGTCGGCCCGATGGACCCAAACGACGAAGTTATGCGCTTTCCCGACAGGACCCTTCCGCATCCACTGGTCATGGGTTGCTCTCGCCAAAGGCTCCTCCTTGACGAGAGATTTCTCAAACGCATCAACATCCTTTCCAAAGAGAAGGGTTTTAACAACAAGGTTAAGGATGTGTCCTATGCATCGAACTCGTCGTTGAACTGGGTCGAACTTCAGCTCTTCTGCAATCTCTGACATTGCCGTTTCATTGTTTGCTGCATTATCGAGAGTGAAGTAACCGACCTTGTCCTCGATGCTAAACGACCTAATGATCTCGAGGATCTCGGCGGCAATGTTCTCGCCAGTATGTCGTTCTACCAGCTCCGGAATGCCGAGCACAACTTTTTGGAGCTGATTCTGTGTCTCTGAAGACAGCCGTCACGCCATATAACGCGTGACGATTCCTAGTCCTTGCGCCGTCAAAGGCAATGTGGATCTGACCCGGCGACCTCTTCAAGACCTGTTGGACCGTGCTATGATATCGCTCGAATTGTTGAACCGCCAGTGTGTGCACAGTCTTCGCCGTAATGTGCGCACTCGTAACCTTGACCGCCGGATTGAGGTATTCGAAAATCTGTTGCAATCGAGGGTGTTCAACCTGCTTGAACGATTGCTGGCTTTCGACTATCCAGTTGACAATGAGCTTCTGGAACTCTCCTCGATCGAAGCGTTTGATCAAGCTATTGGCCAGCGCTTGCTCCTTTGGATCGGAACGTTTGAGGTTCATGAAGTCCGAAATAGAAGCAAGAACCCTCTTGCCTCCTTTCTTCTCTAACGGTGTTGATCGTCGTCCTGATGGATCTCAGTAGCCGTGAGCTTTCCAGAGGTGGAGTTCAGCGTTTTGGGTGCCTTTGGATTCGTATGACTGTGGCGTGGGGGTCTTCTGGCGCACACATGGCATACAGATCCATCGTCGGGATGTTTTGGATTGAATCTCGACCCCGTAGTTCCATACCCATGATAGGGTATCTTTGCTGCGCTCGGCCAGCGTGAATCCCTTCCAGACGCGGAAGATTCTGCGCTCCTCATCACTTGTCGGTGCCCACGTAGAAGGCTGGCGGACTTCGGGGTCTGGATTCAGAGAACGCCGAGGGACCTCGGCATGCCCCTCGTTGTTGGTCGGTAGTTCAGGGTCAAGAGGTAAGTCCGCCATCTCGAAGTTGAAGGTTCACCGACCGTATGAATCGAGTAAAGGAGGGGACATTTGGGTTCAGGCGTTATAACGCGCCCGATGTTTTGCATGGTTAGATCTGTTAGTGTTTGCGCAGAGATACATAGCAAATATTAACGAAATATATCAGGGTACCCATCCCCATGACTAGCGTCCACGTCAATCCACATATCAATCCACGAGCCCCCAACCGTGGATGGATTGATTACGTAACAACATGTCTCGTGGATTGACGTTGACGTGGATTGAAGTCAACATATTGATCAATACCGTGGAAGTCGTGGATTGATTCCCTACCCTGCGGATAGGAGGGTGCCACTTGGGGGAAAGGGCCTCCGACGCTCTCCGTTGATGCAAGTGGACATTGCTGGTGTTCTAGGTAGATTCGGATGCGACAGCAATTGTAGATAGTTTAGCTCAGCACGTCCTATGCTCCCCTAGGAGACTTTTCGGGGCCAATGGCCCCCGGGACGAAAAATATACATACATACATACATTTGCATACCACCTACCTGTAATGGCGGGGTTGGTATCCCCTAACGGCACCGGGAGGTTTTTCGCCTCTCACATGACATACATTTCATCATCTCTCACCTTGCAGATATTCTCCCTGGAAACCGGCCAGGTAGCTCATTCAAAGTAATAAAATTAGGTTGCTGTTGAGCAGGTCGAAACATGTAATTGTGTGGTCTCGTTAGGCCGATAGTTTAAGCTGCAAGGTACTTGGTTTGCCATATAGTAACGCAGTGCTGTGCAGTACCGGCTAGCATATCTTAGCATAACGTCGAAATTTTCCCCAAACGCGTGTGACGCGTTGGACGTGTTGGATCGCGTAATTGAATTGGCACTCTATACCAAGCCATAGATTTGGAAAAGCTTTTTCTGAGTCACCCAAATCTTGGGGATAGACTAATAGTCAGGCTGTTAGTCTGCGACCCTCGGACTGGACTACTGGTCGGTCTGGTAGAAGTCAGACTGAACCATCAGTCCAGTCCGAGACACGCGGACTGGGACCGTCAGTTTAGCCCGAGACACGCAAACTGGACCAATGGTCCGTGGACTATTGGTCTAGACTGCAGTTTGGACTAATAGTACAGTTTTTGGTCTGGATTATTAGGAGCTCTGTCACGATCTATCAAGCCACTGCATTTACTACTCATACAATTATCCTTTCCTTAGCATTATCATAAACTGAGTGGATTCAAGCGAATATATGAGCTGTTAACAGTCGTAGAGGTTGATCAAGTTTTTATGTTGTTGTTCTGGGCGTCTCCCCCTGACTTTGTTGGTGGTTTAATCGTGCTTTTACGGCTCGAAGACGTTTGCGTTCATGCTAGGGGTCAGCGACGGGAATAGCTTATCCTATCGCTATCCTGGAATGTCACTTGTTGGGTGAGTAATCCGAAGTTCTGGCCGAATCAAGGGCCGTCTGTTGAGGGCGGGGCATACGCTGTTCGAAAAGTTGGCGATACCCATGCGAGGGTAGTAGCATTGCATTACCTAGGCAAGTGGCAACATCATCAAGGTTTCCCCGTACGAATCCGTCCTATGCAGCTCCCCGTTCCACCTACTCGACACTAAGTTACCCCCAATTCCTTATTTCATCTCATGCTGGTCAATTCAGTATTTTCTGTTTATCGATGAGATAATCCATTTGAAATCTCTCTACGGCAATGGCGATGAAAACGTAGGAAATAGAGCTGAATGGCCTCTGGTGAGCACAGTTGGCGGGAAAAGGATAATTTCGGGCATGGCCATAGTGTGTTCAGCAGTCATCATAAAACACCCCTTGAACCATCGCATTCGTATCCATGGTATCATAGTTCCATATTCGCACGCCGGTTCCAAGTCATATCATCCGTTCACGGAGGGCTTGATGGTTGAGTTTCGGTCTTAGGGCGTGTCTGCACCACCAAACCATCATTCTTTGGCGTTAGGCCCTGTTCGTTCTATGCATTCGCAACTTCCAACTCCCAGATGACCACACCGACCGGAGTAATCTAGTTCTGGGAGCACTTCTTTGACACCGTTTCCGGTTCGTCATCAAACACCTCCTCGAAGCTACTGTTAATCACTCAGAGGACCTCTCGCTTGCGCTTCTCGCCGCTGTTACTCGGGCTCTTTCTCCCATGTTTCTATATCGCCTGGATTAAAAGCACCAACAACCTCCTGGCCTAAAGCTTTGCCAAGTCTCTCTCGTAGCCCTAGAATCGGCCAAATAGGAACCCTTGTGTATTCGATCTTGAGGCCGGAAACGGCAGCATCGTCATCATCGAGCGGGGCTTTGAACGGATCATGGAACTTTTCCAAAAATTCCTTTGTTACGTATCCAGTGTAGACAATAAACTCCAATGTGTCTGTATCGTGGGTGAGGATCCTCAATTTGAGGTCGTGAAAGTTAGGGCATGGCGGAATGCCTTGCTCTGGGGATATTCGTGAGTCGCGTCTGCCATTGATAAGTAGGGAAGGGTAAAAATGCTTCTGCGCCATCCCTAAAAATATGCCCACGAAGTGTGCATCGTGATCCAGATTTGAAGGCACGAGCATGCGAGCCCTGAGTTGCTGGAGACGAAACACGGGCTCGTTCCATGATCTCCCCGGGCCACATGCGAGGCGAAATGAGGTGTTTCGGACTGACGCCAGCTGGGTCTTGCCAACATAGCAAATCATGGGTAGATTAGCATGGCTTTGATTTGGAGGGAACTGTGTTGAGATGTTGGAGGATTCGGCAGGCCACGTTGAGACTGATCTGAAGGAAGCGTAGGAAGCCTTCATCTCATCAGAGGGAAAATTCCACATGATCTGTGCGGGCACAGCATCACGATAAACGAGACCGCCAAAGTATAGATGGAATTCGGGTAAGTAATGCGGTTCGCTAAAGGCTTTAGGCCATAGCCTCATGAGGGCTGTCTTGACGGCAATGGAGGTGAAGATAGGGTGCATCGGGTCGGGCAGAAGAATCTGTGTAAGCGCGTTGCTAAGAATGATGATTGTATTCGACGGACTGAGATGCCCTCGCGAAGGTGGCGTAGCTGGGGATATCGTAGGCTGAGGTGTATCGCATGGTGGTAGTTCCTCCCATCTCACACCGAGGAGTTGAGCATGCAAATCAGTCCAGCAGATGGGGCGCACAAAGAGCGCCGTGCCAGCATGTTGCTGAAAGATGTCGTAAAGGGAATTCTTGGCTGGCTGGTAGATGCGGTGCGGGTGCCTCTTAGGTGGGGTTGCGACAGGCGCTTGCGATGTGCAAGGCGTCGTGTCTGGTGATGTGACACGACCGTTGCCGTTGCGCGACGGAGTGGTCGATGTAGCAGAAGAATGTGAGGTCGCCATGTCCACTAAATTGCGCAACTGTTCGATGAAGTTGCTGTTCGGCAAAGGTATCTTATCGCGAGGAGTATTAAGGTTCTTTCCAAGTGTCCTTTTGCAGAGTATTGTGTGGTATTTGATGGAGACACAACCAGTCGAGAACGTGTTCAATAAGATAAGCAATGGCGCAAAAATAACAAACAGTAAAAAGAAGCAGAAGAGGTGATTGAAAACCTTTAGATATTCACGACAGGGATAAAAGACGTGGAATGGGAAAGGAGGGGGAGAAGGAAGAGGTGATGACGCTTGATGATGCAAGGGCGAGCTATGTGTGTCACGAGCTCTGATTCTGTTGGATACGCACGATGGGGTGAATTCAATGGATTATGGAGCAGAAACTTGTTGGATACGCGAGTGGGGTTGATGTCCAATTAAAATGGGGTTAATTTTCACACTTGAGGATCAATCTTGTCCCCAGGAGCTCGTCCTTCTTCTTCTGTCTCTGTTCTGTCCTTTTAGGTATTTCCCCCCCCCCCCCCCCCACCCGGTATTGATATATCCGGGGACCCACAAAATACACGTTTTTTTTATCGAGGTGCTATCACTCATCCAACAAAACTGGTGATCTTGTCACGTTGTGTATTTTACATAATGGGGCGTGCGATCGTTATAGCAGTGATACTCTAGTCGGACCCCAGGATAAAGATGTATATGGGACTTAGAGCGGGGAAGCAACCCAACCAAGAACATACACACATCCAATGAGACACATCAGAGAATCAGGGCTCGTGACATAAACCGTCTGATCTAATGTGATAGGGGTGCGTTGCGTGCACGGGCCACGATTTCATCAAATCGTGTATCCGGACCTGATACTGGGGGTAATTGGTACAGTAGGGGTCACCAAGGTTGGCACGGACGAAAAGTAGATAATGCGGCGGGATTCGGACGGTCCTTTGTACAGTAGTAGGCATCATTTAGCTACACATAGCCGCGTCACAATAAAACCCTGTATCCTATCATGCACACTATCGGGGCTATCATGTTATCCCATTAATTACCCCTTATGTGTAAATCATCACTCAGTGCGAGCAGAGCAGCTTCAAGGACACCAGCCAAACAAAAGAACGCCCATCTCTGTCTCCTTCATGCTTATACCTATCCCTCGTTCTCTTTAGAAGCTTGTATGATATCCCCCTCAAAAATTGCCTAACTAAAAATGCCTCCCCTCTCTTCCAGGCCGCAGCCCTCTTACTGGGGTGGTTTCGCACCTTCCTTTTGCATCGGCTTAATCTTGGCGTACAATGATGTCTCATGAAAGTTAAAGTTGGGTTCGAGTTCGCAGAATGGATGCTGTAAGAGGAGTACGTCTGCCGTTGGACGATCAAAGGGGTCCCTAGTTCGTTGTTAGCCAATCATCAATAACAGGGAAATCCTTATCCGAAAGCACTCACACTTGGAAGCAATCCATCATAAACGCCACCGCCAGCGGACCAAGGGTTCCTTGGATGTCCTCAGCGATCGGTGGCGTCTCGCCATTGGCAATTTTGTAGATGGCGCCTACCGCCTCCTCCTTGGCCCATGGTCGTTGGCCTGCGAACATCTCCACCACCACACAACCCAGACTCCAGATATCTACCTTGGCACTGTATCCCTCGCATTGTGATCGAATGACCTCGGGAGCCATCCAGAACACCGAGCCTCGCATGTTGTTCGTCTTGTCATTGCCGTAGATGTTGTCTGTCTTTTTAGAGATACCAAAGCCACTGATCTTGCAAGTGCCATCTACATCCAGAAGGATGTTATCTGCCTTCAGATCTCGATGGAGAATACCCTCCTGATGCAGGTATGCCAATCCGGAGAGCGTTTGTCGGGTGAGATACGCGACAATGGATTCTTCGAACTTGCCATGCTTATGGAGACATGATCCGATACTGCCACCAGAAATATACTCGAGAAAGATGCTGATACTTGTTTCCTTGCGCTCGCATCCGAGATATTGCACAATGTTGACGTGGTCCAAGTGCTGCATCGTGTCAATTTCATGGTCCAGTCCCGCGACCAATTCTTCCATCTTCTGCTTATCACCACCAGCAGCCTTGGGGTTGATGTCCACTTCCTTGACAGCCAAGAATTGACCAGTAGTGGCATTCATACCCAGGTACACACGACCATAGGTGCCCTTGCCAATGAGTTGACCCTTGAACCAGCGGAATGTTGTCTGCCTCTTGGGGAGGGTATCTTGAGGATTCTGGGGCGTGATCATGCTGCCACGTCGATCCGGGCGGAACTGCACAATGTTGCCGGAGGCCTGTCCTCTGCTCTGAGACGTGCTAGCCATACGTGTATTGCCCTCGTGAGCGCCACGACAACTTCACGAATGGATATCATGCGGTCAAGTCCACTAGAACGGCCGAGACTTCTCTGTGCCACAGGAGTAGGTCGTTCTGGAGCCTTAAGAGTAGATTCATCAGAACCATGAGTATCGTTCTCATTGTAAAGAGAGGGCGGTCGGCTGGGTGTAACGGCAGGCAGACCATCGGTAGGGGGTTCAGCTGCAGGAACTCCTTGCGCTCTCTCGGGCGTCGCCTTAGGTGCGCCCCCAGAGGTCTCTTCTGCCTCGGCGATAGGAGATGGAAGTATCTCCCCACCCTCTCCCTCTTCTAGAACTCGTTGATCAAGATACAAGTTAGGGAAGAAGTCAGCGAGGTTGTTAATCAGGGCATCCGTTGGAGGACAGTTAGCCCAAACGTCCTTTTCGATGAACGGTTTCCGTCGGCTCAACTTGCTGTCCTTCTCACTAGATGCCCTAGAGTCGGATCGAGGGGTTGCTGGTGGTTTACGAGAAAGTCCTACGCCGTCGTCGTTGGGGTTAAGTGTAACAGCGCTTGGCATAAACTGTGGAGATGTAAAGGACACTGAAAGGCCCTTTTCAGCCCGAGAAGTATTCATTGTCAGACTGGGCTGCTTATCGTGGTCAACTGCGTCATGTCCCTGTTGTTTCTCAGCAGAGGCCTTGCCCTTGCTTCGATTTGCCAGACGGATCGCGAACAAGCCATCATCGAAATCATCGTCGCTATCATCATTAGCAGGCGGTGCCGGAGGCGGTCTCTGAGGGGACAGCGAGCTTCGAGGTTGATCGAATCAACAACTCTGTTGCTTGTTATGCCTGGACCAACCGACTTAAATGGGCTACCCTTCGCTGCTGCCTGCTTCCGCATCGCAAGATATTCGCGCTCTTTTCTCTCCATCTCAACGCCATATGAGGTTGCCTCTTGCGAGAGAGCCTTCTCATCGATCTTGTTATCCGTCGATGTGTTAGACCTGGAGGTAGGGGGTGAAGTACTTGACCGCTGCCGCGGATTATGTTTCGAGCCATCAAGCCCAGGCTCCAAATAACCTAAGGATGCTGGCACGTTGGGGTTTGCTGTAAGGCCGCTGGTCGCGGGAGGGACTGCCGGAGGTGTGACGAAGAACTTGAGAGTTCCCACTGGATCTCCCCTAATCTGTTTGGTGGTAACAAGTTTCTGGTCATCTAGAGGATCGGCATGATCAAACCTGCCAACCTCCGTAAGGTACAGCAAGGAATTTTCGTAGTCTCCCAAACCCAGATGCAAACAGACGGCCTGGCGAATGTCGGCCGCCGTCTCCGCTTCGGTGATATCGCACATTCGGTAGTGCCAATAGTCCATGGTAGCAAGGACATACGTCCGTACAGGGCTAATTGTCTTTGATCGTTGATGTGATTGGTGGTCGTTCCTGTCTTCTGGACCTGGTCCCCAGCTCGAACCGGGCCGGTCCAAACTGGGATCAGGATCGGTTCCAGCGCTTGGTAGATTGTTCCCATGCCCACCACTGGAAGACTTGTTCTGGCCGTGTGAACTCGAGCTCTTGGTAGATTCAGCCGACCGGCCGGTAACGATGCTTTGAATAAGCTGTCCCATTAGTTGCCCTTCCTCTCGTTCCCTCGGCTGGCCCCAACAGGCTCCGCTATCTGTGCATTCTCGGGCGAGTTTAGGGTATACTTGCTGGTTAGAGTTACCACGGCCGCGGCCAGCCTCGGGCTCCAAGGACTGGGTTCCATGGATGTTAAGTGCTTTGAATGTCTCCTGCCAGTCTCGGGGGAACCGGTTCTTGGCCAACCAAATCCAGGCGGTATCCAAGGGCGACTGGGACGCAGCTTCCAGAGGAATGGAAATCGCAGAGGAACTTGCCGAACTAGAAGAGGTATGATTGGAGGCATTGGATATACCGCGCGATCGAAGGGTGTTGTTCGTATGAAGACGATCCCTTGAGTTGGGATTGTCCATCGGGGTAGTCGTGTTGGTCTCGGTGCCACTTATCTGCGTCTTAACGGAACACGACGCCTGTGAGCTGGCGGTCAGGCTTGGATCTTCGAGGCCAAAGGCGGGCTAACTTTAACTGTTCTCTGGCCGTAGTTCTTCTCCCAAAGAGTATGTGGAATAATAAGCCCGGCACTATTTCCTACTATACTGACTTTAGAATTGGTAAATTCTCTATCTCGTTACTGATACTAGGCGATAGGTTAGTTAAAGTGCTCCTTAATACGGCTTAATATGTGGATAGCATGCTTCGTAAATGTCAGAGGGGGGTATGCGATATGGGCAAATAGGATTAAT
Organism: Fusarium redolens; assembly: GCF_020744475.1. Classification (NCBI taxonomy): domain Eukaryota; kingdom Fungi; phylum Ascomycota; class Sordariomycetes; order Hypocreales; family Nectriaceae; genus Fusarium; species Fusarium redolens. The sequence goes on along the minus strand of NW_025763683.1, from coordinate 661,368 downwards.
AGGCGCCTTCAGCAGGCAAGATCCAGGAACCTATCCTCTAAGCGACGACCGCGCCCGCAAATTGCGGCGCAGCTAACTTTAAGTTTGGTCAGCGTCGATCGGCGCTAAAATACTGACTACCTCTCAGGAGGTAAGCTTTTATTGGTGTTGTGAAACCATTGGCCGAAAAGTGGGTGGCTGCTGTCAGTGGGCTGAATGTGACAGGATGCGGGAGGGGGGTTTTTGCATTTCAACCACACTAGAGTGCGTCACTTGCGTGTCATCAAACGTTAATTTTATAGTATGCTATGGAGTCAAACCACTTTTCGTAGCTCGTTAAAGGCAAGGAACCTGAGAACCAGACCGCAGAGAAGTCCACATTGTGACACAATTCGAAGCTTACATCGCTCACAAATTCCCAATAGGGATACAAGTACAAATTTGCTGGAAGGAGTCGGGTTGCTGATGAACTGTAGTACTCTATGTTATGGGGACCAATAGCGTTTGTGGATGATTTCACGGCCTGGGTAACAGGTCCAACGGCAGAAAGCAACCGTGATGGGATGAAAGAAATTATCAAGAAGGCACTGGATTACGAAAGGAGAAGTGGCGCGACCTTCGAGGCAGAAAAGACGGCAATTATACACTTCACCCGGAAAGCATACAAGTCTAACGCAGAACCTTTTGCGATCAGGGGACAGCTTGTTCGCATACATGGGCACTTTCGTTCATTCGTTCGTTCGTTCCGTTTAAAACGTTTATGCATGTTAATCGTTTAACCGTTTGAACGGTTAAACGATTTTCTAGCCCTGTCCTGGTAACAGGTCATTGATCGTGCGATTAGAAAGAAGGACAAAATCCAGTCCTTCATGTCTGATCACGAAGAGGCCATCGGAGACAATCGGCTATTAGTTGGAGATTGGGAGTTGCTAGGCAAAGCACATACATTTCTTCAGCCATTTGCTTCAGCAACATTGTATGCAGAGGGAGATGACTCGTCTATCTCACAATCGTTGATGCTAATGGATATGTTGTTACTACATTACGAAGAACAACAGGTACCCTTCAATCTATCCACATCGAGTCGATTACTAACATTGTATCAGAAGATATATCAGTCGGATGAACACTCCGACGAACGGATGGTTCGAGCCATCGATATGGGATGGTTTATCCTCTCTAAATACTACCGCCTAACTGACGAGGTTCCCGTATACGCCGCCGCTCTCCTCCTTGATCCCCGTAAACGCATCGCGTATATCAAGCAGAACTGGCCAAAGGAATGGCATGAAGATACTATTGCCTCGGCCACAACATTCTGGCAAAAGGAATTTAATTACGAGCAACCCAGCGACCATCCCTCCACCCCCACGTCGATGCCACCACCGCTGGCAAAGAAGCTAAATCAACTCGCGATACTATCAAAGAAGCTGGAGGTTAGGACTATTAACGCGAGTGTTAGGGATGATTTCACTAGCTTCATCAACGTTGATGCAACAGATATCCCTCCGGATTGTACGCCTTTGGAGTGGTGGTGTCAACCACAGCAGAGAAAGCAGTATCAGAAACTTAGCCGCACGGCTATTTGCATTCTTTCTATCCCAGCAGAGTCATCGGAGCCGGAGAGGACGTTTTCTGGGGCAAGAAGAACATGTTCATGGGATAGATTACGAGTCACATGCAAAACCGTCGAGATGATTGAATGTACGGGCAATTGGTTGCGTCAAGGACTCATACGGCCTCTGCATGAGAATGAGATGGGTCTAATCGGAATCCCACGGCCGGAGGGTGACTCTCAGGACGTTGACGATGACAGTGGGCATTATTTTGACTGGTATTAGAGCAGGCGCGGTGGATATTTCTCACCGTCATAAATCGTTCATTCGTTCGTTTAAATCGTTTATTCGTTCGTTTAACCGTTTGCAATATTTTTGAACCGTTCAAACGTTTGAGGAAATATTCGACCGTTTAAACGGTTTGCCCATGTATGCGAATGGCGTTGGATTCAGTTACAAGGACTGTCACTAATATTTGACTTGACATCTAGTCGAGGCTATCGGTTACGCAGGGAGTGCTGCTGCCACGAATGCGACAGATCAGCTCGGACCGTATATCGTGTAATCTGTTCTTCTGCTAGACCCACCCTCACTATTCGCCGGTTCTATCTACATGACCCTTGGACGCCTCATCCGAGGCCTCGGAACTACGGCAATTTCTTGCTCAATTGTCAGGGTCACAGTCATGACAAAGCTTTTCGACTGGGGCGATGTTGTGTCATTCCTCGTCCAGGCTACGGGTGCTGGCATGACCGCCTCAGGAGGCTGCTCGATGGCTGATTCAGGGCGGTGGGTTGTGATTGCGGGATTGGTTATTTAAATCGTCTTTTTCAGTGCCCATGAAGGGGACCTGAGTCGCCTACGGCCAATGGACGGACGATACACACACACACACACACACACACACACACACACACACACACACACACACTCACTCAATTTTAGATCAGTTGTCAACGTTGAAGCCATCGAGAAGGATTGACTCCATCAACATAAAGATCAAGTTGAATTGATTGTATTGATGCTTGATCTTGACAGCATCCATCCTAAAATATCGTCGATCCCATGCTCACAGAGCTAGGATACATAAGGTTTACTATGTTCCCCCTTTTCCCGTAGCACCATCTATCCCCAAAAATAGGTATCGGAGTTTGCAATCATATCTGGTCGTGTAACTAGCCTTCCGTCCTACCTCCTAACCAGAAAGAAAATATCCAGCCCTTCCGAGAGGCTTTCGCCCGATACATTTGTTCCTTTAGTGAATATAAGAAGGATCATCCAAGCACTTGGTAACATCGACGTCCAGGTCCGCGATAGGGACCTTCTTGCAGCCTTGGATTCTGAAGCTCTTCATATAGGAGCCTTCCTTGCTGGTGCTCTTCTTGTACCATTCCTTGGGAGAGCCGGCCGTCGCACTGCCAAGTTTGTCACCAGTGCAACCAGGCTTGCTGTGGATTGTAATCGAGCAGCGAGTCCAGGCAGCGCTGCAAAAAGTGAAGGATCCAACGCGCTCCCTTGTGATTTGATCAGGGATAGAGTAGCAGTTGTTGTCCGCGACCATACTCTTAAAGTGCATGTGTTTGCCCTTTTGGTAATCTTCGGTCCACACGGTGAAGCTCCATGCGTCGGCGCCGATAAGGGCCATGGAGGAGAAGGCGAGGATAGAAGAAATCTTCATTTTGAGAGTGGTAAAGGTTCAAGGACAAGGGTGTTAAAAGGAGTTGAGTGGATGGGTAAGAAAAGAGGCAGTATGCATGAAGACAAGTGACGTCCTTTATATCTCTTCTTTGCTTCATCGGCCTGCGACGTAAGACCTTGACTTGATTCAGTTGATTCTTGAGCGGATTCGTAACTAACAACAGGAAACCGTTATGCCTTCCCAGTTATTTGGTGATAATACGGGACAACTTTAAGTCCCTAACCCTGTCACCGCTCAATACCCATGTTCTATGGATAGTTTAATGGCCCACACTTTTGTTATACCATTTTATTTTATTTCGGAAGGTAGTAGTAACGATACAAACTCTATAAACATTTCCCCCACTTAGTGCTATGAGCAGCTCGTTAGCTCCATGCTTGAGATCCTATCGTGACCCAAAGAGCATAATGGAAGACCTTTTGAGAGTTTACTAACCCAGTCTATGGTGAACTCGAGTAAAATTGGTTTTGTAACCCTAGAAAACAGGGCGCTCGGGCTGCTCATAGCACTAAGTGGGGAAAATACTTAGAGTTTGCTTTGTTACTACTACCTTCCGAAATAAAATAAAATGGTATAACAAAAGTGTGGGCCAACCTTCCTCCAGCCGACGCAGCCGCCCTTCAGTCTCGCCTACGGCACGTCAAATACCTTGTTATCGATGACAAGAGCATGCGAGGTCTTCCAGTCTAAGAGCCCGTTATGGACCGCCTATTTCCCACACTGGAAAGACCTTATCGCTAGCCACCCTAGGCACTACAACACCGAAACCTCATTGCCACACCAAGTTTTAGTTTGACCTTGGTACCAATCTAATTAAGGCAGGTGGTCCAGTCCAAGGCCTCTGGACTGCTGGGCGGTTCAGTCCAGTAGTTGGGTCGGTGACGACCAGCGAATCCCCGCTGTTGTATGTTTTTGCCTCGATCGACAAGGTCGCTAGAAACTCAATATCTTCTACTTTTGGACCTTCGGTTACCCAAGTCCAATGATGATCGACATGCCCTTATCGTGTCACTATTATTGGTTGTGAAACCCCCCTATTCGGGTCAAGTCACCGGTATCTAGCGGTTCCACTATGGAGTACTAAGGGCCCGATCGACAGGAAAGATCTACCTGAGTCTATCTTTTAGGGAGTGAACTCCGATAGCAGGGGACGATCGCTCGGCAGTTCAGATCCAAATGGTACTCAAGGCGATAATTAGGCAGCGGCAGCAATCTTTAATCTTGTTCAGGCTGAGCGAGAGCAGTTCAACAAGGGTTCACGACATCAGACGAGATCAACTTTTGCTTGCGGTGGTTGATGCTAATAACTTTTACCTGGGTCTCAGATCGCCCTGGAATCACCCGTTCATCACTGTTACTGCTCAGTTCTATAATAGACTTCAACTGGAAGCTGATAAAAAAGTGACCTTTTACCACTTGACATTAATAATCATTAATCTTGAGATCTATTATTTAAATGCAACGCAATATGAAATACCGGTATGAGATTATAAGTGTGAAGCATGCGCACGAACGTTATACCACCCTGAACTCGACCGTCTTCTTGATGACATTGCCCTTGAGGTCCATATCCTCCAGGTTGATTGAGCCACCTTGCGAGGAACCGCCCTCAATTATATGGTCTGTTGAGTCATTGCGCGCCTTGCGTGTGCGTGTACCTCCGTCCACTCCCACCACATGCTCGGTCCTGTTTTGAGCAAAGTCATCTTTTTGCGTTGACGTGAAACGACCAGGCTGACTGCCCTGATGTACATAACGATCACGAGAAGATGGGTAGTCGTGAGTACCATTGAACTTGAGCTTTGGAGAAAGGAGATGAATGCTATAGATGTCAGTCTCTACCCAAAGGTAGGGCAACAGAAGAAACTTACTACAGAACCATTGAGTACAGGCAAAATACTGCATAGAAAAAGCGATCGAGCTGCGTGGCGATATTCTCCGCCGTCTGACCAGTCGTCTTGAACGAATTCGTGACAGCGCGAAGGGTGCCCTGTAGGGCCAGAAGCGCGACTCTCATCTCTGTGCTTCGAGCTAAGTATTGGAAGAGACCACCACTGCGTGCAATTTCGGCGGATGAGGCCTTGGCCGAGGTGAAGAGGACCATTAGGAAGTAGGCGCTGATACATTCGAGCGTCGCGATAAGACCAAAATATGCGATGTGGATGTGGTTGATAGTGGCCAACAAATCCTCGTTACCGGCTAGAATAGAGCGTACTCGGAAGGTGATGATGATAATGCGGACGGCGACAATACCGGCCATACCTGTCCAGAAGAGTGAAGAGAAGACTCTCCATCGTAGGCCTCGGAGGACTCGTTTGAGGATGATGTAGCTGTAGAAGAGAAGACCGGCTTCTTGCAGCTGGGAGTTGTCAGCTCAAGCACTACCAATTGCGACACGAGGTCGTACCAGCCAGAAGATATCACTAAACACCGGTATCGCCGCCATTGTCGATCAATTGAAGTTGAAAGAAGGGGGAAAATAGTGACGAAAGCTAGGCGGGAAAAAGCAACGTGAGACAGCCAAGAAGTTCAAGGACGATCTTGGCTGCGATGATCCCCTTCCTGTTGAGTTAGCTGGATCGATACTGCACTGCCCGGCCCTCTGTCACATCATGAAAGTACCCGAAAACCCCTGATCCTGACTCAACGGGGCGTCGGTTACAGTGGGGGGCAAGAAGTATTCGACCTCTTGTTAGCTTGAAAGTCTTGACCACCCTGATTCGTCAAGCTGTGGCTATACAATGAGAGGTATGATTGGTTAGACAGGCCGATTTTGTGCAAGGCTGAAGTTTTATGCTCTTAGGGTAGCATTCTGAAAGCCCAAATAGGCTAGCCAGGCAGTCCGAGCTAGCAGGAGGTCGAATACTTGCCCCCCACTGTAGCCGACTGGCACGACCAATTTAATTAAAACGCGTACCCTGGATTCATAGCGTTGGAGAAAGGTGTACTCTGCTGACTTCTAGTCAGGCTTTTCTGACAGCTGAGAGACAGACACGACGGGTCCCCCGCAAGCGCGGAATTCAGCCATGGGGGGGGGGGGGGCATGAACGGTTGGTAAACTAGACGACGAGAGTTTCTTTGGCGTCGAGCTAAAGAGCTAGGTCAAACATTAAGGCGGATGGCTCAGACACCATCCTCACCACTCATTGCCGCTACCATTGCTGCAGCTACGGAAGGAGCTATGCGCGCCAGCCCCTCATCGACTTTTGAACAGCAACCAGTCTCTATCATCGAATCAGCCAATGATCTCGCGCGCGAACGCGTAGAGGAGTACAATGCCAAACTTATGGTATTCCAGGCCTTCTGCGCCAAGTTCGAAGAAGCCGCACAACAATTCACCACTGGACCGCAACGACGTTTCGCTCAACAGTTTGCCGACAGCTTCCTCAACTCCTAGAAACGAGAGGTCTCCAGTGCCGGACCTACCATCCCCAAGCCTACCTACAGCAGCGTAGCCGCTGCCTCGCCTCCCACTGACCGTGGCCGTCTAACCCACAGACAACAACAACAACATGGACGCCGCCAAACAGATCCACCTCATCGCCAAGGGCAACCAAGGACCATCGCCCCACCCCGACAAGACCTCCGCGTCTTCATCCGTCTAGAAGCCGGGGCTCCGGCCAGAGCCCACAGTAGCTATGCAATCCGAACCCTGATTCAGGAAAAAGTGGGAGCTGTCTCGGACAAGATTCGACAGGTGTTCCAGGTCAGATCGGGATGGGCCGTCCTGACTGCCGACTCTGAGACACGTGACTTTCTCGTAGAGAAGCAGGCCGAGTGGGCGGCTGAACTGGGAGCTACGACAGTAGAAACGAACAAGGAATGGTTCACCTATGTAGTCTCAGACTTCCCCACAAGACTGACCGACTTTCACGGTAAAGAGGTGGAAAGTGACAGCATCGTCAGCGACGAGATAGAAATCCAGACGGGGCTCAAGCCTGTTGATATACCTCCTTCGCGACAATTCTCGGACAACCCCTTGACCAAGACTCTACTTGTGTCGTTTCTGAAGCCCACAAAGAGATTCTGGTCGCTCTTTGGCAGCAGCGCGGCGAGACTGATTGACAAAACCGACCGACCCAGACAATGTGAGACGTGTTGGGGCTACCACTTTGCCCGCAACTGTCATAGACAGCCAGTTTGCCAACGTTGTGGTAAGACTGGCCACATTATAGACAACTGTACTGCACCAGAACAGTGCATCAACTGCTTAGGCCCTCACCAAGCCAACTTTCATAAGTGCCCAGCTCGGCCGAAGAGAGTGTACGGCGTGCTCCGCCGACTCACCAAAGAGCAACGAGGACATGTCCGGACCGTTGGCGCAGAGGCATACCGACAACGACACCTGGCACAACAACCAGAGTCGCATCTGGAAGCCCAACAAAGCGACGACATCGCATCACACGAACAGCCGAGCATTCGTGGTCCAAGTCCAGCAGCATCAGGAGCACCCTCGTGCATCATGGTGGCCACAAGCCCTCAGGCGGGATACGAAGCGGAGGAGCCCGAGCATCCCCGACCAGGCTCACCGCGAAAACGGCGCATAGTTCTTATCACTCGCCCTCTTGACCAGGAATAGATACTCGCAGACACGAAAGAAAAACAAGAAGCCGCTCAGGATCTTTCAGGCCAACGTCGGCAAGATCCCCCCGGCCCACGACTGCGCCCTGGCGCTGGCCGACTCGGAACGATACGACATCGTCCTTCTACAGGAGCCGTGGACTGCTCACACAGACACTCGCTCCCTGACTAAAACCCATCCCGCATACGACACGTTCATATGTCCGACGAGACCCAAGGCTCCTGGTTGATCAGATCCGGCCCTTTCAGACTCGGGATATTCTATGGCTTACAATTAACGGCATGACGATAGTTAACTTCTATCGTTAGAACAACGAGAGTGATGCCCTGAACATGCTGATACGATGGCCTGTTCCGGAACGCTGCCTTATCGCCGGCGACTTTAACGCCAGACATCATACTTGGCAGACAGGACAAGCGACGAACCGTGGCCAAGAAATTGCAGACTGAGCATCAGAAAATGATCTCGACCTACTTAACACTCCAGATATTCCAACAAACCCACACGGCAACACGATCGATCTTGCCTTTACTAATATGCCACTTGCTGAAGCTACCGTCGAAGATCACCTTGCCACTAGCTCTGACCACTTCACACTCAGCCTTACCCTTCCCGATGCGGGACTAGCCCCGATGCAACCGGGCAGGGTTCGGGTGACAACAGATGACGAGCTCGAACGATTCGCTGAGATCGTAGAGCTTGGAGCCGCTGAGCTCCCCACAGCTGATTCGACCCAATCCGAGCTTGATGAGCTTGCCTCTGCACTCGTAAATCTACTGACATCAGCAACCAAGACTGCTGGCCGATCCGCACGGAAGGGCGCACGAACTGCTCCCTGGTGGACCCAAGAATGCGCCGGCGCCGCAGCTGCATTTCGTGCAATCAGAAGACTCTACCCCCTTGGCTTCAACAAGGAAGTCCAAATCGCCAAACGAGACTTCCATCGCGTAGTCCGCCGAGCCAAAAGGCTCTACTGGCGGAATCTCATCGACACCTTCTCCGACAGTAGCTCTGTTTTCAAAGCCGTTCGGTGGCTGAAGTCCCCAGGGCCCTTCCAGCCGCCACCACTGCAGGTTGACGATGTCGTCTACGAATCTCAGATAGACAAGGCTAACGCACTCCGACGAGCCACGCTGGAACGACGAACTGCAGACGACGACATCCAAGACCCTTGGATGCTCGTCTCTCCTCTTAGACCGATCCCGTTTCCCCTCGAAATCTGCCTAGACGAGGCGCAGTATGCGACCCTCCATACAGGCAATACATCTCCTGGATCAGATAATATCACCGTTAACCTTCTTAAAGCCGTATGGCATATCATCGGGACGCACGTCCGCCGCTTATTCGAGAGATGCCTCTCTGTAGGCCACCATCCGAAACCATTTAGGGAGGCGGAAGTGGTCATGATCGCCAAACCCGGACGCTGAGATCTCACGTCGCCATGGGCTTGGCGACCTATCTCTCTGCTCTCCTGCCTCGGCAAGGGTCTAGAACGGCTGATCGCACGCCGTCTAGCATGGGCAGCTATTCACTACAGCGTCCTTCACCCACAACAAGCTGGGGCTCTCCCCAGAAGGTCGGCAACAGACCTAGTGACCGCCCTGATCCATGATATCGAAGAGGCGTTTGCTCGCAAAAAAGTGGCCACCCTGGTCACAATGGACATCCAAGGCGCGTTCGACACCGTCTTGCGCAACAGGCTGGTGCTGCGTCTACGCGAACAAGGATGGCCCAATCATCTGGCTAGATGGGCTGGGTCCTTTATGAGTGGCCGATCGGCCCGTGTCAGATATCAAGATACCCTCACATCCTCCTCTCCTCTCGAGTGCGGCCTCCCTCAGGGGTCGCCTGTATCGCCGATTCTTTTCCTGCTCTATACAGAGCCCATCTACCGACTCGGCAACCCCCAAGGCCGCTTCGGCTATGCAGATGATACAGCTATCCTCTCCATAGCCGACACAGTAGACGAAACTACGGCTATGGCTTCCGGGGCCATCGACGAGATGGTGCGCTGGGGAGCGACAAACGGTGTCTCCTTCGACTCGAAGAAGACTGAAGTCATGCATTTCTCTCGTAGCAAACTCAGGACCGCCCCGGCGGTACGTCACGGAGATATCGAGAAACATCCTGAGCCAGCCCTACGCTGGCTGGGCATCTGGCTTGACAGCGGGCTATCGTTCCGAATCCATGTAGAGAAGTGGGCAGCGAAAGCGCAAGCCGTGGCCTACCATCTGCGAGGACTCACCAACATAAAACACGGCCGGCTGCCGGCTGCCGTACGAAGTGCCGTCAGGGCATGCGTCGAGCCAGTGCTACTATATGGCGCCGAGGCCTGGTACCCGGGCACAACCAGGCCGCAATGGAGTCAGCCTACCAAAGACCTACCGTCAAGCAACCAACATCTCATACAGCGAATGACCAAAGCCATGAACCAGTCTATGAGAGCTATACTGCCCGTCTGGAAGACAACACCTACTGCTGCTCTCCACCGAGAAAGTGGGATACCGCCAGTCGCTCAACTCCTCGAAGCGCGGCGACTCCGATTCTCTGCGCGACTTAAATCGCTTGACGAGGCTCACCCTCTGGTGAGTCGAACGCGGCCGCCCAGCCAACCTGCTTACCACGACCTCATCAAACGAAGATATCAAGCACAGGCAGAGTGCAGCTTCAGAACACGTCTTCGACGCACAGATGAGCTCCTTGCGCCGTGCGCGCGACCGAAGCTCATCCAGCAATGCTTCAACCAAGAACAAATGCCACCGCTGCAGACAGCATCGAAGAAGGAAACGACCGACGCTTTCCTCCGTTGGATGCAGTCACTCGACCCGCTCACCCTAGTCGTATACTCAGATGGCTCTCTCTCCCCTCAGGGAGCTGCCAGCTACGGCTTCACTATTCACCAGGGCAACTTCCCCGTCCTCGACGGATCAGGTCGCCTTGGCCCGGCCGAGGTCTTTGATGCCGAAGCCGCAGGGGCACTGGAAGGCCTTAGAGCCGCCTTAACCCTGGAAGATTCAGCAACACAAGACATCATAGTCTGTCTAGATAACCTCGCGGCCGCCACATGCCTGCGAGGCACACCATCTGACTCCTCTCAGGACGTCTTTCTCGAGTTTCAGGCTCTGGCGGCATCGCATAGAGCCACACAGGTACGCTGGGTGCCAGGACACACCGACATCCCTGGCAACGAACGAGCCGATAAACTGGCCAAAGCAGCATCGTTGCTCCCTGAGCCCGAAGGGACTCGACCAACGCTGACTTATCTGCGAAAAATCGCGAGACAGAATCCGAAAGAGGCATTCGAGACGTGGTGGTCCACCGCCGCTCCTAAGCAGTATAAGAGACTCAATCTCAAGGCGTCCACAGGCTGTCCGCCGGAGCTCGAGCTCCGGCGGGCAGGCTTGCACCGTCTGCTGGCAGCGAGATCCCTCCACGGAGATTTCGCTGTATACCACGAGAGGTTCGACCATGGCGACGCACACCTGGTCTGCTCATGCAACCGAGGCAAAGTACTGGATCACATCTTCTATTGCAGAAAGGTACCGCTGCGCCATCGGACGAGGCTCGCACCCTCACCGAATGCAGCAGCAGTCAACCTCGCAATAGAAAACGACTTCACTAAGTTCATTGAACTATCCAAAGCGAGCGCCTTCTTCGGAAAGATCTGGGCTCGCTATTAGACAAGAACGACCCGAGACGCACTTACGCCCCTCCTTACCTCCTTATGTCCTATGCATCTCTTTTGTTACCTCCCTTTCTTACCTGGACTCGGTCAGATGAAGAACGCTGATATGCTCTTCATCTGGCCGTGACTACCTGAGGCAGCCATGACTTTGCCATAGCCTGCCTGGTAACAGGCTTGTCTTGCGGCTACTGTTCATCAGCCACGCCTATTCATCCCGCTGACGGGTAACAGGCTCGATACGATGCGCCGTTTGTGCCGATGATATGCTGGATAGTGTGGCCTGTTATCGTGTCTTGCAGAAAATGCGCGCATTGTGTAATTAGATTATAGATAGCGACCCCTAGCTCAGCACGCCCTGTGCCCCAGTATGGGACTTATCGGGTTTAATGGACCTAGGGACGGAAAATATACTTACATATACATACATACATACATACATACATACATACATACATACATACATACATACATACATACATACATACATACATACATACATACATACATACATACATACATACAAAACTTTCCTATGTCTTTTACAGAAATATCGTCAGTATACACGAGTTACCAGCGGAAATCCTAACGGATAGAGGAACCACATTCGCATCGAAACTTTGGCAAGCACTCATGGCGCATCTCGGACTAAATCACCGCCTATCAACGGCATTCAGATCCTAGACAGAGGGACCGACAGAACGCATGAACCAGGTGCTAGAGCAATACTTGCGGTGTTACATCAACTACGAAGAGAACGATTGGGTTGAGAAGTTACCGGACGCCCAACTCGCCTATAGCACCGCTTACAACGAGAGCACGCGACTCACCAGCATACGCGAACTTCGGATTCACGCCCAGCGCTTTCCATCCACCACGAGACCCGAAAACAATCAACCCAGCCGCCATACTCAAGAGCGACGATTTGAAGAACCTACACGAAGAAATGAAAACAGAACTCGAATTTGTCAGAAACAGAATGAACAACTACTACAATCCAAAACGGTTGAAGGGACCAACCTTTTCGGAGGGAGACATGGTCTACCTAGCCACCAAAAACGTCAACACAGACCGACCAAGCAAAAAGCTCGACTACAAATTCATCGAACCCTACAAAGCCATACGGAAAATCTCAGAAAACAATTACGAACTGAACTTACTATCGACAGTCAAGTACCATCCAATCTTTCACGTTTCATTACTCGAATCAGCAGCCGACACGATACACCCCAAACCGGTAACGAATCACGAGAAATCACAGGACCAGAAGTCTACGAAGCAGAGGCAATCAGGGAAATGCGAAAACAGAACGGCAAAACGGAGAACCTGATCAAGTGGAAAAACTACCCAGAAAGCGAAAGTACAAAGGAAATGTCAAGGGCAAGGATCACGACCATCGTGGATAACTTCACAGTTGCCATGAACTCTAAATCGCAGGCAGCATCCTACTGCCTAGACGACCGGCAGACTGAACATGAGTATAAGAGACCGACTCTCGTCGCTCCTTTAAATAGAAAATCAAGTGCTCATTTGATCTTGGCTGTCCATCTGTGCATGCGATAGGAACCCCGAAACACCATGTCAACGCTCAGAAACTGGTGAAGAGTTTTCATCGACAACAGAAGGCACGTCGGCAAAAATGGAAGCCCAATCGGTCAAATCCACAGCGCCCAGGGATTGGACATCAGAAATCGCCAGCGACTCCGCCTGGACGGCAGCAGAATCTTCTGCATCTTCCAAAGATTGCATCCCTCGAGCAAACAACTCATCACCTTGCTGCTTAAGGCGACGCTTCATTTTTCGAATCCAAGCAAGGCGAGCCATAGCCTTTTCGAGAGCCTCTTCGGCCTCTTGCTCCTCTTTTTCCAACTTCTTACACTCCTTCATATTTCGAGTCACTAGGACACGGTCAGCGCTTGCAACCAAAGAGCTACCAAAGGACGCACGATAGGAAGCAACCCCCGCACCATCGCAGATCACCTTCGCGTCAACGCAATTCCCGCAACAAGACGACTGGTCGCCCTTCGTAACACATGGGAGCTTCTGACGGAAGCAACGGGAGCACGGCATGGTTCGATCTCGGTAGAGGGCGATATATTCAGAAAGTTTGCTACCCTCCTTAGTTTTCGGATGCTGAGATTTGGTTACGCGCCCTGCCATTCTCTCAGCTTACATGAATAAAAACAAGTCTAGGTTGGGACGTACAGGAACAAGATTGGGGTTAGCTAGGTTATGCAGGCCTTGAGGACGAGACTAACGGAGGAGAGGAGATCGTGTTACGACCCCGGCGGTTACGTCACGTGTACCCCACAATTTTCAGCCACCCACAAACTGTCAGACATTACGTGTATTCGGTCTATTGAGACAGATTCGTGTATTCATGTTGTGTTGTGTCTAAATTCTGCCCCTTGAACATTCTTCCATTTCGGTGTGTAATATTAAAGTATCCCTGCTTGCACATGACAACCCAGCACCTGTTCAACACTTAGCATTTTTCCATATTTCATTGCCAACAGAGTGGTATCATGTGCGTATCGTCATGAGGATGATGCAGCAAATCGCCGAAGTGCCTAACATAAAAAATTCTTACAAACGTCATATAGTCATATGCCCAATCGGCGCCTTGTCTGTTATCGTTGCACAGTGTGTATGTAGCATGTATGTCTTCTGTGGCGTACATCTTGCTGCGCATTGCATCAGCATCAGATCATTATTAACTTAACTAATTTAGCGGGTTCGTCTCTATTGTGGCGGAAACGAGACATGGGGTCAGGCGTCTTTTTCTACACAGCTATCTACATAAAACAGCCCAACGTCCCGTCCCAGGTGGAGAATGCCGAGCCCAGATATAAAAGACAGACGTAAAGCTCTCGCGTACCTTACATGCCCGCCCATAGCTTCAAATCGCCGCAACACGGAAGCACATATCAACTTAGAGAACTGCGCCCTGCAGAATGCCAAACACCGAGCCAAATATTCAGAAAAGCGAAGACACGACTTCCCATCACAAAGAACCCCCGGGTGACACGGCACAGAATGAAGTCCGTCTCGATCCGTGGCAACGCTGGTCGTCTGCCCCATGGAACACGGGTGCCTCGTGCTGGTGGTGGCACAATCCTCATTTGGCTCCTGGAGACAAGGTTCCGACTGCAAGGGTCGGTGCGCCCTCATCAGCTGCTCCCATCGGCATAGGGCTACCGCCCCTTGGATGCCCCTGGCTTGTGAATCACTGCCCTGACTGCGGGCAGCGATACCATGGTTGGCCAGCTTGTAGGGCCTCGTACCCTGCACCGGGATATGGGTGGGGTTGTGGATTTGGTTGGCCACACCGCGTATGCCATCATTGCGGTGGCCATCAGTGATGAGACGGAGCTAACTACGCGAAAGTCAGGGCAAGAACTGTCTTGTTTTCAGGGCCATTTAATATACCTATGGGATATTTCTTTACCCAAACCCTGAGCATTTCCCTCATTTGTACAACAATGAATTGAGACTGGTACTGTTTGATGCATAACTACAAGTTCATGGCCCACGTCTGTCTTGGCCATAGAAGGCTTTTTGAGTATACTTGCATTCTACAGCCACCGCGATAAAATCAGATGCCTGGCGGTCAAGACTAGCCTCCCAGTTTCCATGGATTTGTTCCAGCGCGCGATGGGCGACTCGACATGTCTCCGAGGCATGACTGTGTTACCCTTTGTGGCGGTTGACAACGATTACTTTCCGGTATTTCCCTCCGCCATCTTTCCTATCTTTAGCTTCAAGGACCACTGTTAGTAAAAGAACAGAGTCGACACCCCTGCAGCAACTCGAGCTTGGACAAGTTTCCTGGCGCCCCCAGTTGAATGGTCCCGCTTCATATGCATGAGAGCGACCGCCATCGTGGTAGCCCATGTTCCTCCAAGAACTTGAAATTGATGATCATATAGCCAATCTTTTGCTCGCTGTCCCGCAGACTCTTCTGCATAAATTCTTTTGACCTCCTGTTCGGCCTCGGCCTCGTCCTCATAGCTCCGCAGCTCAGGATGCAGGTATGAATGAAAGGCATGAGATTCTCGGTTTGCGCCAATGCTGATTGTGAGCATTCCGGGGCAGATGCAAGTGGTGCTCTTGACGTAGAAGGGTAATTGTCTGAACGGGGAATAGAATCGACGTAGACCTGTTGCTAATGTAATGCCGAACACGAGGCCAAAAACGCCGGTTTTGATCCCCTCCCACAAAATGGAGTGGTAATACCGGTACTGCTCCTCTTCGTGCTGCGCAATCATTTTGGTGTGCATTTTCTCTAGAACGTGGGAGGCTAAAGATATGGATATACCGAGAGACCGGAGAAGGCTGAGAGA
Organism: Fusarium redolens; assembly: GCF_020744475.1. Lineage (NCBI taxonomy): Eukaryota > Fungi > Ascomycota > Sordariomycetes > Hypocreales > Nectriaceae > Fusarium > Fusarium redolens. The sequence goes on along the minus strand of NW_025763683.1, from coordinate 645,527 downwards.
TCTGAACAGAATAGAAATGCAGGCCGCAGCATTCCTTACCCCTAGGTTGATGTTGACATGAAAATAAAGCTCGATCAAAAAGATGAACGGATCGCGTTCAGTGGGAGAGATATAAAATGGGGGGTGTGACGCCCATCATCACAGGAAGCTTAATATTACTCTAACCATCGCGAGAAAGGTGACACGATTTTCCAGTTGTTCTGAAAACTGTTGGAAAATCCGGGGATCCCCATTCCCTTCAGGATTCAGACTGTTAGTCTGAAAGCCCTAGATTAAAAGTTCAAAGACCTAGATGAAATCATCTAGAGATATAAACCCGAGAAGAACTCTCATCTCAGAAAAAGAAAATCAAGAAAATCAAAAAAATCAAAAAAATCAAAAACCCAATAAAAGGTTTCGTAAAACTATATTTTCATCTAGCACTACTGCGCAGTATAAACAACTCCTGGACTCATGGTTAGCCAAGGTCGATCATCCCCCACAGCTAATCTTCTAACCTGACACGAGAAACTGCCCCTATTGAGCGTGTTTTCTTAGATTTCCTGCTGTTGTTTTTGCCAAAAAAAAATTAAAAAATTAAAAAATTGACGATGTCAGCCACCCAGCCAGGCAAGCAGCAGCACGTCGAAGACCGCCTTTTTCGACATTTCAGAGGCTGGACCTGGTCAGAACGATCTCGTGATACTAGCTCTTAGCTATGGGACTTTAGCTATGATATTCAACGTCATGGCTTACGCAAATGGGCTTGCAAGGACTGTATCCTCGTAAATCGTCCCACTATCGCGAGTTTTACCTCTTCAGGTCTCCAGAACGCGGCAAATCATCTATGCCGTGAGCACAAAACACCAGCACCAGAGGGGGAGAAAAAGAGCACAGCACAGCTGAAATCCGAAGGCGCACTGAAATCTAACCAGCTGACTATTGCCTCTGTTTCGAAACTGGACGTCAACAAGCCTACAGAACAGAATATCGCGAATAACATCACCTCACGCTTTGATAAACAATACTTTCAGCGTATGCTAGTCGAGTTAATCGTCAGTAGCAACCAGTCCTTGTCATTTGCCGAGAACCCCATCCTCCAAGAAATCTTCGACTATTTGAATCCCTCCACTTCAATCCAACGCGCCAACTTGACTGCCAGGGCTGTCCGATATAAGATCATTCAAGAGTATGGCCGCCACAGGCAGAAGGTTATCGAGGTGTTGAGGAACTCCCCTGGAGCGCTTCATATCTCCTTTGATGGCTGGACGTCTCGAAATAAGCTTGCCCTTTATGGCATTGGTTGTTTTTTCAGAGATGAGAAGAATCGGCCATGCAAAATCATGATTGGGGTTCCAGAGGCTCATCGTTACTTCGGCTCCACGATCGGTGGGGAGGTTCTCGACGTCCTACACACCCTTGGCGTGAGTCCAGAAAGGATTGGCTATTTCACGCTCGACAATGCTGAAAACAACGATACTGCCATGGAGGTCATTGGTGTTGAGCTTAGGTTCGATGGCCGACTACGTCGAGGACGCTGTATTGGCCACACAATCAACTTATCAGCCAAGGCGCTCTTATTTGGAAAAAACGCCGACGTGTTTGAGCAGCAATTATCAGGCGCAGAAGCGTTATCTGATACTGAATACGCTAGATGGCGCAAAAAGGGACCAGTTGGCAAGTTACACAACATCGTAATTGATGTGCGTATTAGCCATCGGCTGATTTACTTATTCAAGGAGGTCCAGAAGGTAAGCGGATTTACTAAATCTTATTCGTCTCCTACTAATTCGGTATATCTAACAGGACGAAATTGATCGCGCCGCCACCCTTAAATTCCGATCCAAGAAACCACTCAAGCTAATTATCGATAACGACACGCGTTGGCTGTCACAACTCTACATGATCCGCAGGGCTCTACGGTTGAAAACCTCTATCGAACTCCTACTGATTAAGTATAAGGCGCTATGAGAGTACGAAAATAGGTCTAAAAATACTGGCCAAGTAACACAAGCCAAGTTGGCGAAAAAACCACGCATCCTCCGAGACGAGAATCAGCTAACGGACAAAGACTGGGAGGTTCTTTACCATTTGGAGGCTATTCTGGCTGTTTTTGAGACCGTGGTAAAGACGCTTGAGGGTGATGGACATATCCGCAGGAGTAAGCAAGGCTGGACTGGCTCCTTTGGCAATATCTGGGACGTGGTGCTTGGCTATGAGCTGCTGCTTAACACACTGGAAGAATATAAGCAGCTTGCTGCTGACTTTCCTGATCCAGAGCACTTCCGCATCGGAATCAACCTTGCTTGGGATAAGCTGGATGAATATTATTGGAGGCTGGACGAGACGCTCATCTACTATACGGCTATGGCACTCCATCCAGCTTATCGTTGGGACTAGTTTGATGAAACGTGGGTTCATAAGCCTAGTTGGGTTGAAAAGGCAAAAGAGATGGTTGCCGACGTCTGGTTGTCCGATTACGCTCATCTCGAGGTTAGAACCAGCAGCAGCAGAGGCGACTAGAGCCACCGGCAAAACGACCTCGGTTTTTCAACCCCTTCGAGAAGAACAGTCGTGTGCCGAAGTCACTACCAGCCCACGCAGCAGCTATTGTTGGTGACGAGTACCAAGCGTGGCAGACGGATCGTGACGCCAGCGACGGCAACGTTCGTGATCCAATTGGTTACTGTATCACTAAGAAAAGCAGATATCCTCGGTTATCCAGGATGGCCTTGGACTTCCTGACGATTCAGCCGATGTCAGCCGAGAGTGAGAGATTATTTTTAGCTGCTGGCAAGATGGTCTCGGGGTTGCGTACGAACCTGCATGCTGAGATCATCGCCATATGTCAGGCTTTACGCTCTTGGTACCATGCTGGCCTTATGAAGGATCTGAATCCATTATTTAAGCCACACCTTGAAAGTAAGCCTGATGCCGGTTGTAGGACTCTAAGCGACGGCGAGTAGGCGCTTGCTGAGTCAAAATGGCTATTGGAGGGTGAGGATAGCGCCAGCGAGGTCGACGATTCATCACAGCAGCAACAGGCTGAATAGTTAGTGTCAACCTCTGAAAGTGAGGCTGAATAGGCCCCCATGAGGTTGTGAATAGCCTCAAAATTCCACTTATAAATCCACTTATAAATCCACGTGTGTACATCCATTCCATTCCGGTCGAATATGTGTTACATCCACTATGTAATTGCCTAAAAAATTGTACATCCACTCTACTTGGTCCAAAGTGGAGTGGATGTAGTGGTTCCGACCCTTGCATAGAGTAATGCAACCCGAATGAAATGTATGCCCGCACGACAACCGACGGACGATATCATTATTCACCATCATTTCCAAGCATATAACGCTATATAACAAGAACCGTCAACTTAGAATGAAACTGTCTATTAATTTGGATCGCTTACCAGACAACAAGCTCGTAAGGCCAGGTCGAATGCTCCCCTAAGTCAGCAATTTCCATGCCTATGATTATTTGCTTGTACGTCCGTGGTGGAATTATTGAGTCTAGCCGCTACAAGTCGCTAGTCTCGGAGCTCAGCTCCTTCCTGACAGGCCGCTCTCGGAGCTCCCTTGGATCGAGACCTGGGTCTGTCTGGTGTTCCTAGACATGTGTCTTTTCAATACTTAGCTCGTGAAATAGAAGCGTCCACACTTGTTGGTTTGAGACGACATACTCGTATGTGACAAGAAGGGCATAAAAGATGAAAAGAAATATAAAAAAAATAATCATAGGCAGTGATTGGATCCATTCCTCTGACTGAATGCCTCCGGGGCTGATCATTGGGACTTGAGATATATTTGCTATCGCCATGGTCGTTGACGATTCCTCAACATCACCTGCTCCAGCTTGCTGTAGAGCATGACGCGTCAGAAGCCTGCATTTATGGAGATACGCAGCTTGGAGCGAATGCTTGCATCAGTCGTAATTGGTATGAGCTGTTGATTGCTATTCTAGCCTAGGGTGACTTTGGCGCGGCATCGGCTCTGACCGGGTGTCATATGATCAGGAAAGTTTATGCCGACACCTTCAGAATGACTCCCTCTTACGCGACACATCTGTCATAATCCAGAATGGGAAACCCCGCCTTGCCAGATGAAGTCCTCATCGGTGACCTTGTTTGCGACTTCTGGAGCAGAAGACGTTGGTTTCGTGGGTGAGGACCTCGTGAGCCAGTCTATGTACGTGATCTCCGGGGTGGGTATGAGAGACTTATTATCTTGCAAGATCCCATCCCCGATGGACTCGAGGTTGTCCATCTGCCTTCATATGGTGTCATGCCGTGCGCCAAGACGCCGCAGGTCGGGATGCACACTGTGGCGCCGTTTCCAACTCTGGTTTTAGTCTTCTGCAACCTGCCAGTATGCTATCATGCTTAGGCCACCGCTACTGAGCTAGTTTGAGCATACTTTTAAGTATCCCTTTGAATGAATGAATGAATGAATTTATTTCGCCCGGGAGGATACGCCTCATAGGGCCCACAACGTCAAGTCTCGTTAGATTCTTTTCCGACTTCTGGCCCTCAGACCCTCAAACCCTCAAACCCCACCAATTCCTACTCCTCGCCACATTTCCCAGCCTCGCTTGTCCCTGCGACAGGCCTGCTTGACGAGCGGCTGCGTGAGCTAGAAAGTGACGCTATCATCACTTCCTGTTGTTTATATTGCGCAGTTGTGCTGGGTGAAAATATATATATTTTATAAAACTTGAATTTTTTAAATTTCTTTTATGAGAGTTCATCTCGGGTTGATATCTCTAAATGAATTCATCTAGGACTTTGAACTCTAATTCTAGGACTTTCAGGCTGTTAGTCTGAATCCTGAAGGGAAGGGGGATTCCCGGATTTTCCAACACTTCCAGGGAGAGCCGACCAGTTTATCGCATTAAGGGGCTTCGCAGCGTGATTCGCTGCACGGATTGAGTCTCTGACTTGCGAAGGCAACTATGTATCTATCATGAAGCCGTCAGTATTTCAATTCATTAGTTAAGTCATCTGTGAGCGCTGTATATCCATAGATAGCTTCAATATTTTCTAGGTCCTCGTCTCTTTACTTGCTTGGCTTCAAACCCTTGTGACATCACAGAATAGCGTCGTCTTGTCGAGTGGCTTTTGTTCTTCCCCAGATCTCTGATATGGTGGCTGGTCTTTGGCGTATTATCAGAATCGAGTTGTCCGTCTCTGTGGCCCTCACTCTCTGACACAAGTGCATCACCTTGCGAGGCTGCTTCCTTGTCATCCAATCCTAGTGTAGGTTCGAGTTTTGTGCGCCACAACTAGCAGCGCGAACCTAAAGGTAATATGCCAGTACACTCTTCAAACAGTATTTGATAACTGGTCAATAGCAGAGGATTTTTAACAAGTTGTCCAATGTCATAGTTGAAGAACTCCACTTCAGCCAAGCCGATGTTAACACGAAAAGAATAATGGATCGAATGTCAGTCAGCCCTTGCTCAAAGGGCCAGATGCCGCTATATATGTATGTAGTTCACCGAGTATTGCGGGATCTACGGCTCCAGCAGCAGCATTCTGAAACAGCATTCGAATACCAAGCTTTCAAGACGGTTATGCAGGCCGAAAGCTTGACAGAGAGTCAATCTGTCCCGCTCCGACAACGGCTCGAGACGATGGAGAGCTTCATGACCAGATGTGACACTTCCAAGCAACACATGACGAATCCCAACAAAAAGAATGAAAAGTAGCCTGCTCCATCCGGAAATCAGAAAGCAACTACATGGAATCCCGTCGTATGTAAGACATATCGATCAATAATCCATTCATGCTTATATCATCATACAGCGGTCAACTTACAATCGTCGACTTCTTATGTCCTTGTGTCATCCCCGAAATGGCTTGCGCGCTCTTCAATATCTGTCTCAGCCTGTTCTTGGAGCGGGGAACAAGCCTAGGAAAAGTAGTGGCCCGGACAAGGCGCACAAATACATGACTGAAGATTCTGCATTCACCGAATCGCTCCTGTCAGTTATTCGGCTTCAGCGCCACATCGGCACCGGGTCATCATATCAACTCAAGAGCTTACAATTTTCCACTCGCTTTCTAGATTTGTGCTCCGTTACTGTTGTACATCGCTTCTCGTCTCCCCAGTGACTACGTTTTCTCACGCGTTACATCGCAGGCGCGGAGTCTGCTTGTGAGTCGGAAGAAACTTCTGGTGAGAAAAGACTTGAAAAGAGAAGCAATGGTGCAATAGAAGCCATGTCCTCTAAGGTACGTCCATCAACGCCGTTGTCTACCCTATTCTCCAAAATTGTGAGGCTACGAACGGGGAAAGCCTTCCTGTTCGCACCCATTGCCATTTTAATTATGACTCAAATGTCTCTCTCCTCGCCTCAAGCGTCAAGCACTGGCTCAAACATTGACTTCGATCCCGAATATCTCGGTAGTGGGGCGATAAGGGTGCAGGTCCGAGGTCTTCTCACTCAAGACGGAGGACGAAGCGTGTTGTCCATGTGATGACCGTCAATTCAGTCTTGTCTCCGTAGTAGTCGGTTTCTCAGGATTCTTCCACTAAGCAGTACGTAGCGAATACGAGACCGTGAAAAGACGCTATTCATAATATCCTCTCGGGGGTTGATCTTAGTATACTAGGGCCTGTTCGGGTTTGGCCGTCCACACCACGATCATGCCCGTGGAACTTTATTCTCCCTGGCCCCGACCGTCAGCAGCAAGTCAGTTCTGGAGCCCTGTTATGTCGGGTACCTACCGATCGTAGTGATGCAACTCAACTCGAGAGCCAAGGGGATTCTGTTTCTTCAGAGAGTGTCGTCACAGTGGCCTCAACTTACGAGGAAACGACCCCACCCGCTGTTTCCTCGTCCGTCAGCACCCGTCCTCAGCGACATCGACAGTCACGAAAACACCTCTCCGAGTGATAATTCCCATTCCGTATAGCCTCTAGATTAGATTCAACTTTCGCCTTCGAACTAGCTCTTACCCATATCCGTCCTTCGGATCGAAATTGAATAAGCCCCGGATTCTGTATTCTGTGTTATGGAATCGAGAATCCGGCGAAGCGCGAAGCGCGACGTCCAGTTCTCGTTGATTGATTGTATCCTACGCGGTTGTAGTCGTCTGAACGACCATGCCCGGCTAGCGGGGTCCGGCGAACAGCCGAAGCCCCACGGATCCAGACTGATCCCAGTTCACTAACGTCGAAGACGCTGACCTGCTGTGCCCAAACTTCCCGCTTTTCCTCTCTCCAACCACTATTTACATTTTCTTGCCAGCCCATGTAGACAGCGATTTTTTACTAATGTGTGTGTGATTCTAGGCTCCTTCTGGCTTCTATGCCTTCTGTTTCGCGAATGTGTACCTGCGGTCTCCCCACAGTGTACCCTCTCATGGGACAGCTTAGAACGGTGCAGGAGGTACCATACGAAGGGCGCAGATGCTCAATGTGAGGGGCAATGACGTCAATATGCCAGCCACACACGTACTATTCACGTTGCCTCACATCACGATAGTTATATCTGTACTCAGCTGCAACCAAACTACATGGTTCCACTTTGTATAGCCTTTACTCATTAGAAGGTACCACGCCGCAGGTCATTCTAATCTGCATAATGGCATTTTCTAAAATACATGAGATAGATCCCAATGGCGATACTCTCCTCATTCTCCGTAATCCTGGCGCTCCGTTCGCAGTATGTTATACTGAAGAAGAATGGCCTAACACATTATCATACCATCAATCAAGCGATTCAACACACCATGAAGCGTCTGTTATACGCACGGAAGCTCTAAGCGACAATGACAGTAGCTTGAGTGATGTGTCATCGCTCCCCCAAGCGGAGCCAGAACCAAGGCACATCCGATTCAGGTTGTGTTCGCAACATCTTCGGCTTGCATCTACGTTTTTCAGAACATTGATGCGTGGCGACTGGAAGGAAACAGAGTCTGAGCCCGGTTTCAAGTGGACTGTTACGGCAAGGGACTGGGATCATGAAGCTTTTCTTATGCTGATGAACATAATACATCACCAGACGCGAGCAGTTCCCCGGACAGTGGCTATTGAAACATTGGCAAAGGTTGCCGTGCTGGTCGACTACTACGGTTGCTATCAGGCGGTCGAGCCATGGGCGGAGACCTGGATCTCCAACTTGGGCTCAGACCTACCCATTTACTACGCAAGGGAGATACTACTGAGGCTCACGGTGGCTTGGGTGTTCTCCGACTATGGGGCGTTTCGTCTTCTCACCAAGGTCGTTATCCGCAGAAGTCGAGGACCTATAGAAACACTGGGGTTGCCGATACCCCAGCCAATCGTTGGTAAGTCATCGCAAAACAAATGAACTGAGCTATGAGTCTGATGAAGTGAATTAGACGCTCTCGAGGAGAAAAGAAAACAGACTATCAGCCACTTGATACTGCGCTTACAGAGCATTTCGAACAGTTTGAATGTGAACAAAGACGACAGCTACAGCAGCCAGTGCCAGTACATACAGTTGGGGTACATTGATCAGAATCTGTTTGTTAATGGTCTCAAGCCCCTACCAGACCCTCCATTTTTCGGGTTTAGTCTCAGTGCCCTGGACGAAGCTATGTGCAACTTCGACTGTTTCACCAACTGTGCATGTCAGCCTCGTTCAGACCATATGAGAACTCTCCGAGCGAACGTGTTGGACTGTATCGCGATCGCTTTCAAGGATTTCGAATATGGCCTTGATCTGGATCAGTTTCGGGTTGAGCAACGGGGGCAGAGTAGTATCAGATAATAGCTTGGCAGTAGAACATGGTTCAAAATTTTGCCGTGTGCTGTGTGTCGGCATGAGGAAAAGGGTTGTTCAGGCTTAAAAGGATCATCATGGCCTTCTAACAAACTGAGGGGCGAGGAAGGCTGAGATATGTCGCCACAAGGCGCCTAATAAGTGAGAAAGCGCGTGGTTGCTGTTACGTATCACACGCTGCAAGTTGGCAGTGAGACGGCGACTATTCAAGGTTTCGCGGCGGTGGGTGAAGAACGCCTAAGACGAGCATGAAAGGTATATTCGAGATCTTACTGGTAAGGATCAGGTGGCGTCAACGACGCCATGTCATGGTGGCCGAGAGTCGGCTACCGTACCCAGGTTTGCGTTGGGCTAGAACAGACTCGACTACAGCTAAATACACTGAATCAGGCTGAGATGCCATGACCGCCTGGTCAGACTTATGCAGATGCAGCCAGAATGACACCTGCCAGCACTACGCCCCCAGCCCTATGGTCCAGGCGCCACAGCTTGGTTGGCTGCAATCTGTACCATCAAATGTTGTGTGCAAGAGGTGGTGAATCACGCCTTGCCTTTGGCGGGCAGGCAATGGAGGGTAGAAATCGACACCTCAACATGTTTGACTCCCTGACTGCCGCCGCTTGCCGGCTGTAGAAGAAGCAACTATTGCGGCATTCCGATTGCAACAGCATTCTTATTCAGGAATCCAGTTCCAATAACGCGAATAAATAAGTGGCCCAAATCATTAGAGGTCGCGGAGGGCATGTTTAACATGCCACTAGACCCGTTCTAAAGAGCACCGATACCGGTCTTTAGCCAGCCCGTAGCGAGCATATCACTTCCTTTCCGATACGAACCAGAGGACTTTGCTAGCGTGGGATTGGAACGGCACAAGCGGACAGAATAGCTCGGGAATTTTGCTGACACTGGCCACGTTCGCGTGCCGTGGTGTCGCTTTTAGCTAGCGATGCGATAGCTACATATTCGGTGGCGCGAAGTTTGGCTAACTGGGCTGCCCTTGCTGCCTGTCTTCTATCGGGACCGCATACTTAAGTCCTCATTATTTGTGGTATGTCAGTAACGACTGGTGAGCCCATCGCTACCTTTGACCAAGTAGTAGATGACTCGCCGTTCAATGTATGGAGCAGAGTCCCCTTACCACTCCCTGCGCCTTTATGGCCCACAAAGACTGCATGCTCTTGTGGGTCACCGACTGCAAGTCTTCCACCCAGCCGATGCAGTGCCCCTTCCCCACACCATCCCCCCACCATCCCCCCAAGCTTTCCTGTGCAAGCCCTTGCATGACGCTCACTTCCGTCACCACAGGCAATATTAAAAATATTCGCCGCTGGCCGGCTTCTAGTATTCAATCGGGGACCTTATTTACATACTACAGTATGTTGTCTGTGTGACATGCGAAATATCCCTACCGTCGAGGGTGATGCCCTCGGTATCTAGATCATTGCATGTTGTGCCTCAACCGTTACTATTTGACTCTGGCTAGCTCTATGTAGACCAACGTTGTTATTTGGACATGAGGGGGCGCAGCTAAGCTCTTTTGTGAATTGTGAACGATATTGACATCTTCCCCTACGCTTCCTCATGTAGCAGGATTGCCAAATCGAATATGGCCTTCGACATTTGCAACCAGATAATGCCACTCCAACGTCGCGCATATCCTTATTGATGCAATTTATAAATGTAACAGTAAACTCCCCTATCTTCTCCGTATATTACCACTCCTCTGTTTTCTTCCCCTTCATTTTATATTTAGAAACGACTTATCGCTACGTAGCTACTATCCAGAGTTGGATTCGAGTGACTGAGCTACATTCGTAGTAAAACCATATGTTTTAGCGATTGCTAAGATTTACAAGATGCCAAGGACGCGGTCGGGGAACCCCGCCGCTCGGAAGCGCGTCGACGAGATGGCTCGAACCAATGACACTTATGTCTCGGGCACCACCTGATCGGCGACAAACCTTAAGCCTAGGCTTACGGAGCCTCCGTAACGCCTTCACTGGCCAACGCAGCGGTCGAGACCAGTTTGCTGTGAGGGGCAAGTTCAAACTTTACAGCATGTCCTGCAGCCAGGGGTCCCTACATAATCACACGACGAGCGATGGATCGTGATGTGTCTAAGGAAAGCTTCTATACTGGCGTACCTTACATCTAATTTTTCCGTCCTTGGTGTGCCTGCATGGTGTGTTGTGTGTTGTCTCATAGACTTCTCCATGATGATATGTATGTCCTCCATCCTTATACTCTATATTCTGACAGATGCGCCAGCTTCCCTCTAAGGCCGTTCTGAATATATAATTTAACACAGGGTAATATCACCACCGAGACGTCGCGAACACCGCAAATGTGGTTCCGCCCTATGCCCCTCATCCTCATCACGAATGAGGACCTGACATACCACGGGAAGATATTAAGCGCCAGGTATGAAGAAGGGCGACTTCGAGCAAATCATGCGATGGTGTGCATAAGCGAGCACCGCGGCCGGCCAAGGGTAAGGCCCAACTTGACCATACGGGACTGAAGATAAAGAAGAGATTGCCAACGCTAGCTAGCTTCCCAGCAACACCTTTCGCCCAAGAATCCAGGCAAGTCTTTAAGTCTAAAGGTCGGACTATGGTAACGGATAAGCCATAGAGCTGGGAAAGCCTTATCTCTATGGTGGGCCCATGTTCCCCGGGTGGATGGGATGTTATCTAGCAGATACTGAAGAGAATGAATACGTGAGAGAGGCCGGAGTTGGTATGATTCTCTTGGGCTATTCTCAAATCAGTACAGATGAGAAGGTCAAGACTGGCATTTAGGAAACAGTGGATAGGTTTGGAAAGGTTAGTGCGTTTATGTTAAAGTTGGCTTCAGTCGGTTGCTCTTCACAAATCGCTTGTTTTTTTTCTCATATACTTCAATAGCTGTAACGCTCCGCTGCCGTGCGTGATCCATATAATAGACATAAGTTGAGGAACTACTTCCGGATATAAGCCGAGGGAAATATATAGCTATGGTATTAACAACAGATCATGCCCTAATCTAGTAGTGGCTCCAAACAAACTGCGCTGCAGACTAATCGCACGATAAACCAGTTGTGATGCTAGACTTGGATGTGGCCTAGGTAGTAAAGGTGCTATATCCAGATGCAGGATTCATCGCATCCTCCGTTTTTGCTTTCCCGAGGGAAACCTTCATGCTGATCAAGAACGAAGTAATCCTATCAGCAAGCGCAACCTCTGAATACCTATTTCATGCATAATCAGGAAGCGGGGCCGAGGTCTCGCACAAATAGATGACCCTTAAGGAATGAGAGTCGGGGAAGTGGATCGGCATATCTAGGAAGTCTTAGGACAGCAAGAAGCCCTCTAAGCGGGGATAGGAAGACGAGCTTAAGGATAAAATATAGCGAAATAATTTAGAGCTGAACAAATCAACTGCGTCCAAAGCGTCGACAGAATCGGTAGAATAAGATGGAGTGAGTTGGTTATGGAGGAGGCGAGGCTAGGATTGAGCTAGAGAGACAGCATCCAAGCGTTCAGATAGAATACAAGGGCCTACTAGAGAAATGAACCAGGTGAGGGCTCAGTTGACAGGTAGTGAAATTCCAGCTGGGGATGGCTTTGCACTGTGAAGGGAGATTTACCCCTCAGAACGATATTGGGCCATGGACTGCCGCAAAGGCCACATTGATAAGTCATTCAAAGGTCCTGGGATTTCAATCCATGGAAATCGACTTAGCTTCTAAACGCAGCTGCCCAGACGAACTCATCTCATGCTCTTCCTCATATTCCTGGTACGACGCTCGAGGTTTGCAGATTCAGTTGAGACGCGACGCGTCATGGCGCGTCATAGGTCTCGCCTCAACTTGATTTTCAGTTTCCAATGGCCAATCACAACGGCCAGACGCACTCCGAGGACCTATCCAATCACAGTATAGAGAGATGGGGGTTGTATTGTAGTGGGGTGTGGAGCGTCGAGCCACAATAACCAACCAATTGTTGACCTAATTTGGTACCACCAGAGATCCAGACTTCGACCCCCATGTGTTCCAGAACCTTAAGGGGCTTAGCCGCCAAACCATCCGCTCATTAGTGCCCGAGGGGAAAAGAGGAAAGGATAATAACAAGGTTAAGAGAGAAAAGAACATTGATTATCTTTAGAGTAGTGCTGAATTCAGCCTTGGTAGTCTTCAAAGTACCTTGGGCAGTATCAGAAGATAATCAGGTTAAAACGTACCATTAGACATCGACGTGTTTTTAAAGTGCCCGTGTATATACATATAAATTTGTGCCTCATAGGTAAGTGGATCACCACTAGCCGGTCAAAAGGAGAACCCTAGTCGTCCTATATTCCCCACAATAATAACTGTGTCAACCAGACGCAACTATGTAGAGTGCGTGCGTCATACCTTACGTTAGAAACTTGATTTTAAGGTCTCATTGCAGTAATATTACCGGCCTAGAATATAACTGAACCGCATTTCTGTTAATCCTTATTTATAATTTCTATTGAGATTTTATCAGAAGGCAAATTATATCGCTATTTATCCACGTAATATGCGGAAACTCCTACCAAAGTCTCGAGACGAGAACCCATTGCCACCACCGCCAGTCATCGGGAAGCGCAAGCGTGTCCAGGTACTAGTAGCATGCGAAGGTTAGTCTAGGTAACAGAAGAAGACTAAGGGTAACTTGCTGACGAGGTTATCTAGTATGTCGAAGGCGTAAAATTAAAGTCCCTCTCACCGAGCTCGTCACGGGGTTAGGGTAGCTGACTAAGGCAGTGCGATAACCGACGCCCGACTTGTTCACAATGCATTCGTTCCGTCAGTGAATGTCGCTTCTCTATTTCGGAGGATAAGACCTGGCATGATGCGCAGGCGCACCAGCTTCAAGTCGTTTCTGAGGGGGAAAGCCCCGTCAAGACGATTCTCGATCTGCTGCGCGGGGGCTCGAAAAATGAGTCTACAAAGCTCTTGAACAGTATTCGAGAGGCGCAGTCGGTTAATGACTTCATCAAGACATTTGCTGATGCTAGCCTGCTGCTGCCCCATGTTCCACAACGATCAAGTAAGTGGTCACTATAGAACATGTCTCAATGTGAAGCTTTATCCCAATTAGTTGGGTGCCTAACTATGGTAAATCATACAAGACTCTCAAAATATACCCACGCAGCTATTAAAAATCCCTTTCCCTCTACGTATCGGGGGCCTCTCGCCAGGGTGCGTACCCCCTTATATCCTCTGCCCTTATAGCTTCAAGGTTAAATCGGCATTAGAACGGAACCTTTAAGTATCACGGACGACTTGGTCGCTAAATTCCCTGATGGAGTCTTGCCTATCTCTCAGTGGACTACCTTGTCCACTGATAACAGATATCTATCTCACATACTATATCTTTTCTTCACCTGGGATCACACCCTCAGTCACATCATACACCGAACTGTGTTTTTACAAGATCTCAAAGCAGGCCCAATGGAACCAGCAAGGTTATGTTCAATATTTCTTGTCAATTCTCTAATTGCTGTTTCTCATGTATGTTGCGTCTCATAAGCATTTTTTAGATGATTGATTCGTTCAAGCTAACTCTGTAGATTTTCATATCGCAAGGAGTATCATCACAGCAAGCCCGGGATTTACGCTTCAGAGGTCGTATGTTTGCAGACGAAGCCCTACGGGTGCTTGAAGATGAACGGCAGCGCCCGTCAATAACCCTGCTGCAGGGGTTGATTGTGCTCTGGATTTACGAGGTTAACCATGGAGAGAAGGCCCAAGCCATAGCTTTACTCGAAGAATTTTACCACTTTCACAGTGCTTTAGGACTCAGCGACCTAGCCATGCCGGCTATGGACGATACATCCCCCAGTCAAGTCTCCCGCCCCATGAGGGAGTGGCAGGTTTTGTCTTGCATTGTCTGGGGATTCTTCTGTTTCGAGGCGTAGGTGCCAAAGTCCCCAATCCATACCTAAAATATTAGATGCTAATGAGCTAATCTGGCAAGGAAAATCTCCTTGATCTTCTCGCGTGCGATGAGAATTAGAAAGCCCGAGATACCTAAGACCTTTGAGGATGCCTATTTATCCGTATTTGCCAACCCTGATGCGCCGGAATATTTCTGGTCCCCTTACCCCTGCGATCGTCAGCCGCGGAAATCATTGTATCGAGAAGCAATCTCACTCGAATGCCAACTCGCCGTCATAGTAGAGGAAGCTTCAAGGTTCTTTACGCCGGCGGAAGCTGGAACACCCGTTTCAAACTACAACGAGACGAGAGTCATTAAAGAAAAGCTGCAAAGATGGGGTACAGGTGCTCTACAGCGATTTCTTGCGCATAGTACCCTCCTCCCCTCGATACTTTTCCTTGAGTAAGTCTAGAAACCCGGGGAACCAGCACCTACTGTGCTGCTATAATCGCTTACCCATTGAGAAGGATCACGTATGAGATGATATTTCTCAAGCTCCTGCGCCGCCCCTGCCAGTTTCCCCTCCAAGATGATGCGCATGAATCGACAGCGTCCACGCGAGCCTCATACGGAGCCTCCATCATCTCTAATCTCTGGGTGTATCGAGCCGCCTACGGTATGCGTCACGAATACTGGCTTACGCAGGCGTGTTTGGAAGCTGCCAAAGCCATCATCTTCAAGCTTGATGATAATTCAAGCCTGTCCAAGTCAGTGGTTATGGCCTGCCAGTTGCTCTATAGTATAGGGGAATTTCTACCTGTGGCAAACGAGTATCTCTTGGCCATTAAGGAGCTTGCTCGCCAACAAACTGTAAACTTGCCGAAAGCTTGCAGAATAATCTTTTCTGGCTTAGCTGTGAGAACGGGGCGAATAATTATCAGAGGCCCTGTACTCGTGAACATTGGGCTCGGCTATGACGATATGAGTGCTGGGTCGTCGAGTGCTTCTTCACAGGAGGTTGTATTCTCCGGTCTCATTGAAGGCATTCGTAACCTTGCTGGAAGGAGTTCTTAGTAAATCCCGGAAGGCTTTTATCTTATCATAACTTGCAGTTCTCTACGGAGTCGGGTGCTATCGCTTGCTAGAACCCTACGTTGATCCTCTAGATATTTTATTCCATCTTGATTAGGTTTCCTACAGACTATTCAAAGTGTGGCAACGCAATAGTCCCGTCAATATTCTAACACCCAGTGCGACATGCATATCTTTCACGCGAATGGTGGCTTTTATGCTGTTTTGAACGTCGCTTAGCTTTATGGCAAGATATCTTACGTCTTAGACACTGTAACCAAATCAATTGGTCGTAAATTCCATCATCTGTCACGGATGTAGATGCGCAGGGATGGAGTAAGGGGACTGGCACGCAATATGTTAACCAGCGAGTCGAAGAACAAATCCGCTCGGTGGTCTGTTCATTGCAGGCTTAGGGGCATTGTCAATCAAATTGGCAGCCATCTCCCACTCCCGATTTACTCCCGCGGGTTGCTTGATGACTTCGTCAACCTCTAGGGTCATATCCTGGCCATCCCCCAACTTCCGTACCATCTCTACTTCAAAGCCCTTATGAATGGAGTGGAGGGTCCGCAGAACCTTATCTTGGATGGGCCGAGACCCCACTTGGCTGCGATTCGGTGGTCCAATTCCTTTAGCGTAAGTTGCAGCATGGACATCGCCTGATGATATTTTGGCCCCCCAGAAGTGCCTTAGAGCCCTTGCGAGACGCATCGCCAGTTCCAAGCGGGTCTAAGCCCTGCCATTGACCACCAGAGCCGATTCAGAAGCTTGTGACACCAGTCAAAGCGAACCGGTTGAGGGGAAATATTATGGAGCCTGCGACTGAGTGTCGCACACTCCTGGGGCCTGGCTTGCCAGTTTGGCCTATTACAATCTTTCAATCTTGTCATGGGGCAGGCATCACCGGGAAACAGTACAGGGTGGAGGTCTGAGTCATCCAGCTCTTCGCCCCTGAGATATAGGGTGGCGACTGGGCGTGTACTGGTGAACATGTCCTGTAGAGTCTGGAGCTGAAAGTGGAAGTCCTCTTCCGAAGAGGCCCTTGCGCTATTGCCTTCATCGGCGGAGCTGACCGAAGGAATGGGCCATGTCCGCTTATGCTTTTGCATCCTGCTGCGCCCTAGGGCATCTCCAACCTTTGCGGCGCCAATTGAATGCTTTCGCTTGCCGAAATCCCTGTCCGCTTTCTGCTTGAGCATTCCGCTGCTTAAGCTTGCCAATAGGCTTCTTCACGTGCATAACATCACTGGGCAGCTTGCTTTCGGCCCCGTGATCACGGAAGAGCTTAATCTTGCAGAAGCAAATTTCGGCGTTCAATTCAGGTCCAGGTCGGGACGTATCATAGGGGATAAGGCTTGTTTTCGCGGAGAATCTAACAGGAATGCCCTAGACGCCTTTCAAATGGCTAAGGTCCGTAGACAGAACGTGGAAGCGAATTGCGATATTGACCGCAGGAGGACCGTTGATGCCTGGCGTCTATATGATGAACAAATCATGAAACGAGGAAGACTAGATTCATGTGAGTTCTATTATCGTCCCAATCCGCAAGTTGTCCTGCATCCACATACTCAACAGCCTACAACTTTTTAATGCTCTGTTGCGCCTCACTATTCCCTCTGCCTTTTTGCCAGATGTCCCAGGGAATGCCTGGCCGTTGCTGCTGCTGCTGATTATCCTCAAATGATATGCGAACAAATGCCTGATTTATAGTTTCTTGGACAAGCAGTTCCATGGCGCTGGTGTCAGCAACGGATAGATAATAAGTATACCCTTTATTGAGGTAGGTGGCAGGGTTTTCGTCTGCATGCTTGATCATAGCAGTGGGCGCATTGAGAGTGCAGTGGAGTCGAAACCTTTCTGCAAAAGGACGCAATTGACGGGCCAGCTGTCCTGCAGGAAACTGGCTCGTCCGGAAACCGACCGTAGACATAGATTTTGAAAGTGCATCGCTAATGGAAGACCTTTTTCCCTCAGAAGCGTTCAAATCCATCGGCGCGTCATCTTGATCCATGGTCTCATCGAAGGGGTCCCGGGGCACAAGAGTGAGAAGCACAACATCTTGTTGAGGCAGGGAAACCTGGATGAAAGGGTTAGAATAGTGGAACTGATGAGATTGTAAGAACTGGAATCCCGTCATCTCCGTTAGTGCGGGCCTGATCCCAGCTGCATTACATCCTCCAGAATTGGCTTGGACGATGGCGCCCCGAGGTCCTTACCCAAGTCCATTGTGAAGGTATTCAGGTCGCCAGTGGCTGGATAAGAAGGCCTGTTGGCATCGCCTAGCATTGGCTTGTAATTACTGGGAGCCCGAAGAGTTAGGTCTCGGTTGTACAAGGCATCTTGACTAAAGTCCTGGGGCCTATTGGAACAGGATTTCAATCAATACGGTTGCCAGGCATGTCCACCCCGACAAATGGAGATCAGCCCAAAGCAGAGATGTATAGGGCTGAGGCGATTGCACTGTGATATAAAGATCGGAACTAGACATACCTCTCAGGCAGCAGCGTCAAAGGTACGGCAGGATTCGCACCAGTGGTTGAGGAGAGACCACTGTGACATCGGGGAATTGTAGTCTGAATTCGGCTAGCAGGTCATTCCAGAGCGTCTGGGAGCTCTTTCTAGGCAGCGAAATGTAAGTGGTATGCTGCATTTCAAGCCTATTAAAGCCTTGCATGATCGGAGGGAGATTTGTAGTGAATGTCCTTGAAGACGCGGGCGTGCGTAAATAGCACGACGTTTGACTCACTTATGACAGGACATATAAAGACATAATAGCGTAACCTAATACTATCTGTGGTAATGGTGAAAGGATGTCTGAGAGCCGGATGATCCTGTTATCCTCACGTCTTGTGTTGGTGGTATATGCATGTCGCTCAACGAGGGGATACATGTCCAGTTGCCGGAGCTCATATATTACACAGCGACAGCTCAGTCGATGTTGATGAGTGTGCATAAGCTTATGGCTAGCCATCGAGGCGCAGGGAGTATGGGGAGACGGTACCACCAAGAAGCGATTAATGGGCCCTTGGCAATGGGACGCAAATAGAGAATATGCGCTCTAAGTAAGTGGGGGCGACAAGCAACAGCATTCGAGTCACTAGCGAGCTAGTAACGAACGAGCGAGCTAGGGCATATGGTCAGTCCTGAAGCAGTAGGAAGAGGATGAGAAGCTCAAGACAATTAGGGGGGTTAATTGTATAGCATCGTGTCCTAAGCCCAGTGAGAGTTCATAGTGAGGTCACAATGAATAGAAAAAATTGCTTGTTACTATATCTCCCTTACCTATACTTTCCAAACCCAGCAAGTATATATTATCTAGGAATGGGGCCAGGTTTTGTCGGATCCCATTAAAAATGCCCAACCAGCATAGCGAAGTAAATCATATCACCTGATTCTTATCCTCTTCCATACGCCCTACGTTATTAGCTTATAATTCATGCAAGGACAAGGTACCGGTATAATATCACAACAGACACGACAAATCGTTCCACAAGTGGCTGTGGCTCTATTACCAGTGGCAAATATCCTGGAAATCTAGTTATTAACACAAATGTTAATGGTACAAGTATCACATCATAGTAGCTTTGAAGTCCTTTAACTGTACTTGAGATTTTGGAGAAACCAAGGAAAGAGTTCATAGCCATCCACACCCCAAGATGAAGTAATTAGGATGAGGAGACAATACTTGCGTTAGGGTGGTCTCAATCAAGATAGGCAATTTTGTATAAGACTCATGTGAGCGTTCTAGATATAATCTTCTTTTCTCAGCAGCTGTGGCATGCATGGTAGCTACTCTGTAGATCAGCGACGGACTCTAATAACTTAGGAGATCACAGATTTCTTCGCATATCAAGTCGAGTAGTCAGAGAGCACCTAGCAACGGTCTGAAGCGTGTGAGAGTTAAAGCCCATATACCACCAGGGTAGATGGTCGCTCGAGCCTTTAGTTGAAGGCAGCTATTGGGAAAATCGTTCTCAGGTGCAAACTTTCAGCCTGGAATCAACATCCGGATCTAGAGCAGGCTTTAGGAGTGAGTTATATACTGACAGTGTCTTAAGGATTCAAGCCTAGGCCCCTCTGAGGATTCCTTATCTCCAACGCACGGCAAACTATTAGATATATTCTACCTTTTAATTCCTGCATGTGGTATTCCTGTAAGCTCAGAATAAAGTCCTGATGTAAAAGTGGCTGAGCTTTGAAACCTAGAGTGGGTTATAATAATACAAGGTATAAGTTCTGAGGGTTAGTGCGTTCCGACGTTTAGCATTAGTGTAAGCCAGAATCACATCTACACCCAATAACTATGTATCCATTTATCCTGGATAGGTATTGACTGACCTATTCTGCTATCGCCACCCCTCACCCCTGCGTTCTATCAACTTACTTATATCCTCAGTATGACGAATGAATTAATAATTCACTTACTAGTTCTAATAATATCAACCTAATGATTGTATGAGGTTTAAAGGGGACTATATTACTTTATTGTGTTCTTCTGCTAATACTAATATTATCTGCCAAATAAAGTACCTACTATATATACTCCCTCTCATCCTCACTTCGCTATATTGAAACCCGCAGCACGTTTAGCTGTATACCAACAATGGTCATTCACACTATCTCTAATGTTCCTGTCTTTAACGGCCACAAGGTTAATGCTGCGGTTAATGTCACTTTCCGTGCTAGCCCTGGCGATATTATTAGCATCGAGGCGGGAGCCAGGGATTTCGCTAGCATTGACACTGTCATTGACGGAAGAGGCTGTACGCTTCTCCCAGCCTTTATTGATGCGAATGTTGATACTGCAGCAACGCATACGGATCTCCCTATCTTTGCCTCTTATGGTATCGGCACAGTCTTTGACATGAGCAGCACGAAAGCTGATATTCAGGCTATGCGAGCTGAGTCTATTGCCGAGGTTGGACTACCTACCTACCTAGCATCAGGTCCCATTGCTACTTCGCAGGCCACCGACGGAGCACAGATACATCCGGACCGTGAGACGGGAGTTGTTCAAGTCCCAGCGGGGGCTGAGACATGGGTCACCTCTCTTCTGGACGGTCCGACCAAGTCTGACTATATCAAGGTGCTGGTTGATCTACCTGGAATCGATGGCCCAACACTCATTGCCCTTGTTCATGCTGCACACCGGCACGGCAAGTTGGCCGTCGCACACTCCTTTCAAAAGGTTGGATATTCTCGGGCCTTACAGGCGGGTTTTGATGTCATCACACTTGTGCCTATAGATGGTTTCATAGAAACCGAGGTAGCTGAGGGCCTCGCTGCGCGCAACATAGCGTGCATCCCGACCCTTTGCATGGCGCGGGCTATGGTACCCTTGCTTCACCGGGAGGCAAGCGACGGCGTGGAGGATGTCAGCTTCGACTACGCGCTTGCCAACGTGAAAAAGCTCTATGACGCTGGGGTGCGCATCTGTGCTGGAACAGAAGCAAACCAGATATCCCATGTGCCTATACCAATTGGGGAGAGCCTTCACGAGGAGATGGAGTTGCTCGTACGCGCAGGGCTATCGAACCTCGACGCACTCAGGGCAGCTACGATTATTCCGACGATGGTGTTTGGTATGGGAGATCGCGGTGAGATCTCGCTCGGGCGGAGAGCAGATATGGTATTGGTGGAAGGGGATCCGTTACAAGATATCACAGCTACGAGAAAGATTCGGAAGGTATGGATCGGCGGTGTTGAGATAGACGGATGGGATGCTGTTCCGGTCTAAAGATGCAACTTGGGGCCTAGAATATTCACTCTATAGTTCTGGTAGGGTGGGTGTCTGACTATTTATCGATGAGATCCTACAGGGTCTTTTATTTGCGTTCCTTGTATTTCGATCTTTATGACCATGCCTAAGCGGCTGTGCGATTTATTATTTTTTCGGCGAGATGCACCTGTCATCGCTGCGGAGTAATTAGCTCCGTATATTAGATCTTACTAGCCATTTTACGCATATGCATCTCTCGATAAAGCTCGTCGCCCTGACGCCAACATGATGATGACAAACGTCATACCCTACGTTTTGGCAACGCGAATTCCAACACAGCAATTAAATGACGTTTATGACAAGCGAGTGGGTGAAGCAAGGGACTGGACCAATATGTATTTATACTGTGTGTAATTATGAGTACAGCTTATAATTACACTCGATCGTTTATATAGGTGAGGAACCGTTAGAAGTACTGGATGCGCGGTGGTGTCTTGGCTCGGCTCCGGATTATGTAGTGAGAATCGTCTGTCGGAACGATGCCACGGAGTCCAGGTCCTCTTGTCCCTAGACTCATTCGCCATCATAGAGAACTTGCAGCCTGTCATTCCAGTTATCGCCTGGCGTTACCGTTATCTCAGAACGATTGGGTGGATGCGGCAACTATAACAAATGTACGTGATAGCTTTTCTGCCTTGGTTGGCCATCCAGTTATGAACGTGCGGCCCCTAGTCCCTACACAGGCTTTTATCGCTTCGAAGAGTGCTTCCCGTGAGTCCTACTCACCTTCATTAGGGAAGCAGTGAGCAGGAAATGGTGTCGAACTTTGAGTTTGAGCTGCGTCCATATTATTGCAATCGTCGTAAGACTGTCAGCGCGACATGATCAGCAGCCAGTGCGCGTGACGTACTTCTAAACATGAACCCTACACCCTTCATACTCTAAGCTCTGTTTCCCATTTCCCTTCCAATGGTGTTAGTCCAGCAATCATTGATCGCCCTAGTAAACCGATAGCGGAGGGAGCTATACTAACTGTGAAATCTGGGACAGGACCTGTCTGCTATTGACCACCACCTGGATGTACAGAAATGTACGGACCAACGACAACCGATTAGGACTCACCAATCATTGCTCCGGCTTTACAACCCTAGTCACTTTTAACGATATCAAAGACAGTCATCTAAGTTTCAAACTAGCAGCAGTTCCGCAGCTCTCATTAGATATGAGTTAATTAACTTAAATAATAAATAAATACTCTCAATCCTACCTTTCAGTCCATCTTAAGATTACATATTTTCCCCCGTATAGTCTACACGACTCTGCCCCCACCCCCAGTCTTTAATAACGAGATTTGAGATTATATGGGGTTGTGTAAGACCTGCCTAGGCATAGTCGTTGTTCAATTATAGTTATGCTCGATAGTATCCGCCGTTTGTGCCGACGATATGCTGGAAAGTTATACGGGCTATAGACACCAAGTTTCTGTTATATCCTGCATTTCGAGCTTTCTTTTTCCCTGTGTCCTTGACTTCTTAATCTGCCACACCACTGCCTCATAGACCAGCATTGTCATAGCAGAGGCTGGTATAGCCCCGATTAAGCTAGTGCCCATGCCAGAGTATAAGGCACGCCAGCCTTCTTCCCGCAAGATCATTTCGAGCGTGCTCATAATCTCCCGATCTAGTCGGGGAAATCTCTCCCAAACTTTCCCTGCATTGCACACCTTTTCGCTTTGTGAGCTACTCCCACGCATCAATAGGCCTCTGTCATCCCTTACTCTTGCGTGTTCAATTGGTGATGAAGGGTATACTTTCTGCTGCGTTTGTAATCTTGTTCGAACAACTTCGTGTGGATATGTGGCTATAGTTGCACACGCTTTGCTCGCCACGCTAGCTGTGAGTACCCCTAGGATCTGTAGCCATTCCTGGCCTTCATGCCAATCCCCAAGCCCTGATCCAGTCAAGTATATCTTAAACTGCTCATATAATGGAAACTGTACGGCTAAGTGTGTCACCCCAAGCAGAGATGGAGTTAGTCCTGAATAGAATGAAGCGGCGCCTTCTCGGCAATACATCTTCTGAGCTACGTCTATGGCAGACTTGTATTCTCTCGGAGTATTCTTCGTAGATTTACTTGACTGAGATATGAGTCTGGTTTTGATAACCCATAATGGATTCGTGAATAATATAGAAACGGTACCTCCAGTAACTGCAGATATGCTTGAGCATACCCAGGTCTGTTGTTGGTCGTTTGTCAGAGGTTAGTACTACCCGCGATAGTTTTGATAGAATGGATAACAAAGGTGACTTACTGAATACTTTCTTTAGCGAATCATTAATCTTATGATATACTGTGAAATATATGGCCCCCCTAGGAATATTTGCTAGCATGGTCGGTCCGAGTCCTTGGTACATGCCAATAAATCCGCCTTCATGCCATATTGCTCGCCCAGTGCCTATGAGACCTCTCTCTTGGAATGAACGTCGCTTTCTGACAGGGTCAAGCGTCCACAGTTGGAGTCCACCTCTTCCTTGTAGTTTGATTTTCATAACGTCCAGAGGACTTGTTACGATGCTAGAGGCTATCGCACTGGTGGCTCCGGCAAGACTTCGAATCGAGTTATCGGAGACACGGACTGTCAGGTGTTCCAGGTGGGAAAGGCGAGGAGCTGGTTCATGTGGACTTTTATCGTGCTCATGAATACTGATACGTCCCTTTTCGGCGCTCTGTGAACTACCAGAGGATGGCTCGTGGCGCTTGGAAGGCATTATGGCTTGTGAGAGTGAACACAATGTGAAGTCGTGGTGCAGATGGTCATTTAGTTCGCATCGTATCAATTCCAAAGCAACAAAATATGTAATTATACCTATCCCTTTAGTGAGGCAAGGACCTCCAACTGTGTAGTGCCGGTTTGTAGCCTATTCACTATTGTGAAGTGATTTCTCCTTGGTTTCGGTTATGAGCGGAACAGCTGATAAAACCACATATCATGCCATTAACCAGTTCGATATGAAGTGGAGACGTATCTACCGTATGTTATTTAACTAAGCGTCACAAAATACATGGCTTATAATAATTTTTGCTCGGCCGGTGCATACTAAAGAAGCAGGTTCTAGGTGATGCTGACCTCGTATATTGCCACCAGTGACGTAGTTTTGCAATAGAGGAGGAGCAGGATGCAACCCTCTGATCTCAGGTTGCAATCGATCGCTCCAGACCATAAGAATATGCACCACTGTCCTTCCATGCTTACTCTCCCTGACATATTTATTATGTCAGTCTCCATGCTACCCCTCTGAGACAACTATAGCGACACCCCCCCTTTCCTTTGAGATGTCAAGCGATAAGACTTTTTTTCTTCCACTAGGGTTAGTGCTGGCTTGCTACAAAATACAGGGTCCTCGAGATATCCGCGTCTAAAGCCAAGCGTGCATCTCCTCTGCAATTCCACTTCTAATTTCTAATTATCACCAACTTCGATCTACCGCAGTTATAATCAGTCTAAAGGGAATTATATCGATAAAATGGACGACCCGTTATGGACATGGCCAGCCTGGAAATTCGGCATGAAACAAGAGGATTTGTTCACCAAGCTCCACGACCAGTACAATACCTACACGATCCCCATCCAAGATGCTGAAGCTTTTTATTGTGACATAGCCGAAATATCCTACGAAGCGCAGTCGACAGCCGAATTTCACCATTTAGCCAGCCATCGCAGACAACAACGTCTCTCCGAATTAAATAAATCTCTTGAATCCGCAAGTCTTGAAATCATTGGAAACCCAAAGCTCATCAAGATGCCTCAGTGGGAACATGCAGTCCGGCTCTTCCAAACAAACTCTTTGGACTCCCTCGTCCGATACTTCGCTTCTTACCTCCCCACCGACCACATTTGGCACCCGCCATGCCAAGATTCAGCCCTTGCCGCCACTCACGCTTTTTCCACTTCTTTACCGAAAAGACGGTGCAAGCGCCACAAAACGAATGAGGCGGTCGGCTCCGGGAGACAGACCTTGGTATCGTCGTCGATGGAGCTTGGCCGCCTTCCAGCGAAAGACCAACTTCTGGCGTCCGACAAAGCCTTGGAATCTACTTGCCCTGCTGCATTTTCCTCATTCTCAGAAAGGGCCATTAAGCATACTCGACCCCATGAACACAGCTCCTACATCAACCATAGGGTAGCCGTGTTGACTTCTGGTGATGGCATGTCGACCATGTCAGATTTCGATACATTTACAAGAGCTCAGTACAGGATTAAAAATACATTTAACGAGACAGTACGACTTGACAAGAGATTATCTACTAAAATATCTCTCAAGCAGGCTGACCTTGCAAGCAAGCATTCGGGAGGTCAGAGAATGCGTTGTGTTGATTCACAAGTGAGCGCATTCCCTGAGACATTGACATCTTCACCCCCAGATTTATCACTTCCAGTGTCTTTACAGATTCCGGTCGCATCACATGGCATTAGTCAAGTTTCCGCTGGCGTTACCGTGGGATTGAAGCGCAAACGTTAAGCGACAAAAGTCTCAAGGAAGCATTTTAGTCTTCGTACAATCATATTATACCTTAAAGAATCACATAATCTCGTTAAATAACTTTTATTATTATTGGAAGATCTTGGAATCCCTCTTTCCTTTAGGATTCAGACTATCAGTCTGAAAATCCTAGGCTCAAGAGTTTAAAGTCTAAGACGAACTCATCTAGGGATATAAACTCAAGAACTCTCATCTAAGGAATTCATAGAGGTTAAATAGATATAACGTTCTCCACCCCCGAGTGCAACAAACCAGCGAGTGCAACAAAAATCCCTCAAACTCTCATCTTGTCATCCAATTTACTATTTCTTAACCACCAACGATGCCACAATCTGGTAACGAGGCAAATATTCTGCTTGCTCTTTAAGCCCTTCAAGATAACCCTAAATTAAGTCTCCGACGTGCCGCAAGCATCTACCAGGTCCGTTATTGGACCTTGTATCGCAGACAAAAGGGCATTCTTTCTCGGCGTGATACCATCCCTAATTCACGTAAACTATCTGACCTAGAGGGACACATCATTGTTAAGTATATCCTCGACCTAGATTCGCGAGGGTTTCCCCCACAACTGCGTAGTGTGGAAGAAATGGCCAACCAACCGCTTGCTGACCGCGACGCGCCACCAGTGGGAAGAAACTGGGCTCCCAAGTTTGTGAAGTGGCACACGGGGCTCAAGGCGGGTTATTGTCGCGAGTACGACTATTATAAAGCTAAATGCGAGGATCCGACCATTATTTGTAATTGGTTCAGGCTCGTGGAGAACACAATCGCCAACTATGGTATCACCCTTGCTGATATCTACAACTTTGATGAGACTGGCTTCATGATGGGAATGATTGCAAGTGGAATGGTCGTGACAGGCGCAGACAGGTATGGAGGCCGAAATTAGTGCAGCCTGGAAGTCGAGAATGGGTAACGGTTATTCAGGCGATCAATGCGGAGGGTTGGGCGATTCCGCCGTTCATCGTGGTTGCAGGGCAATATCACCTTGCCAGCTGGTATCGAGGAAGTAACCTCGCGGGCGATTGGGCCATTACCACGACTCAAAATGGCTGGACCAATAATGAAATAGGTCTTGAGTGGCTAAAGCACTTTGACTGATATATAACCAACCGATCGGTTGGTCCCTATTGTCTTCTGATCCTTGATGGCCATGAAAGCCACCTATCTGCCGACTTTGTGATATATTGTGAGGAGAATAACATCATTACGCTCTGTATGCCGCCTCATTCTTCCCACTTGCTTCAACCCCTTGACGTCGGGTGCTTTAGGCCTTTAAAAAAGGCATATCTCTTTGAGCGGCACAAGGTATCAGAGAGGTCACGACCGGGGTCGGGGGCCAATCAAAATGATCGCGACGATCGGTATATTCCACCCACACCTAAATTGGCGTGTGATAGAGGTACCAACAGTCAGCATTGTTACAAATCGCTACATCACATACTTTGCAACCGTACCTAGTCTTCCGGTACCCCTGATTTCCTGATATCGGCTCGAGATAGCCTCCTTTTTCCTTCCTTTTTTTAAAGGGTCGAGGCTGCCCTTGCCGGTAGCCTTTGCAAGCTAGGCAGGGCGAATAGCTGCCTCGGCGGACATGATTGATATCTCTTTGTAGGTGATTTTGCCGTGCTTCTATATCCTCGATGTCTTCTTCCTTCCCTGACCGACTTCTCTTCCTTGTGCCGCCTTCAGCAGCATATGTGTTGAAAATCGCGTTGCAGATGCATTCCTTCCAAGCTCTTAGCGTGCTGTAGGGCTTCCAGCGAGGGTGCCGGGTCTTCTTTTGCAAAATGAAGCTATTCGCAAGTGCGACTTCGAGGAGGAAGCTCCAAAGCAACGCCTGCCACGGACCGCGGCGGAATCGATGCTCGTACGTTGTATAGGACCTTATCTGATCACCGCGGTCCACGTGATTCATTTCATCGTTATACTGAGCGGCAACAGTAGGTATAGGGATCATTTTGAAGCTATTCCCGTTGAAAAGGCGCTGTAGCTGTTGTGCCTCTGCCTTCGTGCCTCTCTTAGCCGGCAGCTTCCTCTTTTTTAGTGTGCGCTCGTGAGGGGCGCCGCTGTGCACAGTTGAAATGAAGAGCACCACGCTGCTATCCTTCCAAGCGATTTGGATGACCTAGGGGGAATAAAAAGGGACAAATTAGTAGGGGAAATACAGCTAAAAGTCGTCTATACCTGTTTATCCGGCATCGGGATTAATATGACCTCGTTATACCTCAAAGGCGTGCCGTCAGGAGCTTTGCCGGTCTCTTTTATCTGCTTCATCTCGGTGCTAATGCTGCAGTTAGGGCGTGCCGTGCCTGTGGCACCAAAGCCAAGCTGCCGAAGGAGGCGGAAGAGCTGCGGTGACGAGAAGAGGTTATCTGTGAAGACGTGATATGTCTGAGGAAGCAGCCTTTTTACTAGGTGAACCACGACGCTCTGTGTATTGCTGAGAGGGATCTTGGTCCGTAGCTTTCCCTTCTTGCCTTGCGGCTTCGCTGTAGGTAGGTTGATGATAACAGCGGTACATGGTGATGACTTCACGTGCCAAAGCCACCGAAGAAAGAAGCCCTGTTGGGCGATAACCCAGACTTTGAAGCCCACCGGTGTAGGCTTTCCCTTGACCAGCGTTGTCTCTTTCGATCTGCCTGTAAACCAGACTTGCCTATCCTGATATCATATCCGATATGATAAATTATCCTGATATCAGGATAACACACTATCCTGATATGATATCGGCTTAGCAGGATAGCAGAGATGATATCAGTCTAGGAGTTTTAGCAGCTTTAGCAGAGATGATATGACGACAGATATGTCTAAGCTTAAAGGTAAATATTTCATTCAATTCTAATCTAGATCATCATCCGAATCAACATGAACACTGCCGTTTATTTCACCGTCCACAACAAGCCCTCTACCACCACGTGATGATGGTATAATGAGTCCTTCACGCAGCCAGTTGCCGATGCATTCAACCTTCTCCAGATTAACACATGACATCCTTTCCCGATCCCATGATAAAGTGCGTCTTCCTCCACTGAATGCAGACTCAGGGTCAGCAGAACCAGGGGGCACAGACAAGATGTCGATGGCCATGCGACTGAGACGCGGATATGTCCGAACCTGATCCCTCTGACACCACCAGACCAGCGGAGAGCCTTCGATCTTTATCGGCTTGTTGTGGATAAAGTTTTCGAAGTCGTCTACGTCCCTGGTTATGTCCTCGGCGACCATAATCTCGTTCAGAAGCCGATCAAGCTCGTTTGAGTGCCCTTGCTGCGACCTAAACGCTTCGCTCAGCGCCTGGGCAGGTCCGAGGGTGGGCGCCATCTTGTATTCTTCCTCCCATATCGAAAGTGCGTCCCTAATGGCAGCCTCGGCCCATTCTCCCTTCCAGTTTATTTCAAGGTATCGCGCTCGCTTCGACGGATCAAGGAGAAGGGCAGTTGCGTAGATAGGGGACTCCCCGGATAAAGCATAGTACTTATCGAGTACGAACCAGCCCATATCAATAGAGTGCAACATGAGAGGATCATGTGTCTCCTCAGCTTCATAGAGCTCCTAAAGAGAGGATCAGAAACTAGTTGGTTGAGTTAGGCGAAAGCTGAGATGATACCTTCTTCTGTTCGTAGTGGCGAAGTAATATATCCATGATCATGAGGTTTTGCGAGAGCGTCGCCGTCACGCCTTGAGCCCACAAGGTCGTAGACGTGAATGGTTGGAGAAACGCGTGCGTTTTCTCCAGGTAATCCCAATCAGAAGAGTTGAGAATATTGTCACCTAGAGCTTTGTCGTAGTCAAGTAGGAACTGCTTTACTTGCTGCTTTTTCCTTATCAGATTGTCGATCATCCTGTACCATGAATTCCAGCGCGTATCGTTATCAATACCGAGCCGTAATTTGATGCGCTCATCCCATGCATCACTGTGGATAGGTGAGTTACGTAGCCACAGCCCGATCCGGTGTAGTTTGCGCAGCGCTGGCACCATAACCCAGCCCCCCCTTCTGGTGTTGTCTGACTTATTATCTGATCTCAGTGGAGGATTTACCTTCTGAATGGAAGTTCTTTTGCATGCAACGCCGCCAGGATGCTCCGTCTGAGCTTCCATATGATCTGGCTGGTTTGTCGTATCACCACCAGACGCGTCGTTTAGGATGAAGTTGAACGGTTCGTAGTGCTCATCCCCAGTGATATCACCAGCAGCATCGAGGGCGGCTTGAAGTGCTTCACGTGAAGACGCGAAAAGAAAGGCTTGAAGTGATAAGTTGATAACATGAAGGATACATCGGATACGGTGCCGTTTTGGATCCCAGTTGATTTGCTATAGATTAGGCGACTAGATGGGAGAACAAAACTGGAGTACGACGCACATTGCGGTCCTGCCTAAGCCTGGTTGATAAATGCTGCAAGCATGTGTCGTTTGATGCCGCATTATCACCCGTATGACAGCCGAGCTGATTCGCGATATCGTAAATATCGAGTGTTGAGAAGATAATCCGAGACTGATGTTCACCGGAATGGCTGTGTCGAATCTCTGGTAGACTCAGAAGCGCTCGTCTGGGTTGATAATCTTCGTCAACCCATCGTGCACACACTGCTAGCACACCATGGCGGTGCGGCGATGTCCAGAGATCAGATGAGATGTGGACCTTTGAAACGGCTCTTTGTAACTTAGCCTTTAACTGCGACTGATAAAGGCTAAAATTCGCAGTAATATGACGCATCGCCTCATGCCTCGATGTCATTATGAGGTCCTCAATTGCCGGATTACAGGACAGCATGACGTCCTGCATCTCATCCCATGTAACTGCCGAAAAGGGAAGGCGACGATGTGTGAGAAGGCCAACCATGCTCTCAGTATATCGCTGAGGATTGAACACTTTGCGGAGGGCCGATTCTGATGGCGTTGCTGTATAATAATTATCGAGCCTAGCTTGCTTTAATGGAGGTCCCATGTCCGATGATCGTTCGAGTACTGTATTGTCTGAAGAGTTAACGATCTCACGGTGTTTGCGTTTGGCGTGGTATATGGCGTTGTCTCGTTTGGGGTTTGACCAGGCCTGATCAGAAGAACAGAGAAGGCATTCATAAACCACTGCTCCCTTCGTTCTGCGCTTCCCTGATGGTCCGAACTGGCCCTTTTTGGGATATGTCGCACGGAATATGCAATCGAAGTTCAGGACCTCAGATGATACTGATTCTACATCAACAGTAGGGTCAATAGTCATCTGGGGCTGTGAGGTGAAATCTGTGGGTTGCTGTGATGAAGAAGCCATTATTAAGAGTAGCAGAGACACAAAATAATACAACGTATTATATCTACACACTTGAGTGATGTTTGAGAGATTCGAAGATTGTAAACATGGGAAAATCGGATGTTGTCAGGCGATAAAGTGGCATCCGACCAATCAGAGTGTGCAGCTTATCCTGATATCTATCCTGATATCAGGGTAAGGGAGCCTAGCTTTATCCGATATCCGATATACATCATATCAGATATAGCAGGATAGCAGAGATGATATCAGTATAGCATATCAGGATAGGCAACTCTGCTGACACGGGCCGATCGGCCACTCATGAAGGATCCAGCCCATCTAGCGAGATGGTCAGGCCATCCTTGTTCACGCAATCGCAGCACCAATCTGTTGCGCAAGACGGTGTCGAACGCGCCTTGGATGTCCATTGTGACCAGGGTGGCCACCTTTTTCCGAGCAAACGCCTCTTCGATATCATGGATCAGGGCGGTCACTAGGTCTGTTGCCGACCTTTTGGGGAGAGCCCCAGCTTGTTGTGGGTGAAGGACGCTATAGTGAATAGCTGCCCATGCTAGACGGCGTGCGATCAGCCGTTCTAGACCCTTGCCGAGGCAGGAGAGCAGAGAGATAGGTCGCCAAGCCCGTGGCGACGTGAGATCTCGGCGTCCGGGCTTGGCGATCATGAACACTTCCGCCTCCCTAAATGGTTTCGGATGGTGGCCTACAGAGAGGAATCTCTCGAATAAGCGGCGGACGTGCGTCCCGATGATATGCCATACGGCTTTAAGAAGGTTAACGGTGATATTATCTGATCCAGGAGATGTATTGCCTGTATAGAGGGTCGCATACTGTGCCTCGTCTAGGGAGATTTCGAGGGGAAACGGGATCGGTCTAAGAGGAGAGACGAGCATCCAAGGGTCTTGGATGTCGTCGTCTGCAGTTCGTCGTTCCAGCGTGGCTCGTCGGAGTGCGTTAGCCTTGTCTATCTGAGATTCGTAGACGACGTCGTCAACCTGCAGTGGTGGCGGCTGGAAGGGCCCTGGGGACTTCAACCACCGAACGGCTTTGAAAACAGAGCTACTGTCGGAGAAGGTGTCGATGAGATTCCGCCAGTAGAGCCTTTTGGCTCGGCGGACTACGCGATGGAAGTCTCGTTTGGCGATTTGGACTTCCTCGTTGAAGCCAAGAGGGTAGAGTCTTCTGATTGCACGAAATGCAGCCGCGGCGCCGGCGCATTCTTCGGTCCACCAGGGAGCAGTTCGTGCACCCTTCCGTGTGGGCCGACCAGCTGCCTTCGCTGCCGATGTTAGGAGATTCACGAGCGCAGAGGCAAGCTCATCAAGCTCGGATGGGGTCGAATCAGCTGTGGGGAGTCCAGCGGCTCCAAGCTCTACGATCTCAGCGAATCGTTTGAGCTCGTCATCTGTTGTCACCCGAACCCGGCCCGGTTGCATCGGGGCTAGTCCCGCATCGGGAAGGGTAAGGCTGAGTGTGAAGTGGTCAGAGCTAGTGGCAAGGTGATCTTCGACGGTAGCTTCAGCAAGTGGCATATTAGTAAAGGCAAGGTTGATCGTGTTGCCGTGTGGGTTTGTTGGAATATCTGGAGTGTTAAGTAGGTCGAGATCATTTTCTGATGCCCAGTCTGCAATTTCTTGGCCACGGTTCGTCGCTTGTCCCGTCTGCCAAGTATGATGTCTGGCGTTAAAGTCGCCGGCGATAAGGCAGCGTTCCGGAACAGGCCATCGTATCAGTGTGTTCAGGGCATCACTCTCGTCGTTCTGACGATAGAAGTTAACTATCGTCATGCCGTTGATTATAAGCCATAGAATATCCCGAGTCTGAAAGGGCCGGATCTGATCAGCCAGGAGCCTTGGGTCTCGTCGGACATATGTCATGACTTTAGGCTGAGTGTCGTTACCGTCCCATGTCTCGACAGGTGTGAAGGTGTCGTATGCGGGATGGGTTTTAGTCAGGGAGCGAGTGTCTGTGTGAGCAGTCCACGGCTCCTGTAGAAGGACGATGTCGTATCGTTCCGAGTCGGCCAGCGCCAGGGCGCAGTCGTGGGCCGGGGGGATCTTGCCGACGTTGGCCTGAAAGATCCTGAGCGGCCTCTTGTTGTTCTTTCGTGTCTGCTGCGAGTGTCGCCTATTCCCGGTCATGAGGAAGAGTGATGAGTACGATTCGGCGTTTTCGCGGTGAGCCTGGCCTGGGATGCTCAGGCTCCTCTTCTGCTTCGTAGCCGATCTGGGGCGTTGTGGCCACCATGATGCACGAAGGTGCTCCTGATACAGCTGGGATTGGAGCACGAACGCTCGGTTGATCTTGTGATACGTCATCCTCGCCTTGTTGTTCAGACGTGTCGTTGTGGGCTTCTTGGTGCGATTCCGGTTGTGATTCTCGCTCTCGCTGTCGTTGTCGGTATGCCTCCGCACCTACGGTCCGGACATGGCCTCGCTGCTCTTTAGTGAGCCGGCGGAGCACGCCGCGCACTTTCTTCGGCCGATCTGGGCACTTGTCAAAGTTGGCCTGATGAGGGCCCAGGCAATTGACACACTGCTCTGGTGCGGCGCAGTCACCCGTAGAGTGGCCGGTCTTGCCGCAGCGTTAGCAGACTGGCTATCTATAACAACTGCGGGCAAAATGATAGCCCCAGCATGTCTCGCACTGTCTTAGTCGGTTGGTTTTGTCGACGAGTCTGGCCGCACTGCTGCCAAATAGCGACCAGAATCTCTTTGTGGGCTTCAGAAAGGACACAAGTAGGCCCTTGGTCAAGGGGTTGTCCGAGAATTGTCGCGCTTGGCGAATGTCAACAGGCGTGAGCCCCGTCTGGATTTCTATCTCGTCGCTGACGATGCTGTCGCTATCCACCTCGTTGCCGTGGAAGTCGGTCAGTCTTTTGGGGAAGTCTGAGACCACATAGGTGAACCATTCTTTGTTCGTTTCTACTGCTATAGGTTTCAGTGCAGCGGCCCACTCAGCCTGCTTTTCTACCAGAAAGTCGCGTGTTGCTGAGTCGGCAGCCAGGACGGCCCATCCGGACCGGACCTGGAACACCTGCCGGATCTTGTCCGAGACGGCGCCGAGTTTCTCCCGGATCAAGGTCCGGATGGCATAGCCACTGTGGGCCCTGGCCGGAGCCTCGGCTTCTAGACGGATGAAGACGCGGAGATCCTGTCGGGGTGGGGCGATGTTCGTCTGTTGCCCTTGGCGATGAGGTGGGTCAGATTGCCGGTGCTGTTGTTGTTGATGATGGCGGGCTGGGCGGACATGGGCAGCGGGAAGCGAGGTGGCGGCGATGCTGCTGTATGTAGGCTTAGGTGTCGTAGGTCCGGAGCTGGAGAGCTCTTGTTTCCAAATGCCAAGAAAGCTGTCAGCGCATTGCTTAGCGAAACGCCGTTGCGGTCCGGTAGCGAATTGCTGGGCCGCTTCTTCAAACTTGGCGCAGAAGGTCTGGAAAACCATCAGCTTGGCGTTGTATTCTTCCGCGTGTTCTCGCGCGAGATCATTGGCTGACTCGATAATAGAGATTGGTTGTTGTTCAAAGATCGACGATGAGTTAGCGCGCGCAGCTCCTTCCGTGGCTGCAGCCGCGGTGGCGGCGACAAGTGGTGAGGATGGTGTCTGAGCCATCCGCCCGGGAGTGGGTGAAACACCAATGGTGCCATTCACGGTCGCAGGGCTGTTCTGCAAAAGAGCTGCACGGGCTCCTCGGTTCAGATTAGCGGGAGTGTGGATCCCCATATCAAAGGGGTCTGTGGCGGCAGGCGGGCTCGCTGTAGACGAAGCCATCGCCGCGGCTTGCGACTGCGCAAAGCGCAGATTGAAACGTTTGTTGTGCAGTTGTTAAGGATTTTGGTGTAGACAGTGCCACTTTCTTAACACTTGTATGCCAAGAAAGTGTGATGACAAAGGAAGGTGTTAATCTATGTAGATCTCAACAATAATTTGATGTCGCAGGGTAGGCATGATCTTCACGGCCTCATGAAACAACTGCATTAGTAATCTAGCTGTATACCTTAACTCTGCGGAATGGAATACCCGGCACAAGAGAACTTAGAACAATCAATCAACACATTTTTGCTGCTGCTCACCACATTCACTTTAACCCTTTAAGCACGCTCAGTGCGACATAGGAAAAAGGGGGTAATCTGCCTTTAGATTTGCCTCTAGCTAAGACCCAGGCGAGCAAGGGTCCAGGGCCAATCAGCTCGACTGACCCCTGTAACACTGTTACTTCTTAGACTTCTTAGAAAGAGCCTCCCTCTGCGGAGCCGGAACAAATAGATGATCCGGCAGTTCTAGGGTAGCCGCTCGCTGTGCAAGAAATATCAGATATATCAGATGGATAGACGCCTGTATCTGAGTTGATTGATCTGATAAAAATTCTATATCTGATTTGATCTGATTGATCTGATTGATATATCTGATTGTTAATCTGATCTGACGGCAGCCCTACCCAGTATCTTGCCGCTTTTCTTGGAGATGATCGTTTGGCCTTTGATCGTATACGGGCTTTCGTCGGTACGTTCGGGATGGCGCGTGAAGTGTATGATGACCGTCTTGTCTTCCTCAAACGTCGCTCCGCTCCGTCTTTCCCACTTCAGTGCTTTGTTGATGACAGCCTGAAGGCCTATCGGCTGTTGCTTATCTCTTTGAGCGCCACAAGACTGCAAAAGGTCACTTACCCCACTTCTTTTAGGTAATCACACCAGTACAAGCAAGGTACAAGAAATTCCCCGCAAGACGCATTTTTGCCAAAACACCATATAAATCAATGAAAATCAGTCTCAAACAGAACTATAAGCTCTTCTTCAATTCCCGGTCAATTACAAGATAGCCTAGATGACCACAGCTTTCATACGCACTCACGGGGGGGCCCAATGACCCTACCGGGGTGCCTGATTTTCCGCCTGAAGAAGGCAGAGGAAATCATTTTGCACCTTTCAACCTAGAATATCGTGATTTTCAGATCAACCCTCTGCCCAAGGAACCACTCAAATTATTCCAGGTCTTCGTACCTATTTCCCTTGTGCAGTCATGGATCGAATATACCAACGACTGGGTCGCTTGTCTCATGAACAATGCCGTTATTGACAGCTGGAATAGCCCCATTTCCGAGCACTCGCGTATCCTTCAGTGGGACGGCCTCTCCACCGCAACAGCATATATATGGATCGGGATCATGATTTACCTAGGAATTCATAGAGAAATCTCGATTAAGGACCATTGGAAGTCCCCTAGGGTTGGAGATCAGCGCCCCCTTCATCCAATAACGAAGTTTATGCCGTTGCGGAAGTTCGAGCTCATTACACGGTATTTCCGCACTTTTGACTACACCAAGCTCGATGTGCATGATGAGGGGGATCTTCCAAAGACCTTCCAAGCGGCTGAACCGTGGTCTGATCATATACAGACGGCGTCTGCTGAGCTCTTTATTCCAGGGACTAATCTGACTATAGATGAGTGTATGGTCCCTTTTAAGGGCAGATCCAAAGAGACAACGGTTGTCAAGAATAAACCTACGCCAGTAGGGTTCAAAGTCTGGGTCGTTGCGGTGGCTTTGGCATGTGAAGGCATCACCTTACAAAGCTGTTATCGTCGAGCTACCTACGCCAAAGCCGCATAGCAAGAAGGGAAAGCTACAGACCACAGTGGCTCTCAGCAATACACAGAGCGTCGTTATCCACCTATGCAATTTGCTGCCAAAGCTGACATATCACGTCTTTACGGATAACCTCTTCTCCTCGCCAAATCTCTTCCGTGCCCTTCGAGAAGCTGGCTGCGGAGCTACAGGCACGGCACGACCTACTGCGGCATCACGCCTGAGTTAAAGCGTGCCAACGAGAGGAATAAAGCCGGCAAAGGCTCCCTGCTTCAGTATAACGAGGTCCTCGCCATCCCTACAAAGGATAACAAGGTACGGACTTTGTACGGTCTTTATGTGCATTTCTCCTACTAATTTGTCTCTTTGAGGTCATTCAAATCGGCTGGAAAGATAGCAGCATCGTTGTTTTCCTTTCAACTGTGCATAGCGGGGCTGAAGGCGACCGCACACTGAAAAAGAGGAAATTGCCCGCCAAAAGAGGCACAAAATCAGAGTCTCGGCGCCTCCAAGAGGTCTTTGGTGGTGATGCCTTCAAAATCATACCTATCCCTTCCGTTGCCGCCAAGTATAACGATGAAATGAATCACGTTGACCGCGGTGATTAGTTAAGAGCATACACAACATATGAGCATCGATTCCGCCGTGGTCCTTGGCGAGCGCTGCTTTGGGGATTCCTCCTCGATATTGTACTTGTGAATAGCTTCATTTTGCAGCTGAAAACACCAAATCCCCTTTGGAAGCCGTATATAACTCTAAAAGACTGGAAGGAATGCATTACAACGCCATTTTCAGCCAATACGCCGGGCAAAGTCAGGCAAGGAAGAGGAACCGTACAGGAATGGAAGAAGACATCGAAGATAACGAAGCACGACAAAAACACCTGCAAAGATATATCAACCACGTCTTCAGGGATATAAATTCAGCTTGCTTAGCTTGCAAGGGCTTCAGGCAGGGGCAGTCCCGACCTTTTTAAAAAAGAAAGGCAAAAGGAAGCTATTTACAGCCGATATCGGGAAATGCGCGAGCCTCGCAGACCCGATACTGCTGCAAAGTGTACAATGTAGCAATTTGTAACAATGAGACCTGCTGGTACATCTAGCACACGCATATTTAGGTGTGTAGGAAGTACCTTCTGATGCGTTCATTTTGATTGGCTCTACATCTCTGTCGGTACCCCGCTGCAGTCTTATGCCGCTCAAAGAGATAGAATTCTATCTCCTCTTGGAATTGTCATAATATCGTCAGCGGTTACCGACTCCACTATATAGGCTGCGCTGGTCTCCGTCCACCAGTTGCTACATTGAAAGTCTTTCCTCATATTGCCGCTGCGCCGATACACCTCCGCATTATTTCCCTCTAACTCCGTATACACAATCAAACTCGTGTCTTTTCCATAGAAAAAGTTCTACAGAATAGACTAAGCTTCTTTGACCCCGACGGTACTCCCGAGGTCGCCACCATGGATTACACCTCGGGCCCCGTACCTTTGAACCTGGTACATAAGCCGCCGTTTACCATCGAAGCTCCCGGATACGAGAAGGTCCCCGGCGAGACCGTCCCGCGTCGCCATCCCCGAGCCAAGGATGGCCTCATCAACCGTCCCGCCAACGACATACACACCGTATTCGATATCGTCCGCCGCAGCGCGCGCGTCTACCCTAACCACCGCGCAGTCGGCTCCCGGAAACTTGTCAAGTTACACAAGGAGAGAAGGAAAGTACAGAAGAATGTCGACGGCGAGATCAAGGAGCTCGAGAAGGAGTGGCAGTTATTCGAGCTCTCCAAATTCTCTTACTTGACATTCAAGGAGTACGAGCAGCTTGTGCTTCAGGTCGGCTATGGCTTGCGCAAACTGGGCCTAACGCCGAAGCACAAGCTTCACCTCTTCGGTGCCACAAGGCATGTTTCTACTCTGGTTAACTTACGCCGGATTGCGCTCACAACCTCCTTAGCCTAAGCTGGATCTCCATGTCCCACGGCTGCGCCTCCCAGTCTATCACTATAGTCACCGCCTACGATACTCTCGGTGAGAGCGGCCTTGAACACTCCCTCCTCCAGACCAAGGCCGACGCTATGTACGTCGACCCTCACCTCCTCCAGACTGCTGCCCGCCCCCTAAAGAAGTCCAATGTCAAGACCATCGTTGTCAATGAGCGCTGCATATTCGCGACAGGGGACGAGATCGAAAAGTTCAAGCATGCCCACCGAGAGTTCAACGTTCTGACTTTCGAGGAGCTGCGAAAGATGGGCGAGGACAACCCGCTCGATCCGGTGCCGGCGAAAGGCCCCGACCTTTGCTGTATCATGTACACATCCGGCTCTACCGGTCCTCCCAAGGGGGTCTGTATCACGCACGAGGCGCTCGTTGCTGGAGGTATATTCTCAATCCTATCCTCACACACTACTTGCCCCATATGCAGACTTGACTAACTCCATCGGGTGCAGTTACCGGTCTCTATACCTGTGTTGAGGAATGCGTTAGCGACAAGGAGGATGTGCTTGCCTACTTGCCTTTAGCCCACGTCTTCGAGATGGCACTCGAGAACCTCGTGTTGTTCATTGGCGGAACCCTCGGATACGGTAGCCCCAGAACGCTCGCCGACTCCTCAGTGAAGAACTGCGCTGGTGATATGCGGGAGCTCAAGCCCACTGTCATGGTCGGCGTTCCTCAGATCTGGGAAACCATCAAGAAGGGAATCATAGCGAAGCTCGACGCCTCTAATCCTGTCATCAAGGCGTTTTTCTGGTGCTCCTTCAACTATAAGACCTTCATGTCTAAAAATAACCTCCCAGGAGCTGGCATATTTGACGGCATCGTCTTCAGTATGGTTCGGGAACTTACTGG
This sequence comes from Fusarium redolens, assembly GCF_020744475.1. Taxonomy (NCBI): domain Eukaryota; kingdom Fungi; phylum Ascomycota; class Sordariomycetes; order Hypocreales; family Nectriaceae; genus Fusarium; species Fusarium redolens. Next base: position 605,876 of record NW_025763683.1, on the reverse strand, counting down.
TGGCCGACTTCGATTCACCATGAACGGTGCTAGTGGCATCTCCGATGACACCAGGCACTTCCTGTCCATGGTCCTCGCCCCTATGTTGGCTGGCTATGGTCTCACTGAAACTTGCGCCAACGGCGCCTTGGGTTGCCCACTTGAGTACTCACCCAATTCAATTGGCCCCGTCCCTGCTGCTATTGATGTGAAATTGGTCTCCATTCCTGATATTGGATACTCGACGGACGCAGAGGTCCCTCAGGGTGAGATTTGGCTCAAGGGTGTTCCGATCATAAAAGAGTACTACGACGACCCCGAGGAGACAGAGAAGGCCCTTACCCACGATGGTTGGTTTAAGTCAGGTGATATCGGCGAGTTCGATGAGAACGGCCATCTGCGAGTCATCGACCGAGTCAAGAATCTCGTCAAGACGCAGGGCGGTGAGTATATCGCCCTGGAGAAGCTCGAGTCTGTCTACCGAGGCACCCAAACCATAACCAACATTATGGTACACGCCGACTCTGAACACTCACGCCCCATCGCCGTCATCGTACCCAACCAGACAGTTCTGGTAGAGAAGATTAAGGGCCTAGGCGTAGATGAGCATAGCATGCACTACGCCCCTAAGGTCCACAGCCTCATCCTCAAGGATCTCCAGACCGCCGGCAAGCGCTCTGGCCTAGCCGGCATGGAAATTGTGTCCGACATAGTTATCACCGATGAGGAGTGGACCCCACTAAGCGTAAGTCTCAAACACCTAGACCTGTATAGGTGCAGCCATTGACCTATTTCCAGGGACTTGTCACTGCCACGCATAAACTGAACCGGAAAGTCATTCGTGAGAAGTTCAAGAAGGAAATCGACGAGTGTCTGAAGAATTCGCCCTAAAAGAAAAGAGATAAAGCAAAAGGATGGTAGCATGCAAGGGAGAGGAGAACAATGACACCGCTATTATGATTCATACCCTAGCTCGAATGCTTTATGTGCCTGTATGGTAACTTTAAATGTTCACTCGCCCCCAATCACGCATATAACGTAGGTAGACTTTGCATGATAAGGACCAGGGCCCATAAACAATTTGGCTACAAGGATTCGCAAGGTCTACCATCAGAGCATTTAGCGCCGGGCGAGCAGGATGATCTAATAACGTTCTACATCACGCGAATACACTACAAAATACAGAATTTCTCTCCAGTTAGTGAGATTTCCCATGGAGTATGTGGGATAACTACGCTATAACCAGAACTACCATGAGAAGCATCCAGCATCTCTCCGCCTGCATTCATTGCCAGTCTCGGCCTAGAACTTCTGGCCTGCTTGGACAGTCCGGTAGCCGCCATCGACGGCAACTTCACTACAATGGCACAGAATATATACAGCAAGTTTCCCAGCGGTAAAAGGAAAGCCAACGACTCCAAGAATGAAGATGCACCGCCATCAATGAGACGCTGACCCCTCACTCGAGTGGCAACGCCCAGATGTTGAACGGACTCCTCGAAAGACACACCTCAGATCAAGTAATAGTGCAAGTGAGCCGACTACAACAGGAGTCACAATAAAACATGGCCGTCGATACCTCAGACATACTAAAAAAGCTGATTGGCATCACTAACCCTCCGGTCTCGGCACCAGTCTCGCCAAGTCAGGAACCAGAGCCACCGACAGTGCACTGGTCAGCCGGGGCAGGTCCAGCGCGCTTTCTGGGAGAGATCAAAGCTTGGAAACCATCGGACACCTGCGCGGCACTGGCCATGAGATAGGTGACTTTGGTGGCTTATGCACCGGCTCGGACGAGGTGTTGGCCGGCCGAATTGTTCATATAGGAAACGTCCTCGTTCTCGAATCGGGCACGCTTCCAGATCTCAACCTCGCAGCCACCGCGGAGGATACCCACACGCATGGTTGACAGGAGGTTATGGGCGGCGTTGGAATGGTTGTAGACACCGCCGTTGAAGATGGCGGTGGCATCTTTACCAATAGCAGAAGAAATGAGGGCCTTACCGCCGGGGTGGTCCTTGATGAAGTCGGTGACGTTATGGATGACTCCAGCAATGGCAACGAGGGCCTTTCCGTTCTTGGAATCTGCAATGAAGTCGTCCCAGTGGATAACTGGGAGCTGCTCCAAGGGAATACCCCAATCAAGGGTAGCACGTTTCTGGTCGAGCTTCTTTTGCAACTGCTGGACACGACCCTTCTCGATCTCGTTCTGGCGAAACTGCTTCAGGTTATAGGCAAGGCCAAACTGCTTCCAGATCCAGATGGACCACTTCGTGGGGTCATATTGATACCACTTGATGGCATTTCGGTAATCCGAGGGATACTCGTGGTGGAAGTTGTGGTAGCCCTCACCCAGGGTGACGAAAGCGGTAATAACGTGGTCACGGGGAGAGTTTCGGTCGTCGAAGGGCTGCTCACCGAGCCAGTGGGCGAGGGAGTTGACGCAGAAAGTGGCTTGCTGGAGGAAAAAGGTTCGGAGGACGCCAGCATAGACGAAACCGCCGAGCCAATCACCCCAACCGAAACCAGCGACGGTGGTAGGCATGACAAGGGCCATTAAGATGACGCACTTGAAGTAGTTGCGGTGCTGCCAGACAACGATGGGATCCTCGTTAAGGTCGGTGATGTCGGTTCGGCCCTGGCGCTTGGGGTTCCGCTTGAAGATCATCCATCCGATGTGGGAGTAGAGGAGACCTTTGCGGACGGAGTAGGGGTCCTTCTCGGTGTCGGTATATCGGTGGTGAGAACGGTGGCCGTGAGACCACCAGCGGATAGAACCCTGAACAGCACCAGCACCGACGGCAGCTAGGTAGATCTTGAGGGGAGTAGTGGCCTTGTAGGAAGTGTGAGCCCAAAGACGATGGTATCCTGAAAAAGGCAATATTGTCAGTATCAACAATCATTGGAAGGAGTGTACACTTGATTAGAGGACATTTGCACAACAAACTCACCAGCAGTGATTCCAAGACCGGTGTTGAAATAGAGAATGACGGCCCAGATGCCGGTATAGAGGTGGAGAGGAATCCAGTAGGCAGAGATAAATCCAATGATGGGAATAATGACGATGAGAATTGTGTTGAGCCAGTTAATGTGGAGATGAATGTTGGGCCAAGTCATTGGAGTGTCGGCAATGTGAACCCTCCCGGGATCATCCTTGGTGTTACTTCGGAGCGGCTCGTAGTCGGTGGTTCCGTCTGGGAAGGCCGCGGCCTCCTTGCTGGCCCAGGGCGACGATGACATCTTGATCGGTAGTCAGACAAGTAGTGAGACTGCTTGAGAGAGTCGTCCACAACGATGAATTAGCAGGGCTCTTCTCGCAATGCGAAAATCCTCGATGAGAGTGGTATTACGAAAGTGAAATGGGAGGAGGAAGTCAGGATATAGATAGGTAAGGCGGACTAGAGGGAGGAAAAGGATAGATTGGCGGGTCGTCGGTTGGCTGGGGTGGTGCCAAAGGCTTCACGTCAGACTGAACCCAGAGGAGTGGATGGATTACAGGATGTAAATTTTCCCCTAGGCGTTGGATTTACGGTACAACCAGAACGGGGAGTAGTCGAAAAGGGCCACCCGTATTCGTAGTGCTGTTCAAGAATGAAGATGATAGAAAGGAAAGACGAAAGACAGGGGCAGGAAGGGGACTTGAGAGTAAGACGATGCGAGATCGATCGCCCACGGATTTACATGTATGTGAGCAAGCGAGCGAGTGAGTGTTTGAGTAAGTGACGTGTGTCCCTATGATATTCCTATATTTTTCTTCCCAATTGCTCTCTTCAGAAGCCTATCTTGCTGTCAAGGCCGATGGAACACGTTTCGCTCAAACACCCAACAAAGTCGCATCTCCAAACTTTAATGGCCCCACGCTGGGCTGAGCCGGCAGGTCTGGGTGGGAAAAGCTCCCGCTGCTGTGACGAAAGGGTTAAAACCGTAACACACAGCTTAGAAACCGAATCGTCCGCAAATCGTCCGCATTATATATAAGTAGAGGTCGCATGTTCGAGGGCGGGCGATAAACCTGACAGTCCGGTATCTAGGTGGCTAGTGCGGCGCCTGTGTGCAAGAACTTGCAAGAAAGCGGGATTCCTGACCAGAACTCTTTCTCTAGGCCTTTAAGATCAGTGTCGTTTCTGATTATCATCATGTCGGGCGAGTAAGTAGTCAGTCCTGACCAGATGCCGAAGTCAAGATTATTCACCGCGAATGCAACATCTCCAAGACAAGGTACATAGTTCTGCCGCTGGTGCTGATGCTGGTGATTGCTCGTGGATGATGTATACAGTCGACTCAACACTTTTCCCAACCATCCCCAACCATTTCCTCGCCGCTGGTCACATCCCGCCCCAACATTTTTCCACTGATCGCTATCGCACCGGTATCGATGCAATGGATCGATCATGTTGCATTCCGCTCATTATACGCTCCCAGCCTAATAGTAGATAAACAAATAGATCACGTCATGGTGGCGTTGAAAGTTTTTTTACCGGGCTTGCTTATACGGTAGCTTGGGGTAATTGGGGTAGGGTCGGCAACCGCCTATGCATAGGTCTAGGTTGGCATGTGACGATGATTAAGTGGCAAGGTGAAGATAGGCTTTTATTAACTGTTGGAAGATCCGGGAATCCCTCTTCCCTTCAGGATTCAGACTGTTAGTCTTAAAGTCCTAAATTTACAGTTCAAAGTTCTAGATGAAATCTTCTAGATATATAAACCCGAGAAGAACTCTCATCTCAATAATTAACAACCAAATTCAAGCAATATTTTCACTCAGCACTAATGCGCAATATAAGCAACATTAACTGTATCTCGCTTTCGTTCACTTGGCCTTCCGTAGATCTGCTCCAAATGGAGCAGGCGTCGGCGCACATCGGAACTGGTCGAATCCTTCATCCACCCGTTTCACCTACAAGATTGTATGCTGCTTTTCTACCCTTGGTTGACGCTGACTAGGGACAGCCTGCCACGGGGTCTTCAAACTGTCTCTGTGGTTTCTCCCTAAGGACTGAATGCAACCCCCCGGGATGAACAAGTTCGATGGGTTAGAGCTCACATCTGAGGCTTATTAAAGACACTGTTAACAGGGACGGATGGTTTCCGAGACCTGAGGCCTAACTGGGACGGCAAATGGGCTCTACTCTCCGTAAACGTGGATAGAGGAAATGTGGCTCTCGGCCGACCCTAAATCGCGAGATTGGACCCAGGAGTCAAGGAAGGATCGCCCAGAGTTGGATACTAGGCACCCCTAGCTAATCGGGGATCAGAATTCGCGTCTGGAAATCAAGGCAACAAGCCGACGGAAATGAAGTCTTAGCTGATCCGGCGTCTCTAGGAACCTTGCCCTGCCATTGCCACCGAGAGGAATCAAATCCTGATCATGGGGGAGTTGGTAAGGCGAGAAGGATTTCCAACATCGCGTTGGTGTGACTCGGCAGTTAAGTATGGGCTCAAGAGAAGATAACGGCGTTGTCTGTGCTATTATTGTATGACTCCATACCATGGAAATGAGGAGAACGCTACGAATGGATCGGACAAGCGTCCAAGCAGCTGTGAGGCAGAACTGCTTTCTGGCCGCGCGTGATGAATAGCCACGCAAGAATCCTTCATTACAGCGTATTTCCGAAAATAACAAAACGACGTTTAAGGTGAAGGTTGAGGAGAGCGAAGAGGCAATACGCTGGAGTAGATGGATGGTCCTTGGCCGAGGTGCAAAGCTCCCTTCCACCTTGTTCCGACGGCAGGGTTCAAGTTCCCAATGAGGCTCAAAGATTGACCCGACTGGACGATGGCACCCGAGCTAGCGATCTATTGGGGGTTGTTGATGCGGAACACAAGCGAGCTTTCCCCATACTCGCGGACCCAGATATTCTTCGTAACATGCTAGATGATTGGAATTGTTTATTTCC